>NC_091127.1:17576345-17932690 GCF_040183065.1 Periplaneta americana
GAGCTGTGATCTGTGACAACGAGAACTCGCCAAGTGTGTGGAGGAAGGCTCTTCGCCTCTTTCTCGCAACACATTTCTCGCTAGCGAAAACTCAAGTGTGTCACGGGCCTTAATGTTGTAGTAAGTTTGCGCTACACCTAAAAAATATAGGTATATTTTGGTTTAAAATACAAGTTAAATTTTCGTGATTTAGGTACTCGATTTGTATGATCAGCTGTAGTAAGTTTCTCATCCAACTAGAATCATTTGTAGGAGCTTCGTCGTTGACTTGCCAAAGTAAACGACTGTGCTTTTTATGGGGACTGGCTTGATCTTGGGTATCTCTTCGGGGCGAAGGGATGAGAGGGGTACTGTCCAGTGTGGATTTTAAGTTGTTGGTAAACGAACAGATGACAGTAGCTCTGGGAGAGAGACAGAACATGCCAGCCCCACGATTGCAGTTAGGCGCGAAAACAAGTTTTTTTTTAGAGGGTGAGCTTGTATTTTATTGGTGATTTTGCTTTCCATTTCCACTGCAGTTACTTGAGTCCAGTTGGTTGGAAGCACGTGGTGGTGCGTAAGAAGTTGTTTTAATAAATGATTAGTGTTATTTGTGCCAGTATATGCGTTGTTCTACTATGTTAAATAGACCCTAATTAAGATGAATACAATTCAGTTTTTAATAGAACATCCATTTTCATGGCGCAGCTTAGGGGAGAGGTGTGAGATTAAGCATCTTGGTAGACCGACTCCATACCTTGAAATTTCGCAGTGCGTGAAAATCAAAACCAGGTCGTTCAACAGAAAATTAAATTCTGACTTGTTCGAAAAATTTCAGTGGTTATGTGGCTGTGAAAGAAGAAAATCTTTGTTGTTTTCCTTGTGCTTTGTTCGAAGGAGAAGAGGCATGGACAAAGGACGGTATTAGTGACATACAGCATCTCCAGGATCGCTCTAAAAAAACACGAAAACTCGGTTAGTTTTCTATTTAAATAGGTTAGTTTTTGCAAATTTTTACGATTGTAGAATGGTAAGCCTAATATTTTGTAGTAAGAAAGTAAACGACCAAAATTTTGAAGCACCAGCCGCCACTGACTTTTATTAAGCTTCATTTAATACGAGTAGTTCAAGGAATAATGGCCATGTCAAAGGCAAGTTTTTAATACAAGCTTCTGAAAACGTGAAAACTCTTGAATAAAGTTATGCAGCGTACTTCATCGAAGTTGCAGCTGCTTCTTCGCTGTAGTTAATCATAGTCAATCATCACATTGCCAGACTGAGAAATGCAGTGCAATGAGGAACATGAAATTAATATTGCGTAGTTCTTTGTTCTGTCACAAGTGTACATGTAATTAAATTTAATAATTACTTTTCAGATGATAAGCATAGTAATAGTCTATTATTATTATTATTATTATTATTATTATTATTATTATTACCATCATTGTGGAAATTACTTTCTACATATTTTCGTGTTTGTATTTAATTTAATGTACAGTAGTGACAAAAAAAAACCGGATCGACCCTTGTAGACTTGTTCACAGTGACAGCACGATAGACCGGTAACTAAGACTTTCGTGGTTCGAATCCTGCCAGGGAAGGAAACTTTTTTTTTTGTTCCTTATTCAAATTTATTCCCAATACTTTTCGATTGCAGCGATATTTTACTACTTAATTAACTTATTATTCCCAGAACATGAATTTTACCAGCTTATTTTCTATTGTCTTTCGAAATGGGCTACGTCAGCAGTCGAAACTACAACAATTTCAATAGATTACTCGCTATCTTGTGAATGCGGGCGTGGCATGAGCAGTGACTCATTTCGGGGACTTTGATTATTCCGTCGGTCTGGTTTTTTTGCCACTACTGTACAAAAAAACCGGACCGACCCTTAGCTGATTTCAGAGCCTTGTTCACTCCAGAGCACGATAGACTGGTAACTAAGTCTTTCGTGGTTCGAATCCTGCCTGGGAAGGAAACTTTTTTTTTTTGTTCCTTATTCAGATTTATTCCCAATACTTTTCGATTGCTGGTAAAATTCATGTTCCGGAAATAATAAGTTAATTAAGTAGTAAAATATCGCTGCAATCGAAAAGTATTGGGGATAAATTTGAATAAGGAACAAAAAAAAGTTTCGTTGCATGAATCTGGTAAAAAATTGTAATTAGAAACCGTCTTTCAGTAAAAAGAGTTACCATTCTACTAACAATAAATCTTGAAGGGCCTATTCGTAAAGAATTTCAATGTTTAGAGTGTCCATAAATAACGTACTTTAATGTATCGTAAATTTAGCAGTAATTAATTCTAAACATGCCTACGTATAATGATTTACTTACATAGATATCCAGAGCGTGGTAAGATGGTTTGAAAATAATAAAACACCAAGAAACTAATTACGTAACTTTTTGTTTCTGCAGACCTTGTTAATTTTATCTTTCTGTATAATTATTTAGAATATTGAACAAGCTTTTCGCAATTTACACAAATATAATTTTTCAGTAATTGATAAACTAGCGGACTTACGCGTATTAATTATGTAAGTCTGTGCGGCTTACAGCTGTTTCGGTGCTTCATCACACCATCCTCAGAGCCTACTACATCTCGGCGTCATCTCGAACTTCTCTTCCTGTTATGTGGGTGCGTTTGATTTTTGAAAGGTGTTGAAAAGTGGAGTCAAATAGTGTGTGTGTACTGAAATTGATCTGTGTATTGAGAATTTGATCGGGGTGTGTTTTAGTGTGTTTGTATATTTCGTATTGTTCTAGTGTGTTGAGTTTTTGGTTCTTAGCTTGTATGTGTAGGAAATTCTCAGCACACCGATCAATTTCAGTACACACACTATTTGACTCCACTTTTAAACACCTTTCAACAATCAAACGCACACACATAACAGGCAGAGAAGTTCGAGATGACGCCGAGATCTGGTAGGCTCTGAGGATGGTGTGATGAAGCACCGAAACAGCTGTGAGCCGCACAGACTTACATAATTAACACGAGTAAGTCCGCTAATTTATCAATTACTTATATTCAAGTGTTAAAAGTAGTGTACGCAAGATTCAAAATGGATAATTTTTCATTTGTGAATTTTTGCGACAATTATTTTTTTTCTAGCTTAAACCTTGCTATGACGCAAAGCAATTTGGCATTTTCAGATTATATTTAAAACTAAAACTTTATATTGCTATATCTAGGATTCACATTACTCAAATATATTATGAGTATAATATATCATGGGCCTAAATTATGCAAAACATTTTTGTGCGAGATCGTGCGTATTTGCTTGTTTTCCGCACAGAACCAATACGCGGTAAGTGTGAAATACCACATTCAGTATTCCCAACGTAACACACATAACAATTTCCCTCTTCTTACCGCTTAAGCGCGACATTCATTTTACTGCTTTATGCATATATATTTCTCCAAATACATATAATATTATAATAATAATAATAATAATAATTATTATTATTATTATTATTATTATTATCATTATTTATTTATTTAATCTGGCAGAGCTAAGGCCAGTGGGCTTTAGGCTTTTAACATATTATTTTTAGAGACGTTTAACATAGTAAGTAATAATTATAAATTGGAAACTTACCACTGCAATTTCACCTAAATTGCAATGTTAATTATCGTTTTTAAATATTTGCAAAAATTAAGTAAAGTCTACTACTCCACGAAACTTATTGCATTCCTGATACAAGTAACATTAAGGAAGCCGTGAAAAAATCAACAAGATTCCAGATGCCGATGTTATTACTGCAATATGTTATATAAATACTATTGTTAAAATATTAAAATGAAAAATAAATCATTACATAACCTTACCGTTTGTTTTAAGTTCGCATTTATGGACTGGGGGAAAAAAAAAGACAGACGTATATCACGGCCTGCTGGAGTATAGTAAACACAGAAAATATTTTATAGCAACAATGTTGAAGAAAGATATTTTGGTTTTCCGAAGTTGCCGTCATTAAACAGAAACCAAGATGGAGATTTCATTGCAACTAATTAGAAATTCGTCTTTCAGGTATGTAATAAACGATCTTCGCACAAAATAATGTACGATACACGAGCGGTATATTTGTTTTCATGTTCTCGGAAATTAAAAAAGCTCAACTACGTTTCGCTTTTTCAAATTTTTCCTCGAACATGAAAACGTCAACATACCGCTCTTGTAACGTATATTACTATAGTGGGTCTGCGAAAATGAAGCAAGAGTTCTAAGGGTTCCGTGATATTCAAACGGCTGGGAGCCACTGTGCTGGAGTAGCTATCAAGTTCAAATAGGTCATCCTATTTTCGCAATAAACTCCTTTCCACACCACCACAACCTAATCTACAATTAAGTAACCTTTCCAGCTGATAAACCATTGTTCAGTAGAACAACAGATAAAAGTGTTACGACCTTCGTGCTCTACCCAGTCTCCTTTTTCGTAATGGAGAGATGACTTGATCGCGACCGATGTACGTAATGTAATAAATATTGACAAAGTTCAAGGCGGGGACTTCGCCCCTTCGATGCAGAGTACACTGACCATTAAAAAGACACCTCTCAGCGTACTGGCGAGTTTGCTTTTGCTTGGGGCTGTTATATGAAATTGTAACCAGAATTTACTGCAAAGTCTACAAACACAGTGAGAAGAAAATTGAATTACGTGCGGTACGTCATCTGTCAAAGACAGTTTATAGCAGCACTAAGAAAATTAGGCCTGCATATAGGTCTTACAAATGGCTCACATAAGCCCGCCATCGGTCCCTATCCTGAGCAAGATTAATCCAGTCCGTACCATCATATCCCACCTCCCTCAAATCCATTTTAATATTATCCTGCCATCTACGTCTCAGTCTTGCCAAAGGTCTTTTTTTTTCTCAGGTCTTCCAACTAACACTCTATATGAATTTCTGGATGCACCCATATGTGCTAAATGTTCTGCTCATCTCAAACGTCTGGATTTAATGTTCCTAATTATGTTATATGAAGAATACAATGCGTGCAGTTCTGCGTTGTGTAACTTCCGCCATTCACCTGTAACTTCACCCTTCTTAAGGGGTTAGGTACAGCTTACAGCAGTAAAATTTTGGAAATATTCAACATTTTTTTCCTCCATTACTGTATTTTGTACAATAATGAAAATTAGTATGTGTAAAACACTGTCCTTCTGCTATATGAAAAAAAAAATAATTTTACGATTAAAAAAAATTATTTACATTTTTCTTTTTTTAAAATTCTGTTCACTGTGCAGTGATGAAGCGTTTCCCACGTAACTCAAAAACTATGCAACATTCTGTGATGAAATATTTTTTGTGTATTTATGCAAGATCACTTTTCTACCTTTGATAGATTGTCTGATAAAAAATAAATTCTTTTTAAAAATGGTCAAATATCAGTATTTTCTTCTAACACAAAATAAAAAAAATATTATTTTTTAAGGAATGTAGATGAAAGAGCATGATACTGTAAACATTAGTTTCAGAAATGAAATAAAAGAGAGAGAACATGAAAAAGTTAACAAGTTTATGAGTTATGAGGGAAACGCTTCATCACTCCACAGTAAACTGTCACCATTTTGAATTTTGAAAAAATATATATAAACAATTTTTTTTAAATCATAAAAATATTTTTTTCATACAGCAGGACAGTGTTTTACACATACTAATTTTCATTATTGTACAAGATGCAGTAATGGAGGGGAAAAAATGTTGAATATTTACAAACATTTTACTGCTGTAAGCTGTACCTAACCCCTTAACCCCAAATATTTTCTTAAGCATCTTATTCTCGAATACCCTTAACCTCTGTTCCTCTCTCAAAGTGAGAGTCCAAGTTTCACAACCATACAGAACAACTGGTAGCATAACTGTTTTATAAATTCTAACTTTCAGTTTTTAAAGCAGACTGAATGACGTAAGCTTCTCAACCGAATAATAGAAGGCATTTGTCATACTTATTCTGTGTTTAATTTCCTCCCGAGTGTCATTTATTTTTGTCACTGTTCCTCCAAGACATTTTAGTTTTTCCACCTTTTCAAAGGATAAATTTACAATTTTTATATTTTCATTTCGTATTACGAGTATGTTCTGGTCACGAGACATAATCATATACTTTGTTTTTTCGGGATTTACTTCCTAACCTATACCATCACCAGACAGCGGATTTTCGGTCCTTACACAGCGACGAGACGTCACGTCCTTTGGCGTACAGAGAAAGCGTAACAATGAGTTCAGTGACCTCCCTGTAACTGACATACATCTAACGTTCAGTATTGGGACCGAAATCCGCTGTTTGCTCATTGCTTGGCATATAGGTCTAGCGTACAAAATAGTTATAGGGGACTAAATATGGTCCGTTATCTTCAAATTAACAATGGACGAATAAGACTTTGCAAGAAGATGTTCATGTCAACACTTGATATCAGCGAATAGGAATTATATAGAATGAGCACTGAGCGAATTTTCCTGTGTTTTGTTTCTCTGTGCGCCGGCGTTTAGTTCCACTTTCAAGCGCTAGAGGTTAGTGTAATCGAGCACACGCTAGGATAATACTTGAGACACAGAATCCAAATATCGCCTACCTTATTGCTTTGCTTCAAATAAATTCAAGTTAACAGCTTTTCCTTATTTCTCAGTGGCAAACTGGTGGTAATAATATTTTTTTATATTTTATATATAATAAATTATATTATAAAATAATATAATACATTATAAATTATGTATCAAATTGGTTTAATATTTTTGTACAATATAATAATATAGGTATATGGTTTTACTTCTCATAGGAGTTTTGTTTGTTTGTTTGTTTTTTTTTTTTTTTTTTCATTTTTAGCGCTATCACAGTCTAGTATACAGTCACGAAGCTCAATAGTAGTAAATATGCATCCATAGATAGTTGCTAACCACTAGGATTGCTAATATCGCCTCATTACAAACAATGCGAAATAGTACCGGCACAGTCTGTTGTTCCTAGCATCCTCACAACTCAAGCTTTGTGACTGTATATACTAGACTGTGGCGCTATCAAATCATTACATATTTTAATTGTTGTTTTAATTGTAGTTGGGGTCAACGTCTCAACACTCATTATAAAGGAACTCTAGAGTCTAGACATTACAGTTAATTACGGATTTATTATTTCATCGATCCAATTTATTTTATTTGAGTACATAATGTACCTAGATGTATTAATTGTATGTGTTATATTTCCGCTGTGTCGACTGCTAGCTGGTGTGATGTCAGCGCCAACTCTTGGGAGAAAGCAGAATCTCACGCTCAATTTGGTTTGAAGGTCATTGAAATCAATCCTATACATCAAAGATACCGACTCGAAGTGTCCATACTGTATAATTATCTATACGCTGTTCATAGCGGAGATCGTTTGGCCAGGTCAGCTGTTAGCAAGACTGTTAGTGATGTAGCCTAATTGAGGGTGATAAGAGAGGTAGGCATGGAAACCATAAAAAACTATATCACCAAATTCGAAATGATATAAGACAACATACTGACTCATTTCCTCGTAAATAATAACAGTATTTACAGACACAAATAAGCCGGATCTGTATTGAAGGAGGACTAAATATAGCTGCTATCCATAGGCTCTATCTTGAAAGGAAACAATTTTGCAGAGTGACAATATTCATGTTGACAGATTTTTATGAAGAGTACATTGGTTTTCATATCCCAAAGAAGGATCAGTGCAGCGAGTGTATTAAAGAAGATCAACTGATTTCCATTATTGGCATTTCATGGTTCACGTAAAATGCCTCGCCTGTCTTGGACCTAATGACAATAGTTCGCTGCTGGAAGACTACTTATTATTATTATTTTTTTTACTTATCGGAGATAGAATTGTTAAAACACCAGGTGTACATGTCTTTGAAGTAATCCACTAATGATGAGGGTTCTACGGGAGATCAAGAGAAGGTGCGGTTAGTGTTCAGAAAAGACGTCAGGATGCGAAAAGTATGATGGGTGAAGAGATAGTGATTTCGTCACCACAAGGCAGTATTTTATCGTTGACGGGTACATTTAAGGGCCAAAAAAGTTATAATCTTAGAAGTTGGTGCATGAGCGGTAAAAAATAAATAAAAGGTCTGAATGAAATTACAACAGGAAGTTTGATGATTTAATGTCGTAAATCGTGTTTTAGTATGATGGAAAAGTGTTTAGGGGATCATATATATAAAGATCAGGTAGGAAGTTATAAAATTAAAAAAAAAAGCTGGGAAATTAAAAAAGGGGCTAGTTAATAAATATAGTTACCGATTGAAGTTTACTGTAAAGAAGTAAATCTTCGAAAGTGATGTAGTGAAGTTATGAAAGATGATCTTAGTGATAGTATTTACAATTTTTTATGTTTTTTTTTTTCTTAGTGTTGATTGTGGTTAAGAAATGAATGATCAAACTAAAGTGAACTAGATACTCATGTCAAGATTTAATAAGATTATGATGACGTGTATTAGGTAGAAAAAAGATCCCAATGAGTATAACCGGGTGGAGTGTTACGAGTTAGATGTAATGTAGAAAGACGGAATTATGTATAAATTTAGCTAGCAAGATTAGAATGCTGAAAGGAACGTACAGGGACATTTAAGATCAATAAGAAGAAATTGACTGTTTGGAGTTCAGTTAATAGCGAGAGTAGGAGAGTTATTAGTTTAACAGCTGTCGAGATTGCATGCTAATTGTTCGTATATTAATAGAAAGTTATGGTGAAACCCGTATACATAAGTTGTGGTACACCATAACTAATATAAATGTTGATGACAAATAAATATCTATCTATCTATACACTAATGATGAAAGAAACGTAACAGTTTACTGTATTGTTGAAACAGAGCTTCCGAGCTAAGATGCCGTGGTCTACTGGTGCTGACGTTACCAGACGTTTCGTCTACTTCTACGGCAGTCTGCAGTCTGCCGTAGTAGACGAAACGTCTGGTAACGTCAGCACCAGTAGACCACGGCATCTTAGCCCGGAAGCTCTGTTTCAACTAGACACCGGCCGTGAAAGCCTGCATGCTAAGTTTACTGTATATTCTGGACTGGCTCACGTCTGCTAGTACTTCGAAAAACACACAAAATAAGACCTCCATTTAATTAAACCCACAATCAGTATTTTTAAGCTGTATAAATCTGTTTGCTACATTTCCCTCTGTCCCTTATCTCACTTCACACGGGTCAGGAGCTGAGATTATTGACTTTATGGAAAGACTCAAACTTTGGACTATAAATGTGAATACTCATCAACAAAGGCAGAAAATGACAATGAATAGAGTTCAGTCGTATTCTAATTTTGTCACTAGTAGTTAATAAGTGGACCTTGGTGTTGCAGATGTGGTGACACAAGAAGACTGATTGAGACTGACGCTGAATATTTGTTGTCAGTCTGCCCGCTGCATCTACAAGCCACAAACCTCGTCTCTCTAATATCTGCCGACTGAGTAACCTTCACAATGCTGGGAGTCTGCATTGTCCGATCCTCCAGGGGAGCTGGTTTCCCCTCACAGCAACAAAGGTTCTTTAAGTGGTCCATATCTAGAAAGAATTACTCCACTGAAGTGGAATATCGTCCAATCAGAAGCGTCCTAGTAGCAAATAGAGGTGAGTATTAAGGAGCGGATTCCTATGTAATTAAATATTATTTTTGCGTGTGATAAAACACAATTAACAAAGTTAAAAATTCCGAACATGAAGTTTCAAGTTTAAAACCCGAATTTTATTTCACATAAAAACACATATTTTCACAAAAAAAATTATGTAAATACATATTTTCAGGAAATATATTATAAGCACATAAATCTTGAGTTTTTTTACTTAATAATTTTTTTACAAGAACTTTTAAACATTTTAAAACTAAATCAATTATGTCACTCAGAAGTACGTTATCTTTTTAAGAATTCTTGGTTGCTTCGAGTTTCTAAGCTCTGTGTGGTGTATCCGTGATCCATTTTTGTAATAGTATCGCCCCAAGTTCTGAGAACTACTAGGCAGCATATCAGTGTTATTATTAGAGAATAAATTAACATGGACAAGGAGGAGAGATCTTGCAACACATAATTAGGAATGTTTATTGTTGCTGAAGATGATTTCATTCCACGCTTTGTTTGTGAAACACAACAGATAAGAGCTCGGGTATGAATTTTAATTTGAACGAATCTCTCGCCTCTCGCTCATGTCCATGAAGTAAGTAGATCTATGTCTTGTTGTGATTCCCTGTTATCGGGCTTGGTCAATCGATATCCTTCAAGATATACTGAAAGATGGTTATTTAAAAAACGATATGGCTTTCCTATTGGCAAATTTAAGCTTTTTGTGTGACACCATAAAAAAATTCGAAACATCCAAAAACCTGTTGTCTGAAACAGGGAGGTGCGTGCCGTGGAAATTAAACTAGACTCGCTACCAGGTTCAGAAGCACAATTACTAAGGGACAAATTCCAGAATGTGTTTGGGAAAAACAGTGGATATAAAAAAATGTGTAAAGTTGCTCAGTATTGGAGGATGTGCCTGTAGGTGAAATTGACGGTGTATGTGTTTGTGACATTCCTCTCTTTAAATATGCACGTCTGACGTCCTGTGATGCGGAAAGATCGTTTTCACAATATAAGTCGTTGTTCAGAGATAATCGGCATGCATTTGTGATGGAGAATTTGGAGATGACCTTTGTTGTTCACTGCAATTCTCGGCCAACTACTAGTACTCAAGTGTGGTTGGTGAGTACTTAGTAGCATTTTTTTTTCCAAGCTAAGTAAGGTATTTTTGTCATATTTAAAACAAATATTTTTTTGTTTTTAGCAAATATTTTTTTTGTTTTTAGCAAATATTTTCGTACTTTTTAGCACATAAAATAAATATATTTAAATTTTTTAGCACATAAAAATCCGCTCCCTAGTGAGTATGTATATGTATATGGGCTATTCCATATGAAATCGATCACTAAAAAACCTCGCATTTTTTATACTCTAATTTTTTCCCTACTTATACAAGGTGCTGAGGGGAGTGCATTTTCAAAAATATACTATCGAAAGTCAAACGGTTTTCGTATTATTGAGCGACAAATTTGGCGTATTTTATAAAAACAAGCCTCTTTCAGCGCTCAGAACTCTGGAACCATTTACTGCAGAACATTGAACGAGAGCTTATTTTGAAGCTGACATTTGGTAGGTTATGTTAAGAAGTAATCCTTATTTTTATTGTACACAGAGAGACAGATAATCTGATTTTACTTGCTTTTAGGCTTTTTGGCCATTTGTAAAAATGTAAAAAAATTTTGAGAAAAACCTTGCATTATTAAGAGGGATTCGGCATTGTTTGCTTAGTGGCTCGGCAATAACTTTCGAGGGTATTAAATAGATTTTCACATGCCTAGACTTGAACGGCGCAGTACCGCAAGCACTGGCCGAGAGCTGAAGATAAGCGAGCGTTGGGCGTCATTTTACTCCTGTGTTTATGAAAACCTGTGATAAAGCTAGCCCAGCTATGCGCTACTAGACGAAACATCACATGTTTATGTCTACTGGCCTTGATCCCTCGGCTATCTCCCGCCTCACAGTCAGCTGGTTAGTTCACGCGCGTACTATTTATTTTCTTTATTTGATATTTTCAATACTTTCTTATCAACGTCCCACCAGTAAAAAATATGTGTTTATTTGTACTTTCAATGCGGAATCTAACCATATATTTTAAAAATATTTTTTCGTGGTCAAAGGCGTCTTAATGAAGAAAAATCTAAATTTCTCCATTTCCATAAAACGTAAGAAAAACTGTTTACATGTCAATATAAACTTTAACTTCTCAGCATCAAAATAAACCATGATTTTGATCATTGGGTGAAAGGGTTTCGGAGCCACAACAGTTTAAAGTTGCAAATTTTATGAAAATACGATAAATTTAAATATTATTAATTTAAACACTATTAAGTTCTGATGCCTCAAACTTTGCACAAAGCATTATATCACAGTTGTCTACGGACAGAAAAAGTTTCATTGTATTTAAAAATTGCAAGGTCAATTTTCTCTATATTTCGGTCGATTTGAGATGGAATAGCCCATATGTATCGTATATTTATTGTCATCAAAATTATGTATAATTTGTATATCATTCGTTATTGGTGGTCGTGTTACATTTTTATTTTCCAGGAACCCACCCTTAACTACATTTTACTATTATAGTCCATATTACGTGCTATTATTCTAGTTATTTCTTAACAAAAACTCATTCCCTTTAATTACTATTTCTTATTTATATAAACTGTACATATGTTTATTCCTTATTTTTCCCTTCTCATTTTTCTTTATTATACAGTAGAACCCCAATTTTCCGTTACCCTATTAACCGATTGGTGGATTATCCGACTCTCTTTCTCTATCGCTCTTTTTTATTTTATTTATTTATTTATTTATTTATTTATTTATTTATTTATTTATTTATTTATTTATTTATTTATTTATTTATTTATTTATTTATTTATTTATTTATTTATTTATTTATTTTTCTGCAGAAAATATATTAGTACGAATTTCTTCTACAAAATGTTCTTTACAAACTTTTACCCTTATACAGTATGATCTACTTTTCAAGGGGCCTAAATTCTATGCAAAATGCCTTCCACAAGTGTCAAAGAAAAGGAGTTGTGCTACGAAAAATAGTGCAAGTAATAGAGTGGTTTGAGAAAAGAGAAACTGTGATTCATCTCGCATCAGAATACGAAATAGGAATTACAACTGTGCACGATTTAATTAAAAACAAATATCAAGTATAATAAGTATGTAAATCTACAACATGAGGCCTGGACTATTCTTATATTTTCACAGACAGTCGTCATAAGGAATTTCCTTGGCTCTTAAAAATCCGTCATTGAAAATCAGACTTAAATTACTGAACTTCTGATCCACTACCTGCCATGTTAAAAACACACGGAGGAAATTACGAAACTGTATTATGCACTTAATTTATGAAAATGTTATATGGTACGGATTATCCGATTTTTTTCGATTAACCGTTCACTCCACATCCTTCATTACCACGGATAATAGAGGTTCTACTGTATATTAAAATTTAAGTTAGGGGCCTATATTAATTGCACCAATTTCTAGCCATAACCAATTGTCCTAAACTGCTTACGTTATTTTCTAATTCTTTTATCCAATTAAACATATTTTTAATTGTTTGTAGGAATCAGGTGACTGTGTAATGAGCATTTATCAGAAGTTATTAAATTTGTGCTCTGGAGCCTACGATACCTTGTTGCACTTTCAAGCAAGCTCTTAAAGATCTTAGCAGTAACACTCTTCTTAATATAGGACAAACTATTGACATCTCTGTATAAATAAAATACGGAGAACTGAATTAATTTCAATACCACCACTGTCATCATCATCTGCGTATTTTGAGGAGTCCACAGATTTATTAGGGGATGCCTGGACATCCCCTGTAGCTCCGCCTAGAAAGAAAGAAAGAAAGAAAGAAAGAAAGAAAGAAAGAAAGAATTGAATAATGCTAATTGTAATTGGAACTAATCTAATCCGTGATGTGAATATTATGTTGAAAATATAAGTTCCCAGAAAGTACTAGTAGCAACCACAGAATACTTTTCTTTAATATGATGTCCAGTACATAACACTGAGTCCGTGCCCTGTAAAAGGACTCCATTATTCATGAGTGAAGGCATGAATATTCATACCTCCTCTTCTTCACACCATAATATTGCTTCATCATACTCTTGAAGCAATCTTGCCCTGTCACCATGATGGACACTGGCAGGTGTGTCATGTCGTCACAGTGACAATGTCGACCCTGTTCTACATCGACGTCAGAATGAATACAGTGTTTGCTCATTGACCTTTCAAATTTTAATTACATCACTGTAATTTCTCTTTGAAAGTTCTTGTCAATAATTTTTGCAATTTTTCTCCTTTATTATTATTATTATTATTATTATTATTATTATTATTATTATTATTATTATTATTATACATCCAAAGTTGTTGTTGTTGTTGTTATTATTATTATTATTATTATTATTATTATTATTATTATTATTACTTACTTACTTACTTACTTACTTACTTACTTACTGGCTTTTAAGGAACCCAGAGGTTCATTGCCGCCCTCACATAAGCCCGCCATTGGTCCCTATCCTGAGCAAGATTAATCCAGTCTCTATCATCATATCCCACCTCCTTCAAATCCATTTTAATATTATCTTCCCATCTACGTCTCGGTCTCCCTAAAGGTCTTTTTCCCTCCAGCCTCCCAACTAACACTCTATATGCATTTCTGGATTCGCCCATTCGTGCTACATGCCCTGCCCATCTCAAACGTCTGGATTTAATGTTCCTAATTATGTCAGGTGGAGAATACAATGCGTGCAGTTCTGTGTTGTGTAACTTTCTCCATTCTCCCGTAACTTCATCCCTCTTAGCCCTAAATATTTTCCTAAGCACCTTATTCTCAAACACTCTTAATCTCTGTTCCTCTCTCAAAGTGAGAGTCCAAGTTTCACAACCATACAGAACAACCGGTAATATAACTGTTTTATAAATTCTAACTTCCAGATTTTTCGACAACAGACTGGATGATGAAAGTTTCTCAACCGAATAATAACAGGCATTTCCCATATTTATATTGTGTTTAATTTCCTCCCGAGTATCATTTATATTTGTTACTGTTGCTCCCAGGTATTTGAACTTCTCCACCTCTTCAAAAGATAAATTTCCAATTTTTATATTTCCATTTCGTACAATATTCTGGTCACAAGACATAATCATATACTTTGTCTTTTCGGGATTTACTTATTATTATTATTATTATTATTATTATTATTATTATTATTATTATTATTATTATTATTTACTTGTACTTTATGTATTTAGATATTTTGTCTGTTTCTCATCGTAAGGGAAATTCATCCTCCCATCTACCCAAAGAACATCTCACATCTCGCTGTTCTCTAGATTTATAATTTAATATTATTTTGTAACTCCCTTTTTTGCTTGAAAAGTGCGTAGGTATTATACTACTCAATATATTTTTTCTGTTTTCACTATTAACTTGAATGTTGCCTATCGAGTTTCGAATTAATTTTTTAATCTACAAGTAACCTATGCATTGTACCAATGATTATAAAAGTTTCATCTCTTATGACTCCATTTTTCTTTCATGTCTTTAATTTAATATCCAATATTTACTTTTATAAAGAAACATTTGCGTCGCCAGAACCTTGTGTTGTTTCAGCATTTTTCACATTGCTTCAAATATTCTTTGCAACATTCTTAATACTGATTTATATACGGTATATATTTTTTCATACAATATGGTACATTAAATTTTATCTTCACTTTATTATTAAGGCTATATTTGTATACAATAACTATTATTCCTCGTTTATCAAATCTTATGATTAGGGCCAAGAAGTTCATGCCCTAAAAACCTACTAAATATGCATGCAAGTATGCGTTTAAAAACCTTAAAATATGCCAATAAAATATGGACTAATAAAATTCTATATTTCTTGACGTGTCATTAATAAATAGGCTAAATAATAATAATAATAATAATAATAATAATAATAATAATAATAATAATAATAATAATAATAATAAATGAAGAGTACAGGGGAAAAACCTAGTAAGTCACGTTTTACTATTTTTACATGAGAGCAAGTTAAATGTTTCAATTATTCTATTGTCTTTGAATTATCATTCTTCAAATTTCTTTGAACTAATGAGATTGTTATTCTGTACAGTTAAACTACACAAATCTACACTACCTGAGCTATTACTTGACATCTGAAACAGAAAACTGATAATTTTGGATTTATCAACCCCTTCAGTCATGCACGATTCGCTAGGTGTGCCACAAAACTTTCAATACTTTTCTGGTAAAAATAATTATAATAATTCCACACAACACCAGTTTTTAAAAATAGAATATGATGTTTTTATTTTAAAAATACAAACTATGCATTTTTATGCAACATAAAATCAGCTTTAATGAGCTTAAACGTGAAAATATGCCACAATAATATAAATATCACGAAATATTATGCATTTATAAAAAAAAAAGGCCAAAATATGCAACTATATGCAACATAAAATAGGTTTGATAAGCTTAAATGTTGATGATCTGTGAAGATAACTAATCAGCAATTAATTGTAGCCAATGGAAAAAATATGCAAATGCATGAACTTCCTGGCTCTACTCACGATCATATAATTATGAATATATTTTATAACTCGTGGAATACCGAATACAGAAATACTGGGACAAGACGACCTTGACTTCCGTACCAATTATCCCCTATCCCTATTGAAAGAAAGTCTTATCAGTGTTGCCACGTCTAGTCATGTTAGGCAACAAATTTGCAATACTTATTTAATTGACATAAAAACCGTCCATCCTATCGAAAGACGGCAAAGGAAAAACATATTCTTTATTAAATTCTCTATTAACATTGACAAAAATCAAGATCCTATGCATAGTAATTATCCACAGGGCAATGTTAAACTTTTCTGAATTTTTTTTTTTTTTTTCGAAATCTGTAAACTTCCCACCGATATGTTATTAGACTTTTTTATTATACTCAATATGATCAATTTGCCCTGCGAATCTGCAGGATTATTTCACTTCCATCCTGTAATATATATATATATATTTAAATTTACTGGTTTTCCACTGTATTAATACCACCTCTCCCCTTAAAAAAATATTGGTAGAGTTTAGATGAACTAGTTCAGTGCAATGCATATTCACACACCATTCTTTGTTCTCAGGTGAAATCGCGATCAGAGTCTTCCGAGCATGTACAGAATTGGGCATACGTTCTGTGGCGATCTACTCGGAGCAAGACAAAATGCACATGCACCGGCAGAAAGCAGATGAATCATATCTAGTTGGAAAAGGCCTGCCTCCCGTACAAGCCTACTTGAACATTCCTGAAATCATTCGAGTAGCCAAGGTACTTCACTGTTTATATGTTCAATTTTATTATACATCTTGATTACACAACTTTTAACACTGTATCACTTCGGAAAACGTATTATGTGTCTTTCTCGTGTTAAATTTAACATTACCTCATTACGAATGCTAACCACACCTACAGAGACATCAACATAGACATGGAAATTCTACACATTCAACCAAAAAGCCAGAAACTAAACACACTAGAATAATACGAAATATATAGGCACAAAAACACATCCAAATGAAATTCTCAACACACAACTCAATTTCAGAACACACACATTCTTTGACTCCACATTACACTACACGAACACAACCCCACTGGAAGCACAAACAAAAGGCGCCAAGACCAGCAACAACCAGTTCTGAAGATGGCCAATAACAGACCGAAACATGTCAATGAGGTAATGTAAAATTTAACACGAGAAAGACACATAATACGTTTTCAGTTTTATTGTTACAAGCTACTTCGCCATAGCGTCAATTTCGTGCAGGTTATACATTAAGAAACAATTATTATAAGCAGGCCTATGATTAGCAAGCACATGTGAAATACTATTTTAGAACATTTTATGTTAATCTTATTCAACTTTTATACGGTAACATCGAAATAAAAATAAAACTACATGAGAGTTCATTTTCAAACACAGTTGAAACAACCGGAGGAATGAGACAGGGAAGTGAACTTTCACTGGTACCTGTATTGGGAGACTAGCAAAGCGTCTGAATAGGATGAAGGTGATAATGCTGGTGAAATAAGTCCGGGGTCCAGCACCGAAAGTTACTCAACATTTAGTACTCATATTGGATTGAGAGAAAACCCCGGAAAAAACCTCAACCAGATAACTTGCCCCAACTGGGAATCGAACCCGGGTCACCTGGTTTCGCGGCCAGACGTGCTAACCATTACTCCATAAGTGTGGACTATAATCATTAGTTACGAAATATCTGACTCTATTGCTTGCTTCATACCATGTAAACTATTTGTCACAATAGTTTGCAATTCATTTTTATAGTTTTCAGAGAAGTCTTTATTGTATATTAAAAGTATTTATTTCAGTCACTGACTTCACAGCATATATTTAAGGTGTTAAACCTTTGCATTATATGTTTAAAAGACGTATGAACGTTTTCGTTGGATGTTGGCATAGACCAACGAAAACGTTCATACGTCTTTTAAACATGTAATGCAAAGGTTTAACACCTTAAATATATGCTGTGAAGTCAGTGACTGAAATAAATACTTTTAATATTTGTCACAATGTAAAAAGGAAAGTTGTAAGGGTACACAAAAAATGTGAAATTTATTCACCCTGGCAGGCTGTTCGAATATTAATGTCGGTCATTTTTTCTTTCCACGAGTATATATAATACATATAACATAAAGTTCGAAAATGTGATAGAAACTGTAGTTTAAATTGCCATAATGTTGAGATAGTTGTCACATTAAACATTTAAACATTGATATGATAACCTAATTTATCTTAACATAACCTCAAAATTTTCTTATGGTTTTGTGTAAAAATGTTTCAATATAGAGAAACTTTAGGAAATATAATTTATAAAACGGAACGACTTCAGAATACCGCGTAAGTACATGTGTCGTTATTGCTTTATTGAATTATTTATTTTTGGTCCAAGGAACATATTTTTATGTAGGTACGTATTTATTTATCTACCCTTATGCCATCAGTAAAAAACATGTAATTTTAATTAAGCTTACTTATAATTTGCACAGTCTTTGTACATAAGTACTTACGCGGTATTGTGAAGTATGGCGATAAAATCAATAAATATATGTGCCAGTACGAATATACATTGTAAAACTGCATGTTCACAGGAGAATGACGTCGACGCTGTCCATCCTGGCTATGGGTTCCTATCAGAACGCTCAGATTTTGCTCAAGCTTGTATTGACTCAGGTTTACGGTTTATTGGCCCTTCACCGAAAGTTGTACAACAGATGGGAGATAAAGTAGCAGCTCGACAGGCAGCAATTGATGCAGGTGTGTAAGCTATATATTAAACCAATAAGATTTGATGTGCTGGTTCTGAACTCATTAAGTTCACGGAACCCTTGTGTGTTGCTCGTCAATCATAAGCGTACGTACCGGTAATAATTGTCTTCATGGAATCTCATACATAGTACAGGACGTATATTTTCTTATTGACTCTTAAAATATGAGTGATTCATTGGAATTTACTACAAATTAATTTTTCTTTTTCATAGGTATCCAATATTTTTCTCACTGTGTTCTGAGAGTTTAGGATTGGACATTGGACATCTGAATGACGGGACCCATCCATTGATATCAGTGGTGGTTTCTGCATTTTCTAATTGGGTGTGCATTGTTGTTGTTTAGGCAACTATCTAAAGATAGATCTGGACTGCACTAGTTTTGGTTTTTTCATAGAATACCTGGAAAGTGGAAGAAATTAGGCATTCTCTGATGCGCAACATGATATATTCAAAGTATTTCACATAAAGTCGACCAACTTGATGATTGGTTACTCCCTCCTTAAGTATAAAAGAAATGAGGACATTCTTAAAAAATTAAAGGATCACCTTCAAATTTATACAGATGGATCTCTAAATCCTAATAATGGGACATCAGGAGCAGGATATTATATTCCAAAATATCAAGAAAATTATTTCATAGCATGTTCATTCTCCTCCAGTCTTGACACTGAATTGCTAGCTATTGATGCTGCTCTTCAGTGTGTTACTCAAATTTCTGAAAAATATATTTGCATACTTACCGACTCCAAGGGGGCTATATTTAATACAATTAAATATGTACCAAACCTATATGCACATAGAATTATTCCAATTCAGAAACAACTAAGTAAACTAAAAGAACTCCAAAAGGAAATAACATTTCAATGGATACCTAGTCATTGTGGTATACCTGGAAACGAGAAAGTCGATAATATTGCAAAACAGGCAACATATTTGCAACCAAGACCTCTTCAAGTGATATCTCTATCCAGTGCTTTTGCTTCAGTAAAGTCTCATTTTACAAACCTATGGATCAACAATTGGCTCTCTTCTGACAAAGGAAAAATTTTACAGTCTGTACAAGACCTGGAAATGTACAAAAACTTGCAGAGACATGTTCAAACATTTTTAACAAGAGCCAGAACAGGTCACATTGTCACTCAATTGCATCTACACCGATTTCACATTTCTGATAATCCTACTTGTCTGTGGTGTAATAATCATGATGAAGATCTGGAACACATTCTTCTATACTGTCCATCCATAAACCACAAAAGAAGTAAATTAAACTCATCAATACCGGTTGCAGAAGACACAGCCCTGCAGTACATATTGACTACACCCCAACTCTGGCTACTAGCAACAGGCATCTATAATGAACACCGATCAAAATACCCCTCATTTCTCGTGAAAAACAACAACTGAATAGACTACAGTGGACTATAGTGGACTTTATGTTGTCAGCAAACAGTTGGATACATTAAGAAGATTGATTTAAAAAATTAAAAGTAAATTCAATTACCCAGGACAAAGAACAATGCAGATTGAACTGGAAAGAACATGTTGCCAGGATGCCTTCCAACCACTTGCCAAAACTGATCTTACTCTATACTCCAAGAGGCTGAAGAAACTTAGGAAGACCTAAAAAGCGCTGGATAGAGACCATAACAGACCCCTAGGTCTAATACGTGAAATAATGATGATGATGATGATGATGATGATGAATATGATGATGATATGTTGAAACACATATTTCCGTGAAAGTCTTGAAATCGATAATTTTACAACTTTACAATAGCCTAAGTTACTTTGTTCTTCAGTCTTTGTATAATAAGAAAATGGAAATATTATTATGAAACTTATTGTAATTCATACATGGTTATGGAAAACACTGGTAGTATTAAAGCTATGAAGAATGGTGGACTGTTACGGTTCTTTGTTGTCAGGTGTGGCAGTTGTTCCTGGAACCCCTGGTCCAGTGACTACATCAGAAGAAGCCATGGAGTTCTGCCTCAAACATGGACTCCCCGTCATATTCAAAGCCGCATTTGGAGGAGGGGGGCGTGGTATGAGAGTAGTGCGCAAGATGGAGGTTGGTATCACCTTATTGTATGTTCAGATCAGGCACAATCCCTTAATGTGAGGTGTTGAAATTATGAGAACTCTAATAGGTGCAAATGTTAGCCTATCAATTTTCGTGGTACAGTATTGATTGTGGTATGGCATGGTATAGGCCTAATAGCCTAATTTGATGTGATGTGTTATGTGATAATTTGATATGACGTGCTGTGTGATGTAATATGTAAGGTCGGCACTCATATTAAGATGATGATGATGATGACGATGACGATGACGATGACGTAATGATAAATTTGTGGGATCATGATGGAAAACAGTGCTGGAAAAATATATCCCATTGCCATTTTCCACAATAAATTTCACTTTGATCAGCTAGGTTATCAACCAAGGATTTGTGGAAAGACAATACACTAGACTTTCAGTTAAATCTTCAGCAATTGTAGTTACCACTAGAGACCGATATTCAAAACTACCTTCCACTGACTAAATTATGTGGTTTTGACTTCCCCCCCCCCTTTTTTTTTCCTTTTTTAGTCCATATTCCCTTTTTCCCCCCTTTTTTAAAAACATCTTTTATTTTGGTCCTTTTTTTTGACAGAATATCGCAAACATTTAGATAATTTTCCTCTATTTTTCTGATAGGCCTAGGCAAGCGAAAATCAACATCATTATTCTTCTGATTCTAGACATTGAAAAACTAATAAAGTGTGCTGATTTAGAGTTCAGGATAAAAAGAAAATTTTCGCCTCTGGTTTCAGTTGATGTTGAACGGTCATTTTCTGTTTATAAAGACATTCTGCATTCAAAGAGGCAAAATCATATTGAAACATATTGAAATGTTGAATTGTGATCAAAGATAACACTTTCCTTATAATCCATGTTGAATCAACACAATTAACACACAGTCTACTATATACAGTCGCGAAGCTTGAGGTGATTTTTTGCAAATCTCGCGATAAAGCGCTCCAAGCGGTTAGCAACTAGAAACAATAGACTGTCCACTGTCGACTTTGGATTTAGAGTCGACTGAGTCGTATTTCCATCGAGTGCTAGGTCATTGCTTATTTCGCATTGATGCTTGTGAAGAAAAATCCTAACATCTATTTCTTATTTTACTTCTAGATGCAAAAAGTGGTTAATAAACAGCAGGAGGGAAGATCTAATGACAAAGAATGAAGCATATCTTTATAATAATATAAAGTTTTGCTCTCTTCATTTCGAAAACACACAATTTATGAATGAAAACAAAAATAAATTAATCTGGAATGTAGTTCGAACTATTTGATGTTTCAAATAAACCTGTTCTGTTATTACCTGCAGCTGAGAAACAAAAGGTTTGCATTAATTCTACGTCTGTATCAGCTGATTCCTTGAATAATTGTACATCTTCGACAACTTAGGCCTACTTTTTTTTTTCAAAGGATATGTTTTTAATTATAGCTGTTAATTTTCTTGATATTTTTATTTGTTACTTTACTAGAGACGTAGAAAAAGTAAGTCTGTTACAATAAAATTTATTGATCACGTTTTATTTCCAATTCTGGTGTAATTATTATTGCTTAACCTCATCCCACTTTGTTAACTACGTAAGCCTACACTACAAGTACCGGTACACGTAAGTTACTCCCAGTATTCATATTTATATTATTGTTGTAAAGGGAAATGCAAATTAATATTTATTGGTTTCATAGTTCATTATCGCCATAATCTTGAATGAGTGAAGCGATTATAGTAAATTTCAGTTCGTTTTGCACAAACAAAAATAATATTAACCTATTTCTTGCAGGTATCTTCGAGTATATGGCGGAATTTAATATACTTCATTAAAATAATAAATGAACTTTATCCATTTAATATTTCAATAATGGAAGGAAGGTGTTAATTTTTCCAAAAGAACCCGACAACGAAAGTGTAACATATTTTGTCGTCTGTTAGGAGAGATCTGTGATGATGAGGCGTTAGTAGCGATCCTAGTGGTCGGCAACTACCCATGTTTGCATTTTTACTACATATTGAGCTTCGCGACTGTATATAGTAGACTGTGATTAACGTGAGTAAGATCGCCATTTAATCAGTTATTTACTTTCCTTATGTTGTGAAGCAATAAATATAAGCTTGTGTGTGCTATGTGTATCCATGAATGTGCTGAAGTGTGTTTTCAATTAAAATAGCACCCTTTTGAGGGAGTAATATACGTAGTCTTTTTTTAAGTCCTTTTTTGACTATATCAAATTACAACACTTTTCTTATGTTGTGAAGAGATAAATGTAAGATTGTGTGTGCCATGTATTTGGATGAATGTGCTGAAGTGTGTTTCGGGAAATAATATAGTCCCCTTTTTCAAGTCCTTTTTTTGGCTATAACTTTCTCCTTTTTTGTCCTTTTTTGATGAAAAATTTTCCCTTTAAAATTCGGTCTCTAGTTATCTTTATCTGTATTTATTTTCTAGGAAGTGGAGGAATTGTTTCAACGAGCGAGTTCGGAGGCAAAGGCTGCTTTTGGAAATGGAGCGATGTTCATCGAGAAGTTTATAGAACGACCACGTCATATAGAAGTTCAGCTGATGGGTGATAAAGCTGGCAATGTTGTTCATTTATTTGAGAGAGATTGCTCAGTTCAGAGGAGACACCAGAAAGTTGTGGAAATTGCTCCAGCCCCCAAGTTAGACCCACAGGTAAGGTGATCAACTTAACAAAAATATATTTCTCCGATTTAAAAATGTGTAATGTTTAATGAATAAAATAAATTCATGCTGTGATTAAAATTCACTACAAAGTTATTCCAATTCAGAAACAACTAAGTAAGCTAAAAAAAACTCCAAAAGTAAATAACATTTCAATGGATACCTAGTCATTGTGGTATACCTGGAAACGAGAAAGTCGATAATATTGCAAAACAGGCAACATATTTGCAACCAAGACCTCTTCAAGTGATATCTCTATCCAGTGCTTTTGCTTCAGTAAAGTCTCATTTTAGAAACCTATGGATCAACAATTGGCTCTCTTCTGACAAAGGAAAAATTTTACAGTCTGTACAAAAGAAACCAAATGACCTAGAAATGTACAAAAACTTGCCCAGACATGTTCAAACATTTTTAACAAGAGCCAGAACAGGTCACACAATTGTACCTACACCGATTTCACCTTTCTGATAATCCTACTTGTCTGTGATGTAATAATTATGATGAAGATCTGGAACACATTCTTCTATACTGTCCATCCATAAACCACAAAAGAAGTAAATTAAAATCATCAATACCGGTTGCAGAAGACACAGCCCTGCAGTATATATTGACTACACCTCAACTCTGGCTACTAGCAACAGGCATTTGTAATGAACACCGATCAAAATACCCCTCATTTCTCGTAAAAAAACACAACTGAATAGACTAAAGTGGACTTTATGTTGTCAGCAAACAGCTGGATACATTAAGAAGATCGATTATAATTTTTATGAGTCTATTCTTACATTAATTAGAATTCTGTCTTTCACACCATTGGCACCACAAATCGTGTTCTGAAACAACTATTGTCATCTTCTGCATCCAAATACTGTTTCTGTTTTGTCTGTTCATTGGTTTGCTTGTAATTATATACCCTTGGTTGCGTACCAGATTTTATATACTCTTTTTATTTTCTGCAGTATGTAATCAGGGGTATAGTTGGAAAATAAAAACAACTAATACTCAACATAACACTTCAAAATTTTCCACTCAAGGATGAATTTCCACTGTAAATTTTCTTTAATGGGAGTTAAGATATTCTGCTCATTGTCTGTCAGAGCACAACCAGGATTTCATATATGACAGTGAATTAAACTGATGCATAGACTACAAACCTGGCTTTCAGGTAAAGCTGACATGAATACTTTAAAGGGAAAAATTGTTTCAGGGCCGGGTATCGAACCAGGCACCTTTTACTGAGCACGCCCAATGCTCCGGACTGAGCTACCCAGGAACTATACCAGATCCCGACTCAATTATTCCCCTTATATCCACATACCTCAAGTGGGTTAACAGAACTTCAGAGCCGAAAGAAAGTGTGCACTCAATGCTTGCTGTTTGTGTTGTCTTAGGTACGAGACAGAATGACGGATCAGGCTGTGAACCTCGCTAGGCACGTGGGCTATGAGAATGCTGGAACCGTGGAGTTCTTAGCAGACGAGACAGGAAACTTCTATTTCATCGAAGTGAATGCCAGGTTGCAGGTGGAGCACACAGTAACAGAAGAAATTACAGGGTAAGTTAACAGGCTATGGAAAACCCAGTGGCGGGCATTCAATCCCTCCTAACTCAGCAGTGCTGGGGTATATAATTCACGCAGTCTTCTAATTTATATATACTGTAGGTATTTTTTTTTAACTAGTTCGATTAATTAAAATGTGTCTCAGTGAAACATACAGCAGAGTCCGTATAGGTCAGTTTCTATCTGATCCTTTTCCAATTCACTGCGGGCTAAAGCAGGGAGATGCACTATCACCTTTACTTTTTAACTTCGCTTTAGAATATGCCATTAGGAAAGTTCAGGATAACAGGCAGGGTTTGGAATTGAACGGGCTACATCAGCTTCTTGTCTATGCAGATGACGTGAATATGTTAGGAGAAAATACACAAACGGTTAGGGAAAACACGGAAATTTTACTTGAAGCAAGTAAAGCGATCGGTTTGGAAGTAAATCCCGAAAAGACAAAGTATATGATTATGTCTCGTGACGGGAATATTGTACGAAATGGAAATATAAATATTGGAGATTTATCCTTCGAAGAGGTGGAAAAATTCAAATATCTTGGAGCAACAGTAACAAATGTAAATGACACTCGGGAGGAAATTAAACGCAGAATAAATATGGGAAATGCGTGTTATTATTCGGTTGAGAAGCTCTTATCATCCAGTCTGCTGTCCAAACATCTGAAAGTTAGAATTTATAAAACAGTTATATTACCGGTTCTTCTATATGGCTGTGAAACTTGGACTCTCACTCTGAGAGAGGAACATAGGTTAAGGGTGTTTGAGAATAAGGTGCTTAGGAAAATATTTGGGGCTAAGCGGGATGAAGTTACAGGAGAATGGAGAAAGTTACACAACACAGGACTGCACGCATTGTATTCTTCACCTGACATAATTAGGAACTTGAAATCCAGACGTTTGAGATGGGCAGGGCATGTAGCACGTATGGGCGAATCCAGAAATGCATATAGAGTGTTAGTTGGGAGACCGGAGGGGAAAAGACCTTTAGGGAGGCCGAGACGTAGATGGGAGGATAATATTAAAATGGATTTGAGGGAGGTGGGGTATGATGATAGAGACTGGCTTAATCTTGCACAGGATAGGGACCGATGGCGGGCTTATGTGAGGGCGGCAATGAACCTTCGGGTTCCTTAAAAGCCATTTGTAAGTTTGTAAGTATGTAGGTATTTTTCATAATTTGGATGGACTTCTAGCGGAGTTGGCGCAAGGATATTTCCATCTTCCCTGCTTGTTGATACTGCATCAGACTGGAATGGGTATATTGCTGTGTAATCTAGGGAAGTAGCTTACGTCTAGAGAAATGTGACGTAGCTATTTTTTTGTTCCTCTTATGCACACTTGATGTGTTTCAGTTGTATTCATGTTAGAGTCCCTCTATAATATCTAATGTCATTATAAAAATTAAAAGGTCTCTAATTCGTTTTGATAAAACTTCAGTCAGTCGATATTGTGGATGAATTTTGCAATGAGCTAGCCAGCATTGAATGATCTCACTTCAAATAATAATAATAATAATAATAATAATAATAATAATATATTTATTATTATTTATTTATTGATATTTATGTGCTGGACAACAGCCATAGGCCAATAAAAGTCCAGCACAGTGATACAAATAATGCAATAAAATGAACAACTATGGTACACGTTACATAATAGAGATAACAACAAAATGAGTATAGATTACGATTAGTTTACAAGAATTAATACTATTACATTTTATGGAAAGGAGTTGATTCATACAAAAGTATTACCGGTACCAATATGTGTAGAAAGATAATGCAATTAATATTAGCAATGCTGACATCCACTCCTTCACAGTTTCACTTGGACATTGTTCACTTTATTTCGTTTTCTTTCCTTTTAGTTTTTATCGCCATTGTACGGCCAATGAATCTAGTCAAGTGCCACTGCATTGAATTAAAAAAAAATATATATATATTAGCAAAGACATTGCCATATACTGATACTTCTCTACATTGAATGGATCGAAATCGCCTACATGTAAGTTAGCATGTTTAATACATCTGGAGACCGGCGAGGAAGATTTAGAATTTCTAATATAGAAGAGTTTGTGATGTCTCATGTCCTTCATAGGAATACGAAGGCTGACACTGTTTAAGAAAGATTGACAATTAATGTCACCTTTAAGGACCTTACATAAGAATAAGTAATCGAGATCATGACGTCTGGCATACAGGCTTCGACATTTAAAGTGCTCGCATTTTTTATCATAGTTATACCCGGATTTATTAGGCAGAAATCTGTACGAACATAATGAAATAAATTTCCTTTGAATATTTTCCAGTTTTGCCGAATCAGTACTTGAAATAGAGTTCCAAACTACAGATGCATATTCGAATTTCGATCTCACTATTGTATAGTATAGTATTAAAAGAGAGTCAGGTGTTGAAAAGAATAAGTAATTGACCGAATTATTCCTAACATTCTTATTGCATGGTTATAAATATAATCAATGTGGTTATGAAAATATAATGTATTGTCAATACACCGAGATCTCTAATACAGTGTTTTCAATAATAATAATAATAATAATAATAATAATAATAATAATAATAATAATAATAATAATTTATTTTATTTACTGATATTTACTGTATGTGCTGGACAACAGCCATTGGCCAATAAAAGTCCAACACAGTGATACAATTAATACATTAAAATGCATAACTATGGTACAAATTAAATAATTGAGTTAACAACAAAATGAAGAACATAGATTACAATAAAAGATTAATTTACAAGAATTAATACTTTAAAATTTAGGGAAAGGAGTTGATTATTAAAAAGTATTACCAATTTGTGTTTAGGATTATGCAAATAATATCAGCAAAGACATTGCCATATTCTAATACATTGAATGATGATGATGATGATGATGATGATAATGATATAATAATAATAATAATAATAATAATAATAATTCCTTTTAAACACTGTAATAACATACTAGCTCTGTATTTAGTTGTACAGGATATTAATTCTAAATTTAATACCCTAGTTATAAAAATCCTAAAGCAAAGGAGATGGGCGTACTGGGAATAGGGTTGCCAGATTTTCATAATGCAAATAAGGGACAGTTGCAACATTTAACTCCAGGAAAATGTGAAGAACTTATAAGAGAGAGATATAGAAATATGTGAGCCCATTTCAGAACATATACTAGCAAAAAAAAAAAAAAAAAAAAACCGTAATCTTACACCATTGAAGCTGTTACATTATTACCCATTAGTTTGAATAATTTCGAGGGAAAAATTGTTCCGGGACCGGGCATCGAACCCAGGGCCTTTGGTTAAACGTACCAACGAACGAAATTATTCAAATCAACTTTACAGGGAGTTATACCTGAAAGCTTGATTTACCCATTACTTTATTTGTAGCAATACAATTGAAGAGTCCACTGCAAGAATGATGGATGTCATTTGGAACACATTTTGCAGGAGAAGCAATTGAGAGTTGAAATGCTTAGCGCTCAAAGCTTAACTGTGATTTTCCGATCGTTACTGGACAATGACTATCAGTGTTAATGTCATATAACTCTCTATGTACATTCTATATGTCTCAAGCTATGCATTGGCAGTCTTGGTTCATTTTCGACAAGAAAGTGACATCCATCATTCTTGCAGTGGACTCTTCAATTTAAAAGGTATTGATACAGATACCTTATTGATACAGATTGGAGAAAGGTAATCGCAAAGGTTGTGTTTATACAAAATAGTATATAATATTCTATTTTTCTAAATGCAGTATGTTCTCTTTGTTTTATGTGGACAAGAAACACTCAGTTTCGTTTGAAACATTTTTCGCATTTTCACATATACTACACACAATCCGACAGCAATATTACTGTACCAGTAACCATGCACATCTAATGCTTGGAATAAAATTACTTTTAACTAAAGCAGAAGCAGCTAGAAGTTTAGATTTATTTCCTCATTGTCACGTTTCTAAAGACATTGATGTTAATAAAAAGTGACTGTTTCTTATCTTAATTCTATGTATAATAAAAATAAATATTAAAACACTAACAAATGAAACAAGTAACAAACAGTTTACAATTAATTGCTTCTTATTCAAGATAGACTGAATAATCAGTACTGGTACTTTCTGAATGCATCAACATTTTTTATCGAACTATAACCGGTTCATATTATTTTTGTAATTGTTTTTAATTTTATTATAGTTCTTTATATAAGTCTGCTTAGAAGTTAACATGAGATGCAGTAATGTTACATACGTTATGCGATATTTATCTGTCTTAGAATCGATTTAGTACAAACGCAGATCAGAGTGGCTGAAGGCGTGACTCTTCCTGAAATGGGGTTGTCACAAGAAAAGATAACTTCCCAGGGTTATGCAATTCAGTGCCGAGTGACCACTGAAGATCCTGCCAAAAACTTCCAGCCTGATACCGGAAGAATAGAGGTGAGAATTGTACTGCAGAACATTATAGATTTTAGAGAGATTGGTGTAGTTTGTAAACTAACTCTGGCGTGATTAAAGAATCTTGTAAAATTGTAGCATAAGCCATTTTATCCCTTGAGTTATCAATGTGTGAACTTTATTGATGTAATAGTGGAAGAATGATTATTTAATTTGTATGATGATCTAATCTTATGTACTTTAATTTTACTTTATGTAACATATTTTATTAATAAGATCATAGTATATTTTTAATAGCTGTTACATAACATTGCAATTAAGGGGACACTCAATTATATTTTGGAACTTTTTTCCTATTCGACCAATCTTTTTCAAATTTGGAGAAAAAGTTTAATATACACATGGAAAGTAACATGCAAAATCTCAGCTCATTAGATCCAATACTTTTCAAAATAAAAAATATTTCAATTTTTAATCAATCATTAATTGAAATATCACTTTTAATTATCATTTTTAATTTTTTGGCTTTTTGCATTTGACTGTGACTTCTCAATTAATAGGGGAAGAATTCTGCTTATTGATTTAGTTCTGTCACGTAAATTAGTGTAGAAATTTAATTTTTCATTTCTATGACACTTTTTCTCCAATTTTTAAGTTGAGTGTCCCCTTAAGCATGACTATATATTTGCATTTTAAAATTTATAAAGAAGACTAGAATAGAAAAACTTTTGACACTATTAGGACTATGTTTAGTGATCTAAATTGCAACAGCACTATTTTTAGCAATACTTTATTTTCCTAATATTGAAATAGCATTTTTCAAGAGTTGCACATATTTAACCTATGAATAAGGTCATGTGACATTAATAAAACTTTAGAGAATAATCACTTATTGTAATTGTCTTGACTTATTTCTTTACACACACAAGTTTTGGACTACCATACCAGTGTTTTTTGTTGAGGGTCAGTGATGATAATAATAATAAGCTAGAAATTGGTAGCACTTGATTTCTAGATTATTAAAGTTGCTAATTTTTGAGAAAGTGTTTTTGTTTCTCCATTTTTTGACTGAAATCTGTGTGGTTGACTGTAGGTGTTCCGTAGTGGAGAGGGTATGGGCATCCGTCTAGATGGTGCGTCAGCATTTGCAGGCGCCATTATATCCCCGTACTACGACTCTCTGCTAGTGAAAGTGATTGCTCATGCCGGAGATCTGCAAGCATCAGCTGCCAAGATGAACCGAGCTCTCAGGGAATTCCGAGTCAGAGGAGTCAAGGTGAGTCAACAGCGAACAGAATTAACGGTACTTTGTAAATAACGCGCGAGTTTCATAGGACTTTACAGGACAGCTCTTGGAACCCAAACCCCCTGGCTTATAAGTTCAGCTTTCTACAAAGAGAGGCAGTGAAAAGTTATCGCACTATGCAGGGGACATCGGGGAACAGATTGTCCGCATAACAATGATTTGAATAATTTATCATGAGTTATATGTCATATTTTATTACATATAACTCATGATTAATTATTCAAATCGTTATACTTATTACTGTGAACACCTTATTGGACTTACGTACGTTTAGATTTCGTTATAACATTATGAATATCTGATGATGCCGTATAGGCGAAAACGTTCATAAAATTTCTTCTGTAAGATGTATTAGCAAATAATAATTTTGAAAAAAATGATAAATAATATGATTGAAAACTTTAAAATAAATTTTTAACACTGAGTATACATGTTCGAGCTACCTAGACAAAAAAAAGTGTGCTTTGAAGGAAAACTTAAGAGGATTTTACTGTTCATCAAATTCATCATTCTCAACCAGGTTTGAATTTGCACTTATGTTGAGAGAATGACTCAGTGACATATTTCATTGTAAATTAAAGAGCACTCGTAATGAACTTTTAACATGGTTTCAGTAGATCTGAATTGTTATACTGTATTTAATGGATGTCTAAAGTTCATGTGTTTGACTGAAGCCATCTTGTGTTCCAGACAAACATTCCATTCCTTCTCAATGTGCTCGAGAACCAGAAGTTCCTCAATGGTACCCTTGACACGTACTTCATCGATGAGCACCCTCAGCTCTTCCAGTTACCTCAGTCACGCAACAGGGCACAAAAATTACTCAACTACATTGGAACGGTGTTGGTGAATGGACCCTCAACGCCACTCGCAACCAAGCTGAAACCTGCAGAAATTAATCCTCACGTGCCTGAAATACCCATAGGTAACATATGACAGCAACATGTCTGTAGAGGGGAGTGGGAATGTTTTCAGTGTTTCTGAACTTGTGCCCGAAATATTTGTTCAAGTGACTGTGGTCAAATAAGACAAAATGAATATCCTTGCATTGTCTTGTATGAAACCATAGGCCTACTTGAATCTTCAGGCATCAGTGCAATCTTAATAGATTCTTGTGGTCACAGGCGTCGACTCCAGGTCCTTTTGCCCCGGTGTATTTTATTAAACAATGTCGGAACATGTTCCGTGAAATACATAGTTAACTCCATTTTGAATCTTGCGTACACTACTTTTAACACTTGAATATAATTAATTGATTAGCTAGCAGACTTACTTGAGTTAATTATGTAAGATTTGTGCGGCTTACAGCTGTTTCAGTGCTTCACGCACCATCTTCAGAGCCTACTAGATCTCGGCATCATCTCGAACTTCTCTGCCTGTTATGTGGGTGTGTTTGATTGTTGAAAGGTGTTGAAGAATGGAGTCAAGTAGTGTGTGTGTACTGAAATTGATCAGTGTGTTGAGAATTTGATCGGGGTGTGTTTTAGTGTGTTTGTATATTTCGTATTGTTCTAGTGTGTTGAGTTTTTGGTTCTTGGGTTGTATGTGTAGGATTTCCATGTCCGCATTTATGTTATTGTATGTATGGTTAGCATTGGAAATCCTACACATACAACCCAAGAACCAAAAACTCAACAGACTAGAACAATACGAAATATACAAACACACTAAAACACACCCTGATCAAATTCTCAACACACAGATCAATTTCAGTACACACACACTATTTGACTCCACTCTTCAACACCTTTCAACAATCAAACACACCCACATAACAGGCAGAGAAGTTCGAGATGACGCCGAGATCTAGTAGGCTCTGAGGATGGTGCGTGAAGCACTGAAACAGCTGTAAGCCGCACAAATCTTACATAATTAACACGAGTAAGTCCACTAGCTAATCAATTAACATAGTTAACTTATAAGAGTTAATCAGTTACAACAGAAATAAAATACAATTTCTTGTTATACTGTAGTTATGTTGCTTGAACTCAGCAACAAGCGATTTTGAATGCAACATAAACGTGAACGGAAACAAGTAAAAATTAATAACAATTTAAAAGCTAAGCGTAGTAGCTGAGTATCACATGGATATAATGAATATAAATACGAGTACATATACCACCCAGTAACTCATGGATCTCTTCCTAGCCCAAGCTTAAAATAAAAAATCTATACATACGTTCATGGTTAGCCTACTTGCTCCATAGAATGTTCGCTGTATGAAATGCTCATGGAGTTCATTTGAATTTACTGGAATTTGAACTCAGTTCTCTAGCATAGAAAGCTGGCACTCTGGTCAATAAATATCTTAATGGCAAGTAAAAGTCTGTGATTTAAAGAAAATATCAAAATACTAGAATAGAATGTAAGTAAAAGAACGAAAATAATCTTGAAATTTTAATAACCTAATAAAAATATTTGTCCTAGAGAAGAAAAGATTAAATGTGGAACATATTAACGTTAAACTAAACCTAAATTAGAGAATAATTGTACCATACCAATACACTGGGAACACATTTAGCCATCATCATTCTTTGTAACATATATGTTGAGTGTGGGGATAACGAATGTGATGCACTAATTTGATATACAGTTTAAATGTCTGTGATTAAATCCATAAATGTTAACTCTGGTTTATAAAAGTTAAAAAGATAAACAGTCATCAACTAAAAGTCACAACTCACTCGATTAAGGGCAGCTTTTATTTGAATCACATACATTGTGATGAGCATCAGTTAGAACAATTTGTCTGGTTTTCAGCTTGAGGATATTTCCCATTGATAACAGCTTAAATATTATCTTTTTATTATTGTACATACTGAAAATCAATGTATTTCGCTGCATCTCTCTCTACTCTTTAAAAAAAATTAGTTTGGTCATTATCAGATGAGAAGTGGGAGAAGCCAAAGTCATGCTTTTTTCCAAGAAATAGAAAGAGATACTGTAAATGATTTGTGTTCAAAAACTTAAAAAAACAAAGGACGAAATCCGAGTATTGAAAAGAAGAAAACTGACTGATTCTCTAAGCAATGGTGAAAAATGAGAAGCAAAAGCTGCCCCACTGGCAAACCACTATCACTTACCCCAATGAAAACCAATATCATTCACTATTATTGTCAATTTCTCGCCCTCCTTTTCTCCCTCTGTTCTACCCTCCATCCGTCACTCAATCACTTATTTGCTCATTCACTTCCTTCCTTTCTCCTCTCCTTCACTTCTTCTATCACCTACTCAATCATTCACTTCCTCGCTTTTCCCACTCATCTTTTCACTCACTCACTCACTCGCTCTCTCACTCACTCATTCACTCACTCACATTAAGTTTGTTTCAGCACAGTTCAGAATTGATTCTGAACTGCCTGCTCATATGCGTTCCAACAAGTTTTGAACTGATACTGAACTCGCAGTTCCCTGTTCCAACATGCTTTGGAACTCATTCAGAACCAGTGAAATTGGTTCTCGATTGAGAGCAGGAACTGGGAATTCGGAACTGCTGACGCATGCGTAGATTGTTTAATCTGAAGTTTTGGTTAAAATGCTTCGAGACTAGGCAGATTAAAATCAAAAAAAAGTCCATCATGAGAAATTTGGAAGGTGATAGCGATCTATTTTACGAAGAATTAAATTCAGAAGATGAATATAATTTTAATATAAGAAGAAACTCCGAAGGCTCAGAAAGAAGAGTTTAAGAAACATTCCAACAACGTAAAATCCTGAACTATAGTCCCGTCGCTCTTATTTCCGGCAGCCAATCACGTTGCAGGTCGGGTACATTTAAACATGTACATCTTGTGATTTGCTGATGACGACGTTATGCATTTCCTAAGGCTCAATAAATACTTACTATAATCGCCCGCCATTTTGGCTCTTTCGTTGGCGTTCACAGAAAGCACATGAAGATGTTATTTGCCACTCAATTATTTGCTGAATTACAGTACGTTTTATTTATTATCATAGGAGCTACGACATGATAATGTTTAACGGTGTGGCAAATAAATTCCACATCTGGTAGCTCGGCAACGAAAGAACAAAAATGGCAAACGATACTACTTACTTACACTTTACAGAGCCTTCACTTCCTAAGACGTAAGCAAAGAGGAGGAGTCACGCCAGGAATAACAGCGTCGCGACTATAGTTCTGACAATGTACACAACTGGCATATGCGTCGAAAGAAGTTCGGTATTCGGAACGCATTCTGAATTGCTTGCTGAAACAAACCTATAATCTTTGGAACTTTCATTCACTTTGTCTTTCATTGCTTTTCCTCTATCTTTTATACACATACACAAAAAAAAAATATATATATATATATATATATATATGTTGTACTTGTACTTTTTCACATGCTCTCTTTCATTTTTATTTTCCCACTCACTCTTTTTCATCATCCATTTGCTCACTATCCTTCTTTGCACTCAGTTACTTGCTCGCTGCATCACTTTTTCCATTCCATTTATTATACAAGGTGGGTCAAAAGTCGCTTTCCCCAATATTCGTTCTTAGCTTTCATATTTGTGCACATATGCAGATGTCATAACTTAAATAAACAAATAGCTGGTGTAATAAGTGATGAGTTGACAACCAGTTCGTGTGTCAACAGTTTTTACGATATCATGTCTTGAAAACAGCCCTCGTTTTGCCGAAATGCAGTTAATATGAAACAGGATGAAGCACCACCTTATTTTGGTGTAGGAGTGAGGGACCTCTTGAACCAGCAATTCCATGAATGGATTGGCCATCATGGCTCAAAAGAATGGCACCCAGATCACGCGACCTGACACCATGTGATTTTTCGCTGTGAAGTATCCTGAAAAATAATGTTTTTGCTCAGAAACCGCAGGATCTGCATCAGTTGCGACAGATGATCGAACAGTCATTCGTGAAAATTGATGAAAATCGTGAGTTATGTTCTGCCATCTGTAAATCAGTACCTAAATGTTATGAATTGTGTATCGAGAAACAGGGCCTCCATTTTGAACAAAATCTGTAAAGGAATGTGTACTGTAGTCAAATGGACCAGCCTGATGGGCTAGTGGTCAGAGCTTCTGACTATAGTTCATGAGGTCCTGGGTTTGATTCCCCGTTAGAACATAGGAATTTTTCCTTAAAGGGGAATGTTCCTGTGTTCGTCCATGGTCTGGAAATTATGTTAGGCTTAGGTTTAAGACCTCTCTTGGCACTTCATGATCATCCTATCATCATCATCATCATCATAATCATCATCATCATCGGGGCAGTGTAATTCCGCCTTCCAGGCACCCCAACCTCAGAATTGGGTTACAAATAAGCCATTGCCAGGAGACACCAGAAATGTCAAATGACAACCTGGTGGCATTGGATTAAAAAACAATATATATTCAAATGTAAATTGAAGTAATTAAATGTAAGGAAATGTTTGGGGAAAGCGACTTTTGACCCAACTTGTATTTTACTTTTTCACATGCTCTCTTTCACACTTTTTCATCATCAATTCACTTACCTGTACAGTACTTTCTTTTTCACTCAACTACCTGCTTGTTCCCTTGCTTTTTCTGTTCTCTCTCTCTTACAAAAACACACACACACACACGTACACACAAACACACACAGACAATATACGTTAGTACATTTATATATTACTTTTTACATGCTGTCTTTCACTGTTACTTTCCCTTTCACTCTTTTTCATAAAGCATTCACTCACTTTCTCTCTCTCTTTTTTTTTATCTAATTACTTGCTTGCTCCCACACGTTTTCCATTTTCCATTCTCTCTCTTTTACACACGCACACATACACGCACATAACAACACAGTATTTTACTTTTTCACATGCTTTCTCTCACTGTCATTTTTCCAACACTCTTTTCTCATAATCCATTCACTCACTTTCTCTATTTTCATAAACTACTTACACGTTCCCTCAGTCCACACCTGTGGAATAACGGTCAGCGCGTCTGGCCCCGAAACCAGGTGTCCCGGGTTTGATTCCCTGTCAGGACAAGTTACCTGGTTGAGGTTTTTTCCGGGGTTTTCCCTCAACCCAATACGAGCAAATGCTAGGTAACTTTCGGTGCTGGAACCCGGACTCATTTCACCGGCATTATCACCTTCATTTCATTCAGACGCTAAATAACCTGAGATGTTGATACAGCGTCATAAAATAACCCAATAAAAAAAAATTACTTTTTACATGCTGTCTTTCACTGTCACTTTCCCTTTCACTCTTTTTCATAAAGCATTCACTCACTTTCTCTCTCTCTTTTTTTTATCTAATTACTTGCTTGCTCCCACACGTTTTCCATTTTCCATTCTCTCTCTTTTACACACGCACGCACGCACATACACACACACAAAATATACGTTAATACATTTATGTATTACTTTTTACATGTTGTCTTTCACTGTCACTTTCCGTTTCACTCTTTTTCATAAAGCATTCACTCACTTTCTCTCTCTCTCTTTTTTATCTAATTATTTGCTTGCTCCCACATGTTTTCCATTTTCCGTTCTCTCTCTTTTACACACACACACACGCACACGCACACTACACGCACATAACAACACAGTATTTTACTTTTTCACATGCTTTCTCTCACTGTCATTTTCTCAACACTCTTTTCTCATAATCCATTCACTCTCTTTCTACTTACTCGTTCCCTCACTTCTCTCTCTTTACACACGCATGCATACACACACATACACATACGAGTACACACAGCCTGTCTTTCACTCATTGTCCCATTCACTCTTCTCTCTCACACACACGCTGTGCTCACTCATTTATATGCTTACTATCACTTGTTCAGCCATTCTTTTCTGCCTCACTGTTACCAAATTCACTCACTCAGACTGACCGGGAGGAACACTTATAAGGCACTGTACCATTTGGTCCTCATCGGTGTGTCAGGTGAGTGACTAGCAACCTCCATCTCAGATCCTCCCTGTGGACAGAGTTGTGCATCTTTTTCTGTAGCATAGTGACTGTATTGACTCACTCCCCTTTGCACAGGTTGTGTTGCGTGACGGCTCTGCGTGAGGTAAGTGACTTGTTGTTGCATGTTTTGCACCAGGGCACTTGCTTCGGGCACTACTCGATTGTCTAGTTCAGTGGTACCACTCTTGATGATGCAAAACACAATGATAATGTTTCGAAATAATTCGAACTTAATAAAGTTTCCACTGTTACACAAAGAAACATTTTTTTTTGTGTTGTTTCTATATTTATGCGTGTAAGGACACACCGTAGAATAACAATTAGGAAGACAGCACACAAGTGTATGTTATTTTGATTATTTATGAATATATGCTAGATCTTTCTTATTGAGCTCCTCTCACTAAGTGACCTTAAACACATGCCAGTATCATTTATTTTTCTAACTACATTCATTCATTTTATTAATTAATTTCTTTTAGTTATGCATACAATTTACAGATTAGAACCATCACTTTTGAGGAAAACTTGAAATTGAAATTGTAAGCTCTCAGAACTACAAAACTTCGACTTTATTTTCTTAAATTGTTATCACTTCGAGCCGAAATTTTCTGTACTTCACCATCACTAATGATTATAATTGAAGAGTCCACTGCAAGAATGATGGATGTCACTTTCTTGTCGAAAATGAACCAAGACTGTCAATGCAGAGCTTAAGACATATAGAATGTACAGAGAGAGTTATATCACAGTCTAGTATATACAGTCGTGAAGCTCAATACGTAGTAAATATGCAAACACCACTAGGATCGCTAATATCACCTCATTACAGGCAATGCAAAATAGTACCGTCACAGTCTATTGTCTCTAGCACCCTCAAAACTCAAGCTTCGTGACTGTATATAGTAGACTGTGGTTATATGGCAATAACACTGATAGTCATTGTCCAGTAATGATCGGAAAATCACAGTTAAGCTTTGAGCACTAAGCATTTAAAAAACTTTCAATTGCTTCTCCTGAGAATTGTATTCCAAATGACATCCATCATTCTTGCAGTGGGCTCTTCAATTAATATACATAATTACTTTTGAAAATGGTGAACTGCGTAGTAAAATAAAAATTTACAAGACTTTTCAATTAGTGATATAGCACATGTAATAAATGGACTTCATGCGTTGTGTCTCTTTTATCATTACTGTGGTAAATCTGCTCAACTAGACAATTTGTGACATTGTAAAATTAAATTTAGCACGTGTTGAAAGTATTTATTTAGTGCATGATTTCAGTTTGAATACATCTTTAATTTTTAATTGTTAAGGGGATATGGAATTCCTATCTTTCCCTATGTTAAAAGGAACATTTTCTCAGAATCTATTGTGCTTAGGTCCCCGAAATTTTAACAATTTGTAAATATACGTCTTCTCAGTAGTCGAGTATTTTGAAGTTTTTTTTAAGTTATGACTTGTTTGAGATATGTTTGTTAAAATTAAAAAAAAAAAATGGAGGTAATTTTAGCTTAACTCACAGTAACAGAAATAAAGCGAGCTTCAGAATAGGCGCAACTCAGAACTCGTAGATTTACAAACTAAATATTTCAGGAACTTAAGTACAATATATCCTGAGAAAATGTTCTTTTTTTTTTTTTTTAACACATGGAAAGATAGTGATTTGGTATTTCCTTAACGAGAAAAAGAATCAGTTAACTTTCTGGGTATTCATTCATCATTGCATCTTCTTATCTTTGTCAGAGAAATATTTGGTGAATATTTTGCACCATTTCAATAATTCCTTACGTTTTGTTACTAATAATGCATGAATAAATTACGGTACCTTTACTCTATGTTCGGAATAACTCTTATTTCCTAGTATACCATATGTACTTGAATAATCCTTGTACCCCAATTTTGTGAAAGGAAATTTTGAAAAATTTTTTTTCCCCCACCAAGTAGCCATTACGTTATGCTGCTTTTCCTGCGAAAGCTGAATCTTTCGTAATTAAAATTAATGCTTGCATGAGCCATCCATGGCTGACCTTTAATACTGTAACTCCAAGGTCCTTCGCAATAGCAAGCACTTTAATTTGATATATTTCACTTGAAACAGCACAATCCAACTATCTCTTTTTAGTTACATAGTTACAAAGCCTTTTCTCAATTCCAGGAAACTTTGCTTGTTGCCTGCGAAATCCCTGGCAATTACCCATTGACAGTGACGTAGCGTCAGTGTAAGCTAAAAAGCTTAGCTTCCCCGGTTAATAATAATTTCATAATAAACCGGCAGTTTATGGAGAAAACTAATTATTAATTTTAATAGAATTTATATTTACGTGTTAAATATTGTGATGCGGCAGCTCAGGATGATTTGTGATGCAGCAGTAAACAAGAAGCCTGCACACACCAGCTTCCAAGCAGACTGGTTTCTTCTGTGTAATCCACCCCGCAGATTTTCCATCCCTTTCTAACTAAACTACCCTAGTCGCAAGGCTCGCAAGAAGCTAGCTTTAACATTTAAAATAAGTAGTTTCCGAGTTATCCCTTTTCATCAATTATATTCATTTGAAGTGTTGGTGTGCATTGTGGCTGATATAATAAATAATGAGCGAAATAACAGTTCCTGACACTAATTTAATTGAATTTTTTAGGACAATTGTATTATCAAGACTGACTTACGAACAAAAGTGTGATTTAAAAAACAAATGACCGACTCCCTTGCTGTCAATGAAGGACACAACCAAAAGACAGACGCATACTTACGTAATGATACTAATATTGTTATTTCTCTAAGTATGACAGGGAGTGAGCTAATGTTATACGTATACATGTCTATTTGTTAAGAGATATGTGTAAACCGTGAAATCATATTTTACTACGTATCATTTGAGGTCATGCCTTATTGGTGTTACGAGGTTCCAACCAATCTTCGACTGCTGACTTGAAATTGACTACTATTTATTTTAAGACTGTATTTTTGTAATACGTTTTCTCATATTGCATGAAAGACAACTTGAGTTAGCTTCCCCTGCTCAAAATTTCATGCTACGCCACTGCCCATTGATCTGCTCAAGATGCATTTTGTTTTCACGCCAATCGTGTATACAGCTTTCATCCATGTCGTGTCGACCTGGTTGGTGAGTTGGTATAGCGCTGGCCTTCTATGCCCAAGGTTGCGGGTTCGATCCCGGGCCAGGTCGATGGCATTTAAGTGTGCTTAAATGCGACAGGCTCATGTCAGTAGATTTACTGGCATATAAAAGAACTCCTGCGGGACAAAATTCCGGCCCATCCTGCAACGCTGATATAACCTCTGCAGTTGCAAGCGTCGTTAAATAAAACATAACATTTTGTTAACATTTTCATGTCATACTTTCTTCCTGCTGCGCTGTTACCAGCTTGTTCTGCTTCTACATTTATTTGGAGTTTCTCTTTAGCACAAACTTCTTGAAGCCATGATTAAACACCCTACTATAACACCTGACTCACTGCTTCACACTTAACTGATCCACGCTTAATGCATACTTTTGCTTCAAGGTCGAGATACCCACCACTACCAACATTGCTGCCAATTTTTGCAAAAACAATATGTGGGGATTATTCGAGTATATATGGTATGTGTTTCGTAGTATTTTCAAGTACATTAAGTTTATATACCAATTCAATTCAAAATTGTCTTATAATAAGTAGGTCGACACCCTGCACAAAAATAATATCTAACTCCTTTATTGAGTTAATAAAATTCGGAACTTAACATCTAATTTAGTACATTAACCATATCATTAACGAAACATATCATGCCATCAGTTAGCAATTGTGTATGTACTTTTCCAGAATAAATTATGTCCATTGTATGCATTTACACTTATGTACATCTCATTCATTTCTTTCCACAGGTGCAGAAAAAGATGTATATTCAATTAAAAAAAAAAATTACTTATTTTTGCCATAAAACTGAAATCATGTACTTGATTAGTTGGTACCAGTATTTAATATTTACCTAGTCCAAAATTAGTTATCTAGTTCTAGGTATGACTTGAAATTTTTTTTTTTCTTTTTTGGTTTTTGATGCACATGTTTTGTTTTAGCAAGCTTGTATGTTGCACTATCCCCATCACGAATCCACGCTTTGTGAAATTTCAGATTATTCAGCCCGATCTGCAAGCTCTGAGAGTGACTCTGAGGGAGATGTCCCAGGTCAGTACTGTAAGGAGATATCTTAATAACAGAAAATTAATTTTATATTGTTGTCACCTCTCTTATAGATTTATTAAACAATTTAAATTATTTCTAAAGATACTCCAGCTTTACATTACAATCTAATATCAATAAAAAGTAAATTCAGAAATCTTTGTATGTAACTAGATGACATTCGTGTTCGCACATGAAGTAGAATAGTTTTATTTTTGTGTGATAATTTGTGCACAGTTTTTATGAGAAATTCCGACGCATTAGGTCTAACCTATAAGATACAAATTTCATATTTTCTAGGACTATTTTATTATATTGTATTTTTACAGGTGGAACCAATCATTTTTGTAAAATAAACTTAATGTGTTATTGATGTAAAATGGAATATGAGTTAACATTAAAGTCTTGCAGGGTATTTGTCAAATAACAAAATGTTAAAGTTGTGTTCACATTGGTTCCGCATGTGTTTGGTATCGGTGGTCTGTACTAACCTTTGCTCCATTGTAATGTTCCCTTTGGCACGCCCAAATTACCACTGTCTGCCTGTCTGCTGCACGGGGCGTGGTTGCCAATTTCTTTGTCGTGTACCGGTATTATTTTTTCTCTGAAATTGGTGTAAAATCTAAAAGCTGATAATCTTTTATGGATAATACATGTTATGAAATGTTATTTTCTGATTAATATGTTTTCACATTTTTATAAAATTTTATTTCATGATACTTGATGCAGCATACCAACATACCAGCCAGCTTACATATCAGCAACACGATACTCTTAAGAATTTGCATTTACTCAAACAGGGCTTCTATCCATTATCCTGTATCCATTTCAGCTATTTTCTAAGTCTTCATTTTCATTTTTATTTTATTTATTGTGGGTGTGATACTTCTACAATTTTATACCTGACTCAGTGATGTAATTATGATTAACTCTCCTTTATAAAATTGTACACAATTTGTGTTAGTAGAGGAAGCGCAAAGAAAGCTTGCCCATTTGACTGGTGCGCAGAAAATGATATTCGGTTCTCGTGCTGCCATGCTCGTTACAGGGCTGCTATGAATCGCCTAATGCTGATTACAGGGTGCATTCGAAAGCGCGGTCTTGAGCTGTTCGTATCATGGAGTGTATTGTGCAGAGCGTATGCGTTACATATTCTGCGTTTTATCCCTAATATGAGGAGTTTTATATAGTTCAAAGTGTGTTTGTTAAATAATAGAGTTCTGTATAACATTCTATGTACTTAACAATACCCCCCCGTTTGGCTCTAAATTAGGAAGTGCTAATAAAACGTTACACAGTCAAACTAGGGAATTATTTATAACGTTTATAAATTTATAAAAAACGAAACAAGCTCCGTTCGTAACATAGGGAGTATATACAGATTAAAATTAACCGACCATAGTACCCTAGTTATCGGAACATTTTAATAAAATCACATAGTATTAGTCCTTAGTGTTTTATTACACCGTCAAATATCAATTATTACACGATTACATATTTCTTATAACATCTTTGTCATTTCATTCAGTGATTTTATATGTAAAAAAATTCATGCTTCTGTATTTTCAACAGTTACATATTTCTTATAACATCTTTGTCATTTCATTCAGTGATTTTATATGTAAAAAAATTGTGCTTAATTATTTTCAACAATGTTATGTTATTAGTTACTCTGCAACAAGGTTTAGGTTCCGTTAGATGTGCTGTGATAAATCTCAGTCGAAACATCAAGTCAGCAGACGACTGAGAACTGAAGACAGTTTGCCAATCGAATCGAAGCGAGGTCGAGTGCACCCAAACGTTTCCGAAAGTTTGCGCAGCTTTCCCTGGCAAGCTCTTCTTGCGTCTACTCTATATCAAAAAGTGATAATAAATGCAGGAAATAAAATTGGTTATTATATTGATTTTCTTTTCTTATTCAGTCTCCATTCTTGATGATTAGAATCTTTTATTAAGAATCAGTAAGATCCAGTTTGCCTTTAAACACAAAAACATCACTGTTTGAAGTTATTACATATTGGAGTCCAGGAATATTGACTCCTCAGACCAAGTAAGTTTCAGTTTCGATGGTGATGAATTTCAATACATCTTAAGAGTGCTTAAATTCTTGAAATGTAAATAAAATTCTTGTTTTAGGAATTTAAAAGTATGCAGTTTAATTTCGATGCTAGATTCATGTAGATATATTCATCATCATGTATCTTCCAAGAAGTTAACATATTCATTCATTGTTCTACCAAGGGTAGGTCTTTCACTGCAAACTCAGCTTTCTCCAATCTTTCCTGTTTTCAGTCTTCCTCTTTGTTTCTCATATGATCCATATATCTTAATGTCGTCTATCATATATCTTTTTTCTACCCCAAACTCTTCTCCCGTTCACCATTCCTTCTAGTGTATCCTTCGGTAGTCAGTTTCTTCTCACCCAATGACCCAACCGATTCCTTTTCCTCTTCCTGATCAATTTCAGCATCATTCTTTCTTCACACACTCTTTCCAACACAGCTTCGTTTCTTATTCTGTCTGTCCATTTCAACCGTTCCATTCTTCTCCTTATCCACATTTCAAATGCTTCTATTCGCTTCTCTTCACTTCGTCGTAATGTCCATGTTTCTGCCCTATACATTGTCACACTCCATACAAAACACTTCACTAGTTTCTTCCTTAGTTCTTTTTCCAGAGGTCCATAGAAGATGCTCCTTTTTCTATTAAAATCTTCCTTGGCCATTGCTATCCTCCTTTTGACTTCCTGGCAGCAGTTCATGTTACTGCTTATAGTACATCCCAAGTATTTGAAGCTGTCCACTTGCTCTATTACCTCATTTAGAATTCGCAAGTTTATCTTCTGTATTTTTCTTCCTATGACCATGCTCTTCGTCTTATTTGCATTTATCTTCATCTCATACTGCTCACAGCTGTCATTTAGCTCCAGTAGCATATTCTTTAGTATCATTTCCTCTTCTGCTAACAACGCCATATCATCAGTAAAGTCCACACCTGTGGAGTAACGGTCAGCACGTCTGGCCGCGAAACCAGGTGGCCCGGGTTCGATTCCCGGTCGGGGCAAGTTACCTGGTTGAGGTTTTTTCCGGAGTTTTCCCTCAACCCAATATGAGCAAATGCTAGGTAACTTTCGGTGCTGGACCCCGGACTCATTTCACTGGCATTATCACCTTCATCACATTCAGACGCTAAATAACCATAGATGTTGATAAAGCATCGTAAAATAACCCACTAAAATAAAAAAAAATCATCAGTAAATCTTACGCACTTTATTCTTCTTCCTCCTACTATCACTATCTTTACTAAATCCTCCAAGTAGATGTTGAATAGGGTAGGTGATAAAGGACATCCCTGACGTACTCTTCTCCCAATTTCACTTCCTTCTGACATTTCTTCTCCTATCCTGACTTTGACTCGTTGTTTCATATAAAGATTACTGAACAGTCTTCTTTTTTTCCAATCCACACCATTTTTCTTTAAGATCCCCATCAGTTTATTCCAATCCACTCTGCCAAAAGCCTTTTCTACGTCCATAAATATTACATACACTTCTCTAGTCTTCTCTAGGTATCTTTCGCCGATTGTCTGTAGCAGTCCAATTGCATCTCTCGTACCTTTTCCCTTCCTGAAGCCAAACTGCTCTTCTTCCAACAGTTCTTTCATTTTGGAATATAAATGTCGACATTCTAAATTGTGTTAAGGAAATTAAGAAATCTTTGTAAGAGTATTTTTTATATATAAATGCTTATTGATTATCATTAGGGCTAGGATTTTGATGAAATTGCATCTTTTTTCTAGTAAGCCAGAAACATAGCCGCTTTAGTATTTATATGTTATGTGATAAACAGAGTGTCTTAAAACATATTTGTTAGGGCATTTTTTTTTGCATTTTTTGCCTGTTTCAACTCATAAGAGCATCTTTTGTGTTATTCGGATATTTTTTTAGGCATTTTCATTTAATTTTGGCCACAAATCCCCATTATTAATATAAAATAATGTCTATTTCCTTTTTTATATTTTGTCTACATATTTTGTCCATTAATACCCTTTATTTTTTACTTGGTTATTTAACGACACTGTATCAACTACAAGGTTATTTAGCGTCGATTGAGTTGGTGATAGTGATATGATATTTGGCGAGATGAGGCCAAGGATTCGCCATAGATTACCTGACATTTGCCTTACGGTTGGGAAAATCGTGGGGAAAAAACCCAACCAGATAATCAGCCCAAACGGAAATCGAACCCGCACCCGAGCGCAACTCCGGATCAGCAGGGAAGCACCTTAACCGACCAAGCTACGCCGGTGGCTAATACCCATTATTTTGTATAATATTTTAATCGTTTTTCTACACAAATATTGCCCTTTTAATATAGTACACTCCATGTAATGGATCAGTCCAAACATCCCTTCAATATAGACTCCTCTATTCTTGCTAATTCCGTATAAGAGTGGCCTTGTGGTGGACTACATGGAAACTACATCAGGTAAAATAATTAATTAAAGTGTACCACTTAGAAAAAATTATGTAAAATTAAATAAACTTAAATGTTGGTACTGGAATTTAATTTAATTACTAGTCTAAATACTAAATAGCACAAAACTCCTTTTCCTACTAAACCAATTTTAGAATGTAAGATCAATTTTTAGGACATTTTTAAGGATATTTTTGAAAGATTTTTAGGTCATAAATGCATTGTTTTTAGGGCATTTTTTTATGATTTATAGGTCATCAAAATCCTAGCCCTAAGTATCATTAGTCGTTAATAAACAATCTGTTTCTGGAATGTAGAAAAAAATCCATGTCACATTCTTAACTGTGGGTTTTGTAACCTGGATAATGAGCACAAGTTGACTGGTGCGTATGTGTTTGCAGGTCCAGAGCCTCCACAGGGATTCCGTCAAATCCTGAAATCAAAGGGTCCAGAGGAATTTGCGAAAGCTGTGCGCAACCACAAGGGTCTCCTGCTCATGGACACAACGTTCCGTGATGCTCACCAGTCTTTGTTGGCAACTCGGGTTCGTTCACATGATCTGTTACGCATCTCCCCCTATGTCGCACACAATTTCAACCAGCTGTACTCTTTGGAGAATTGGGGTGGCGCCACGTTCGATGTTGCTCTGCGCTTCCTTCACGAGTGCCCATGGGAAAGACTTGAAGACATGCGTAAGCTGATCCCCAACATTCCATTCCAGATGTTGCTTCGAGGTGCAAATGCAGTGGGCTATACAAACTATCCTGACAATGTTGTTTTCAAGTAAGTGTACTATCAACTACAAAAGCGTGATGAGACAGGCCAGATGCGAGTTATGCAGCAGATAATTATTATTCGCTAAGGGTTTGTTTGGGCTGGAATATACTGAGAGCAGTTCCATAACCTTGAAATCGGTTTTGCATAAACGTCATTGTTTCAAGATTCAGAGAAAGAAAGTGGGGTACATCCCGGAAGTTATTTTAAAGCTGAATAGCCTTGATTTTACAAGAAGCAGCTTCCTTTAGACTTTCTTTTTTTACTTCCAGTTGTATGTATGTATTTATTTACACTGCAAGTGGGCAAGCACCTGGCAGTAGCAGACGGTGGGTTTGAAAGTTGAGGAGGCCAAGAACTGATGAGAATATAAAAATATAAGGCCTGAGACTTACAGTACCTCATTACCAAGCACAGAATTTATAGGTTTTAAGAAAAAAAAATAAGGTTTTCCAATTTATGTTTTAGAGTTTTAAATCTTATATTTAGGAATTTATATGATTTTACGGGAAAAAAATAAAATAAAAATCAACAACATAGGCTACTGTTAATATATTACAACGGCTTGGTAAATATTGCCTCTCTTTAGGATATTTAAATCCTAACCTACGAATTAGATCTTTTTAGGTCATATTAAATTTAAGAATGTTACCCTTTGCTACATAAAACGAATAAAAAAGCAATATTTCGAGAGTAACGAGATAGTAACAAAATTGATTCGAACCTAAGAATCCGGGGCTTGCTCATTACTATTACATAGTCTAATTTTACAGCAAATTAACTCGACGATCCTCTTTCTTCTCAAACCGATCAAATAGGACACAACATACTGAACAACTGCTACTAGAAGAAGCTAAAGACAAATCTGCATTTGTTTCTAAACTCTCGAGATTTAAGATACTGTATAAATAAATATATCTCGTAACACAAAAGAAAAAAATAACAGGAACACCCGCAAACAAGAGAAAAATCTAACAACATAAAAGAAAACTTTTACGCAGAGAGAGAGAGAGAGAGAACTAACAACATGTGACTTAAATTTCTAAAACCAAGAAGAGAGAAAGAGAGAGAGCTTCCCAATACAGTCGAAACAGTTGTCAGCGGTGGGTAGGACGTCTCCAAATTCGCTCCCCTCGCGCGTTCTAGCCAAGTTTAAACACTCCGCTAACCAGCTATCTTATTGGTCGAACTACTGTTGTCATGGTTACCGGGGAGTAGAGTGATGTAACCGATTCCTTTCTCCTGGTCTCGCATAGACACTGCAGGCTGCTAGATGTCGACTATACAGGTTACAGCGCTATCTGTTATTTTTCAGTACGAATTATTTGTGCTATCTACAGTCCTAGATCATATATAAGACTACAGTATAGCATGCGGGTGTCACCAACTGGATGTGGTCGACTTTACATAACTTACATCTTAGTCATAGTGAATAGTAACATTAATATAAAAGGAAAAATGTTCGTCATTTGCTATAACTTGTTTGTGATCTTAATTCAGCTGGAATTATTATTGCCATATTGTGTTCTGGTAAAATATTAGGGGAGGCATGGCCTCCCTTGCCTCCCCAGAAAATCCGCCGCTGGCACCCGGTGGCAGTGGTATACACAATATAAACAATACACAATAAAATTACAATACACAATACAATTATATAATACACAATACAATTATATACACAATACAATAAGAATACACAATACAATTTAACACAAAAATTACAATTAATAATAAAACGTAAAATAACCTAATTTTACAATACAACCTACATATGTATAGACCCTACTTAAGTTTCAACAGTCTTTTACTTTACTCTCATCTCACTCACTGTAGTGGCACTATGACGCATTTCACTGACACTTTAGCACACATTTCACTGACACTCTATAACACATTTCATTGATGCTATAAATTATCACTGATCGGAACTATTCACTGCACTGTAAAACCATAACTTCACTGACTCACCTCGCTTCACTGATACAACAGTTCAAATAAGACAAATAATTACACCCTTATGCATACTTATAAACAGAACTACATTTAAACTAAACATTTCGTAAGACCCTCTTACACGCTATTTTTAAATAATTTACAATTCAAACGAAGGGAGTAACTCATCAGGCTAAATAAATACATGTCACCTTAAAAAATTAAATGTTAAATGTCACCTTAATTTCAATTTGGACTTTATACACAACTTTTTAAGCTATTCTTGAATCTCCTTAAGGAAGGACAGCCCTCAAAGACCGCTGCAGATAGGTCATTCCAATCATTTATAGTTCTATTTAAAATGAGAATTTACCTACATCCGTTTTCTGTTTCCTACATTTGATTTTAAAACCATGATCGTTCCTACCATAGTACGTTGGCTTTTCTAACCGAGCCGTTATGTCTACCCATGCTTTCTGATCTAGATGTGCTCTATACAATGATGTTATTCTAGTTTTCCTACATCTGTTTTCCAAAGTTTCCCATTTAAGTTCTTTTATCATATCATTTTACCTTTAACAAATTTAACTGCCCTATACTGGATTCTTTCTAAGGAATTTACCTGATATATTCTATAGGGATCCCAACATGTAGTTCCGTATAGACTGAGAGAGAACCGTTTCCTTGGGGGGGGGGGGGGAGCAAAGGAAAACCATAGAATCCCCATATAACGGGGTTATGGGGACATCATTTACCTCCTCCCTCCATTATAGCTTGACTGTGGTACAGTATATCGGAATATGATCATTTAATAAAGGTATTTTCGGGGGGCGTGTTTCTTACAGTGTTACATCCATATCCGCGATGTTTCGAACAGAGTTGTATAAGGCTTGAACTGTATGTCTACTACAAATTATAATAGGGCATAACTTAAAACAATCTCCCTCTTTTTCTCTCTCGTACAGAAACACATGCATACATCAATAAAGCTACGTAACAGTGCTAACAGAAACTTTTTTATATAAAGTTCACCTTCCTGAAGATATAAGAAATGTAAATTCTAATTATTTTATTTAATCTCGTCTTTAAGTTTACACATTATACTGGGATCACGTTTCTTTTTTCTGCATTGTTGTGCAGTATGTTATTCATACATCTCCAAGTGGCGGCCTGAATACCTGCAGACTTCTAACACATGAGTGCAGGCTGTTACAAAAGAAACATTACAGTGCTTCCATTCCTCAGATGAGATATAGCAATTCTTATACATTTAGAAATTTAAAATAAATATTAGAGTCCAGACTTATGATCTGAAAACATTAATTCATCAATTTAAGCACAGAAACTTATCATAAAAGCAAAAAGATCTTTTGAATTCAGTATTTTCTAATGTTAACAGAAAAAAAAAAAGAGGTCAAACAAGCTTGGGGGGTTGGCAGTGTCTCCCCATAACTTCACCTATGCTTCCAGTAACCTAAACCTGAAACGAATTTTCAAAGGAAAGTACTATCCGTGTTTCTTTTATATAATATAAAGGTTTTCAGTGCTAGAAAGCAAACTTAACAATTTTCTCTACAACCAAAGTAAAAAATGACTGTTCATGTGTAGGCCTACTGCACATCTCTCTCTCGTGAGAGCATAATAATATGAACTCGTCTTCAGTCTTGGATATCTGTCTTTTTTGTGTAGTTACAATTGAGGGGTTTGCAGGAAAAAGGGCGTATATATCAATATGGTGAAATGAGATACAGGCAATTTAAGATTTTAAAACGCACCTGAATAAAATGTTATACAGAGTGTGAATAAAATTATACATTAAATTAAAAATCTTAGCGAGTATAAATGTTTTGTAGCATTTAGACAATTTATATTATTAAATTTCCTTATATTTGTACAATATAAAACTTCGGTCTATACATCCTTTATCCATATAATGATTTGCTTAGGGGATTTAATGTAGATTTCAGATTTAAATTTCACACGGACTTGAAACAAAGATACATTTTATGACATTTATTATCTACTTCTAAAGGAATTTACATTATTTCAGATATACTAAGTGGACATTAAGTACGCAAAGCAAAATCTCTGAATATAACAGAAAAAGAAAATCTCCATTTTGTGTGAACATAAATAAATAAAATTTATGCTTTGTATAATCCTGATAACAATAAGCCCAAAAATCTGAATATTGTAACAAATCTCTTTATAGAACATAAAATATTTCCGTCTGAATCTCTGAGTTGCATAAGTTTGTTTACTCTTAAAGCAAGGACAATAATGAACATAAAAAGCAGTCAAAGGAAACAACTCGACTGACTAAATTGAACTATGAGTGACTTCCTTCAATTTGATATTCAACCATTCTCGACTTTCTTGGTCCAAAAAGCGGGAACAAATCTCTCACGTGACTTTCCTTTCGAGCATTCTAGGGCACACGCTGAACAGACTTCGGTGTTATAGAAATATTGAAAAATCTCCCTCTGCCAAGACGTACTTACTCTTTCGAAGCACTTCTGACTGCAACAACTTTCAATTACGTTATTTTTCTTATCAGTTACAAATTTTCCACTTCAAGAAACGTTCGGTTCTCCCTTAATCTTACGCCTTTTTTATGCGTCTTTCTTTCTGTTCATCTTGTCCATCCTCAGCCGCTTCCGTCCCGTCATATTGCTTAATCTCTACCAAGAGAAAACACACACAGTACAGTATGCGTAACACGTAGCACTAGTTGTAGACTGACTAAATCGCGCATGCACACAGCCCTGTCCTGCAGGTATGTACAGTACAATCAAAACAAAATTTCGCTGCTATAATTAGGGAATCATTCACTACATTTTAAACCGTTTTCCCAAAGAAGGGCGTATAGTTCTATCCGCCGTTCTTCCGGCAAACCCCTCAATTATTTAATAATTTCGCAATTTTTCTTACACTTCAAAAATCTTCTGCAAAAATCTCAGTAGTTGTCCTAAGCATACGAACCTCTTGCACAATTCAAGAAGATCTGTAGTAATTGCTTTTGAAATTTCAGTAGTCTTATTTACAGTTCACGTATTTGGAAACAGTAGGCCCTATTTAAAAATATTATACAGTGAAATGTTTTAATAATGAAATAGGGTGGTGATTACAGTGGGTTATAATAAAAATATACGTATTTTTTTCTTTCCAATGACATGCTTTTGGCATAGTCGCTATCAATCTATACGACCCTCTTGCTTCCGAGCATCAATCACAGTCACTGGATGATCTTATATAGTCCACACCTGTGGAGTAACGGTTAGCGCGTCTGGCCGCGAAACCAGGTGGCCCGGGTTCGATCCCTGGTTGGGGCAAATTACCTGGTTGAGGTTTCTTCTGGGGTTTTCCCTCAACCCAATATGAGCAAATGCTAGGTAATTTTCGGTGCTGGACCCCGGACTCACTTCACCTTCATCTCATTCAGACGCTAAATAACCTAAGATGTTGATAAAGCATCATAAAATAACCAACTAAAATAAAAAAATGATCTTATAATCATACAACATGTTTCCTGTTCATCTCCTCTTGTGAGTTGCAAAGAATACAGAATGGATTGGTGCAGGTGTTTTGCTAAACAATCGTGATCTTTTGCAAGATGGAAAGTCATAACTGTCGCTAATCTTGGCCAACCTGAAACTTCCATTATATCGTCCTTCCACTGTTTTTTTCCATAAGCATTAAGCCAGATTAATATTCACATTTTTATTCTGACAAATTTTGTTCAGTTGAAGTTTTACACTATGGTATAATTTTTTTTGCTAATGTGATAATAAAAATACAGATTTACTGAAGTGACATTTCACTGTATAAATAATTGGGCAATGGTGCGATCCATTTTGAAAAGGTGAGTAAGATAATGATAGTGGATAAATATACCTAGTTAATTATTGGTGCATTTTTAATAATATGCTTTGTAAATAATTGATTAAATGGCGATCTTACTCGTGTTAATTGTGTAAGCATGTGCGGCTTACAGCTATTTCGGTGCTTCTTCACACCATCCTCAGAGCCTACTAGATCTCGGCGTCATCTCGAACTTCGCTGCCTGTTGTGTGGGTGCGTTCGGTTGTTGAAAAGTGTTGAAATGTGGTATCAAATAGTGTGTGTGTTCTGAAATTGATCTGTGTGTTGAGAATTTGATTAGAACAATATGAAATATACAGACACACTAAAACACATCCTGATCAAATTCTCAACACACAGATCAATTTCAGAACACACACACTATTTGACACCACATTTCAACACTTTTCAACAATCGAACGCACCTACACAACAGGCAGCAAAGTTTGAGATGATGCCGATATCTAGTAGGCTCTGAGGATGGTGTGAAGAAGCACCGAAACAGCTGTAAGCCGCACATACTTACACAATTAACGCGAGTAAGATCGCCATTTAATCAATTATTTATATTCAAGTGTTAAAAGTAGTGTACGAAAGATTCAACATGGAATATGCTTTGCTTTAATAACTTTTCTTCCACACATTTCTCACTTTTCTTATTTTAAGAATTTACTAAGTTTATGACAGTGAAAATTCTCAAGAAGTTTGTTGATTTATTTCTTATTTTGAGTTACTGGCAACTAATTCATTAGATCATCTCAATTGGTATTGGGAAGACCACGAAAGCGCTGGCATGAGACCATAACAGATCCTGTAGGGTCTAATACGTGAGGGATATGATGATGATGATCTCAATTGGTTTTGACTAATTGATACCTATTTAAATTTGTGTACTTCACACTAAGACGTTGATAGAATGGCTCTGTTTTGCTCTGAATTCTGGTTCAACAGTGTCAACCAAGATAGCTAGAACACTACTATGGTGCCAACAGCATTATGAATCGACATGTTTCCCCTTTTCTTTGGCAGAGGTCTCCCCAATCATTATCGTGGAGACATCTAGTACCAAGCGTTGAGAGCTGGAATTGGGCCTGGACATGAAATTTTGCCTTCATTCCACTCTATTCGCGAACAAAGGAGTTTTCAATATACTGCCTTATATGGCCTGTAATTTTTGTTTCTTTTTCGACTAAAGCCTCACTTAGGATTTTTTTTTCGTAAAATTCCATCACCTCCAGTTCAGATCGAACCAATTTATTGGTTATTACAGATAACAGATACCGGTAATTCTGTAGGACCAAAACTTTAATCTTTACGTAGAACCCATTTATATTGAATCTAGGGACAAACATTCGATTCTCAAAAAGTAGTTTGTTTAATTTATCTCTTAGGATAATAGAATAATTGAGTGAAATGTGAGTTTCCTTAATTACTCCATTTATATTTACCCCATAGTAGAGCTGAAAGAGAAAGGAATGATTTTACATTGCGAAAATGAACTTGATTCCTTTTTTCATGATTTGCTGTTACATTTTGCTGCATCAGGATAACACTATTTTGGCATTGTTTTCTATCATCTAAATCCACGTCTTTATTAGTATCGACATCTTCATCTCAGTCACTTAGCTTTCATGAAACTGGACTACTTCTTATCACATTTCGGTCTCAGATGTTCACTCCCCAATTTGGTAAAACTTGAGCCAAACATCGGTATGTGCTTTAGGTTATGATGACATCATATTCTCCTTTAGAGCAACTGGCAGAAGGGAGGCAGTGTCTTTCCTTTTGCATGTGTTTGGCTCACTTCTAATCTACCCAGTTATGAAAATAGAACTGAGGCATTTAGATTATGGTATTAGTTTTATAAGATAACAGAAATTGATGACAGAAAAAAGAAAGGCTTCATAGGTGGTTAATAAGCTTAGCTTCTACTCTAAATTTGAAATTAGCACCAATACAGAAAAATGTTTATAACAATATAAATTTTTACAGAAACATAAATTTATACCAAAAGCAGTGATATGGAAGGTCTGCTCAATTTTTTTCTCTTGAGTATTACAAATATCAGTAAATGATGATAGCGGTAAAAAAAAATTATCCATGCGTACATAATTCACATAGCAATAAATTAAAAAAAAAAACATAGTTCCCTGATATTCGGTTTCAAATTTAACAATGCACATATCAAATCCTTCTCTAGATCAAGTCTGGGAAGTTTTTTTCAATTGCTTTTATTGCTTCTTCAAATTATAAGCCATGTTATAAATTCGTCATTTCATAGTGTTATCTTGTAGTGGATTTTTTAATATATTTAGAATTGTGGGAAAGAAATCAATGTTAGTTCGGATATTATAAAGAAAAATAGGATTGCTCTAAGTCAGAAAATATTTAAAATTTTAACAGATGTGAATGTGCAGAATTGCTGTTTGTATTATAAATTCCAAATTTTCTGTATTTATTTATTTATTTATTTATTTATTTATTTATTTATTTATTTATTTATTTATTTATTTATTTATTTATTTATTTACTTACTTACTTACTTACTTAGTTACTTACTTACTTACTTAGTTATTTATTTATTCATTCATTCATTCATTTATTCATTCATTCATTCATTCATTCATTCATTCATTCATTCATTCATTCTGGTGGAGTTAAGGCAATCAGGCCTTCTCTTCCACACCACCAGAAATGCAATACAACTACAAGAAAAATTACACATCATGATGCAATTAATCTAATGTAATAACATGTGACAAAATGAATATGACATAAAAAAACAACTGAACATACAAGTAGAAATTGAAAATAACAAAAATTAGTCTAACATATTAAATGATGCAAAAAAAGAAAAAAAAAAGAAGAATAAAAACTTATACAACACAGACACAAAATAACAGTGACACTCAGCGTCATTATTATTAACCAAGAGAGAATAAGCTGTTCTAGTATCCTTGCACAAAAACAAGAGAAAGAGTTAATCTAACAGAAGGAAATTGTTGCCAAAATGCTAAAGATAAAAAAACTTTAGCATAAAACTTGCAACTTCTCAGAAACGGATTTCTAGTTTACTTTTATACTGTGATGGTGTTTTATAACCCCTGACGTCACTAGGTAACGAATTCCAGAGACAAAATAATGATACAGTGTAGAACGATGAGTATGAAGAAGTTCTGTGATGAGGAATAGAAAGGAAAGATTGATGCTGCTTTCGTGAAGTAGTAGAAGAAAAAAATCAAATCATATTTTGATAAATTAGCTATGTCTTGTCCTATGATAACTTGTGGGCTAAACTTCAAATAAAAGACAGCTATCGAGTAGTGAAATAAAGACTTGAATTTCGCTGACAGCAGCTGTTCTGATTGGTTTGCAGGTTCTGCGAGCTGTCAGTGCAAGTGGGCATGGACATCTTCAGAGTGTTCGACTCCCTCAACTATCTGCCCAACCTGATAGTCGGCATGGAAGCAGCTGGCAAGGCAGGCGGTGTTGTAGAGGCTGCCATCTCTTACACTGGAGATGTGTCGGACCCTACTCGCAAGAAGTACGACCTCAAGTACTACACCAACCTGGCTGATGAACTCGTCAAAGCCGGCACTCATATTCTCTCTATCAAGGTATTGTATCTGTCATTACCGCCATAACTCTCTTCTTTCTTTTAGTTTTCTTCTTTCCTCCTCCTCTTCAGCATATGTAGATGTATTGTGTCCTCTGGTTATTGCTTTAATGTGTTCTTTGTAGCCGAACACATAACTAATACTAACCATACATACAATAAAATAAATATTGTATGGAAATCCTACACATACAACCCAAAAACCAAAAACTCAACACACTAGAACAATATGAAATATACAGACACACTAAAACACACCCTAATCAAATTCCGAACACACAGATCAATTTCAGAACACACTCACTATTTGACTCCACATTTCAACACACAAACACACCCTTACTACAGGCAGCGATAGCTAGATGACGCCATGATCTAGTAGGCTCTGATGATGGTGTACAGTATACATCGAAACAGCTGTAAGCCACACGTGCTTATATAATTAACACTAGTAAGTTGCCAATTCATCAATCATTTGTAATTAAGTGTTAAAAGTAGTGTACACAAGATTCAAGATGGATAGAATATTTCATTGTACAAAACATGAGAAATTGTTGTAAATCGTTGACTTAATGAATGGATGTTACAGGACATGGCGGGGCTCCTGAAGCCAGCAGCAGCGAAGTTGCTTGTCACCGCTCTGAGGGACAAGCACCCCGACATCCCCATCCACATCCACACACACGACACAGCAGGAGCTGGCGTGGCCTCCATGCTGGCGTGCGCTGAGGCAGGGGCAGATGTTGTTGATGTGGCAGTTGACTCTATGTCAGGCATGACCTCACAGCCCAGCATGGGTGCAGTGGTGGCAGCCCTGCAAGGAAGCAAATTGGATACAGGTCAGTGGCTTACCCACTAAAGAAACGAAGTTGAACAGAAAACAAAATACCTCAGTGTTTGTTTTGTTTTTACATACATTGTGTTCCACCAAAAGTCATGGTGGGGTTTCAGAAAATCATATTTTTTAAATGAATAGAGGCAGAAATGTAATATTGGTGCCAGATGAAAATAAAACTCTCAAAGTTTTTCGTCTGTAAGTTTGAGACACTGAAGGAAACAAGAGGCGGTAAAAATCGAACAAATGCAATAATTTTCATTGTTACAATTAATTATACAAGATGGATGTCCAAAGAAAAGTGCAATGTGTTTTGTTGCTGGCAAAATTTTAATCTATAGTCGCGACACTGTTATTCCCGGCGTGACTCCTCCTCTTTGCTTACTTTTTAGGAAGTGAAGGCTCTATAAAGTCTAGGTAGGTAGTATCGTTCGCCATTTTTGTTCTTTCGTTGCCGAGCTACCATACGAGGAATCTATTTGCCACACCGTTAAACATTATCATGCCGTAGCTCCTATGATAATAAATCAAACGCATTGTAATTCAGCAAATAATTGAGTGGCAAATAACGTCTTCCTGTGCTTTCTGCGAACGCCAACGAAAGAGCCAAAATGGCAGGCGATTATATTAAGTATTTATCGAGCCTTAAGAAATGAATAACGTCTTCAGAAGCGTATCACAAGACGCACACATTTAAATGTAGCCGACCTGCAATGCGATTGGCTGCTGGAAATTAGAGCGACGGGACTATAGCATTGAAAATAATGCTTATAATATTAAGTGTTTTGTAAAAATAATAAATATTAAAAGAATTGCTTTTGTTTTATGTGTGAATGAAGTATCTATTTAACCTTCAAAATGAGGCATAGATCGTAAATCTCTGAAAACTAGTATCAGAAATATTCAGAATTAACTACAATGATGTGCGCAATATTTCAGGAACGTCAGTGCTTTCTAATCACCAAAATAATCAAAAGGGAGACTAATAAAAAAATACGTTTCATTTTTTCACTCATATAATACGGTACATAAATTTGATTTCAGTAAAATCAGGGACATGAAGGTCAAATTTTCTTTAAATGTGTGCTATTTGATGTGGAATGACTCATATCTGTAACTGTTGCTTAAAGAACAATTCAGATTTGTCACAGTAATTAAAAACAAAATACAATTTGTTATTTGTTTAATGGCGTACATATATTCCATTGCTTCATACCAACTTAGGCCTACTGGTTCTGAAAAATCTTAGTGATACTATAAGATGCTGTATCTGCGAAATATGTCTTTCTTTTGTATATTATTTTTGCTACAGATAATCGAAATTGTTCCCTGAGATTTCCTTAATATTTTCATATAATTGGTCTTTACCATACAACTCGTGGAATCTTCAGAGCAGATACTCAACAGCTGACCAAGAACCATGAAAGATGATGTTGTGTATAACGAAGTTGCACCACATAAATGGCGTGTTGTGTGTAAACGTTAAATGCAACTTTTTTGTAGTCATTCCATTTTTCAAGTAGTTGCCAACTCTAATTCCATGCAATTAATTGACTTATGTGTAAAAATGATGTACAACTTTTGTTGCGCAATTCAGAATTTTTTCACTTGTGAAAGAGTAGCTTTACAGACACCGCTACTTTCGGGATTGGTGTTAGAACAATTCCAGCAGACCACAGCTCTTTAACCTAGATAACACCAATCCCAATGATGCCAGCCGTGAAAGTCTACATTCTAAAATTAGTCACCGCTACTATTGTTACTATCAATATAACCAGTACGTTGAAAATACCTATGCCGTCTTTCTGCTCATGTTCTTCCTTATCTTCCTACATTTGCTCTTCCTCCTTTTACTCCATTCTAACTTCGTTGTTTTTCTTGCTCTCATACATTACGCTTCTTCCTCCCTTTCTTTGCTCCATCATTTAAACTCCTCTTTTCTTTTCTCTCCTCTTCAACTCTGTTCTCTCTTCCCTTCTTTCTCTTCCTCTCACCTCTCTCTTCTTTCTTCTCTTTTTCTCTTCTCTCTCTTCATCCTTTTCTTTCCTTCAATTCTCTCTATTTCCTTCTCCCTCTCCTTCCTCTCCTTCTTTCTCTTTCTTTCTTCCCTTCCGTCCACATCTGTGGAGTAATGGTCAGCGCGTCTGGCTGCGAAACCAGGTGGCCCGGGTTCGAATCCCGGTCGGGGCAAGTTACCTGGTTGAGGTTTTTTCCGGGGTTTTCCCTCAACCCAATAGGAGCAAATGCTAGGTAACTTTCGGTGCTGGACCCCGGACTCATTTCACCAGCATTATCACCTTCATATCATTCAGACGCTAAATAACCTAGATGTTGATACAGCGTCGTAAAATAAAATAAAAAAATCTTACCTTCCTTCTCTCCTTTCTTTTCTTTCCTTCATTCTCCCTCTCTTTCCTTCATTGTCTCTCTCCTTCCTTTTCTTTCCTTCCATTCTCTCTACTTCCTTCTCCCTCTCCTCCTCCTCCTCCTTATCTCTCCTTTCTCTCTCTCTCTCTCCTTTCTTTTTTTCTCTCTCTCTCTCTCTTTCTTTCTCTCTCTTCCCTTCTTTCTTTCTCTTTCCTGCTGCCCTTTCTTTTCTCTCTCTCTCTTTCTTTCTCTCTCTTCCCTTCTTTCTTTCTCTTTCCTTCTGCCCTTTCTTTTCTCTCTCTCTCTTTCCTTCTCCGTCTTCTTTTCTCTCTCCTTCTTTGTCTGTCTCTCTTTCCTTCCTTCCTTTTGTCGGTCTGTCCTTTGTTCTCTCCCTCTCTCTCTGTTCTCCTTTCTTTTCTCTCCCCCTTTCTTTCTGCCCCTTTTCTTATCCCATTCTTTTCTCCATATCTTTCTTTCTCTCTTACTCACACACATACAAGTATTAAATAGGTTTAATGGAGAATGAAGATAGTAAGAGCAGTGATGTGTCCGCAGGCTTGAACTTGAGCAATGTGAGCGAGTATTCTGCGTACTGGGAGCAAACACGGACGCTGTACGCGCCTTTCGAATGCACTACCACAATGAAGTCGGGTAATGCTGACGTGTACCTGAGTGAGATTCCTGGAGGGCAGTACACGAATCTTCAGTTCCAAGCATATTCTCTCGGCCTAGAGGAATTCTTCGAGGACGTCAAGAAGGCCTACAGGGAAGCCAATATGCTGCTGGGAGACATCATAAAGGTGCACAGTTAAATTTAAGGTTACATGGTGTGAGGTTATGTTCTGAAGTTACCCAAGTTCTCACAGTACCGGTATAGGACAATAACAGGAAGTAATGATTGCTTGCTGTTATTGAGCGTATTCCAAATCTCACCGGTGAGCAATTCGATGGCATCACGGTGTTCCGAATTCCACCGATGACGTCATTGATGCTCCGCCGGTGTCGCACCGGTGCCATCAGCTTGCAGAGGTGGTGGCAGTCTCCATCAGCCGCTATCAGTGAATCTGATTGGTTCTTGTATAGGGCGGGAATTAGCAGACGAATGACATCGTGCACTGTTGTGTCATGGCGGTGTGTTCTGCTGCATTGTTTGTAATGAGCACAACGTAAAAACAATATGTTAATGGCTTATGAGCGAACATGTCAACGGACCAGTTATTACTACCGGTTCAAGAAATAAATTGTTTATGCTCTCTTTTCTTTGAACGAGATGGCAGTACGGAAATTTCGCAAAATTTTGCTAGCATAGCACAGACAACAACTTATACAGTCACCATGACAGCCATCAATCCTTCCAACAGTTTTATTCCTAATTCGCTGTAGCGTGACGTCATTGTTGTCCACCGGTCCGGTGAGATTCGGAATACGCTGATTGCTATTAGCAATTGAGAGAACTTACGATAAGTAACATTGACATTGGTATATAACTCTAAAACAATTCGGTGGTAAATTTTACATCCTGATGAATAAACTCTGAGTTAGCTGCCTAATGTAAATACGTCATTTGTTGAGTGAATCACTGTCATCATCACTAATTCCATCATCATCTTCCTTTTAATCACCATCATCATCACTATCATCAGGCACTACCACCATCAGCATCACCATTACTATTATCAAACCTCTTTCATTATAATCACTAAAGCCCGGATTTCTAAGCACTATCAAATAGTAAAATAAGCAAGCAAATAAGCACGAAAAATGGTGAAAATAAACACCAAAATAAGCAAAAACTAATACACGGAAATATGATGATAAATTATTTGTTTCTTAGAATGTTGATTGAGAGGGTTTTTGTGGATGGCATTCCTTAACAGCCAGCAATCACACACAGCTTATTGAACCAACGCATTTCACTTGCACACTGCAGCTTGGAACTCGGGGATTCGCCATCCATGCACATGACATCATTCCGATAACGCAATAAGTGTGATAACTGATTGACCTGCCTAGTCACAGAAACTTGGAGGGGAATCCCAAGGTTCTCTCCTAATTAGAACTACGCAGTACAATATCCTGGGTCATACCCTAGCAGTGCTTTCTTACGCATTCAACTGAAGTTAATTTTTATTAGCCAATAAGAAAAAGGGAATCAGTGATAAATAACAGCTAGAAGTGAAATATGCACTTTTAAAATTACAGTTTTGGGTAAAATATGCTGTTTTAGTTAAAAATCGTAAAATACGTAAGCAAAAACGTTTTCCTGCGAAATAAGCATTTATAAGCACTAACAAACATAGTTAAAACTGCTTATCTAGGTGTGTCTTACGTAGTATAACCTTTCTGCTTACCTTTAAAGGTGTGGAAAAGAATATGCATTTTGCTTAGAAATCCGAGCTTTAATAATCACCAACGCTATCAAGATTTTAAGAGGGGTGATGGATTAAGTTTTGGTCATTTTCAATCAAGAATCGCATTTTAGTTTTCTTGTAAAAAAATGAATCGGCAATCTCTTATTTACTCGTATATGTTGAGCAAGATTCAATGTTCTTGGCGTTTGAAAGTATAAAAATTAAGCAATGTATAAATGGCTGCACCCTTGAACTTCAGTCCCATGCAAATTTTACAATCTGGTTTCCCACACTTTTTTTCAGCACATTTCGTCACATTAGAGATGCAGTGGTTATAAAAATGTTTTTCCCTTTTGTAGGAAAGATATAGGAAAACTGATACGTGATGTTTTTCTAAATCAGTGGCATCACTGATCTTGCAAAAAAAAAAAAAAAAAAAAAAAAAATTCAAACATTTTACTCAAAAATTGAGCGACACATTTCGTTTTGAAATATGCAAATTTTTCAAAATATTTTTGTTAATAACTCAGAAACTAATTTACTCACAGAAATGAAATTTCACCACATCATTATCTGTTACACTATGTACAAAAAATCAAGGACGTAGCTTGAAAAATGTATAAAATAGAAATTTCACCCATCGCCCCCTTAAAAATATTGAGATCTTTGTCCTGTTCGTTTTCACAGGTGTAATACAACAGCACTTATCATTCACATAAACATAGTTCATGTGAGAAAAAATGAAGCTGATAACAAATTCTGAATTGAACTTAATCTGAAATCTCTCCTCCCGACTTGGTTACTATTATTCATTATGTTTAAAAGACAAAATAAACTAACAGCAGTAGAGTGTAATTTATCACGAAGTTTTGAGAAATAGTCATGCTCACTTCATTAATGAACCAAATATCACTATGTTTTATCAAGTCTGAATTAATTTGATTATATTAAAATATATAAAATATACTGTTTTAATATACTATTGTTTTCATTTTAATATAATTGAAAAACATTTCTTGACCCATAGGTGACTCCATCATCGAAAGTTGTAGGAGATCTTGCGCAGTTTATGGTACAAAATAAATTGAGTGCAGATGATGTCCTAAGCAAGGCTGAAGAACTTAGTTTCCCCAAGTCTGTGATAGAATTCCTGCAAGGATACATAGGCGAGCCTTATCAAGGCTTCCCTGAGCCTTTCAGGTCAAAGGTAAGTTAAGAGAGAAGGGGCAGAAAGAGGTAATCTTTTTTTTCATACAGTACAGAGAAATGACAGTTCAGAATTAATCTAAAACAATGTATTGCCAGCAATTCAGACGTCTTTTTGTGTTTTGTAGAAGTTCAGTTTCTGCTTTGTGTGTTGCAGGTTCTAAAAGACATGCCCCGCGTGAGTGGGCGTCCTGGTGCTAGTCTAGAGCCCTTCGATTTCGAGCAGCTCAAGAAAGACCTGAAAGAGAAGCATCCCTACTCAACAGACCGTGATGTAATGAGTGCAGCCCTGTACCCACAAGTAACGGATGACTACCTTACGTTCCGGGAGAGCTGTGGTCCTGTTGACAAGCTGGACACACGCATCTTCCTCACAGGACCAAAGGTCGGCGAGGAATTCGAGGTGAGTGCAACTATAGTCGCGATGCTGTTATTCCCAGCGTGACTCCTCCTCTTTGCTTACGTCTTAGGAAGTGAAGGCTCTATAAAGTATAGGCAGGTAGTATCGTTCACCATTTTTTTTATTTCGTTGCCGAGTTACCAGACGAGGGATCTATTTGCCACACCGTTAAACATTATCATGTCGTAGCTCCTATGATAATACATCAAATGCACTGGAATTCAGCAAATAATTGAGCGGCAAATAACGTCCTCGTGTGTTTCTGCGAACGCCAACAAAAGAGCCAAAATGGCGGGCGATTATATATTAAGTATTTATCCAGCCTTAGGAAATGCTTTACATCTTCATCAGCGAATCACAAGACGCACACATTTAAATGTAGCCGACCTGCAATGTGATTGGCTGCCGGATATTAGAGCGACGGGACAATACAAGACAGAAATATTCATGATACATTGTTGAATGTCATAAATTCACCTACAGAATAGAAGGCGTGAGAAATTAGATACTAATTTGACCCTAAATAATCTTATATTTTGAGTTTGATTTTTTGTATCCATAGGGAGGCTATTAACAATTTTTACTACATATAACGCACTCCTTTTTGATAGCACGATAGATTTGCCGATGGAGTATGAAAGTCATTTTTTTTTTTCGAGTATTCATGCTATGAACTGTTGAATTAGTTACAAAGTTTTCACGATTACATACGACGAAGTTTATTAATGAAAGAATATATTGACAAGCCATGGGCATTATATGTAGTTTTATGAAACGAGTGGTTGTGGGTTCAAATCCTGGTTGGGACAAGTTACCTGGTTAAGTTTCTTCCCGTTTTTTTCTCAATCCATTAAGAGCAAATGCTGGGTAACCTTCGGCACTGGACCCTGGACTCATTTCACTGGCATTATCATTCACCTTTATATCATTCAGATAACCATAAAGAATCGTAAAACAACCAAAAAAAAAAATGATGTGTTTAAAATTGAAAAAATTTATAAATATATGCTATTAAAATGTTATCATAAAATTCGAAATAAATATATGTTACAGACACATGATCATTATACGAGACAAAATAATAATTTTATAATGATTTAATTAAATGTTTCACATCTCAACAAAACTCCATCATCTTATCACAAGTGTAGTGTTGACCACCCTCCTATGACGCACTCTAGGCAACAACTGTGCTGGTGAATTGGTCTTCACAATTATCTTCATATGCATGAATAAGTACCCGTCATCAGTTAAAAAAAATACTTATTTCTATTGTTCTAGTCGATTGACATATGCATGGATTTTCAGTTTCTCTAGGACTACTGAACATAATAACATCATTAGATTTTGCAGATGACACCATAATTAACTTCTACAGTGAAATGCCGCTATTACGAACGCCGCAATTACGAATTTTTCAGAATAACAGAATAATTTTTTAGTATTTTTTATTTATTTATTTATTTTAAATTTACAAGTTAAAAATGTTCAATTTAAAGAACGCATATGTAACGTAATAATAATTCATGCCACTACAAAAAAAATGTTATTTTAACGAAATTAGGCCTAATAAGCAGTTAAAAATTACTTAAAATAAATTCGAAAGAAAAAAAAAATAAATTCGAAAGAAAATAAAATAAACGAGTTATCGCTAGGATTAGTCATCCTTGGTTTCAGTGAGTTTTCTGAATGCACTTCCGTAGACGCAATTGTTGTGGTTTGAATTTATATTTAAATGAAACGGTTTAATAAAATCGAAGAAGTAGACAGAGGAGAGAAGAAAAGCGAATTCGCAAGAAAATATGGCATAAGTGCATCGACATTTTCAACGTTGCTCAAAGATAGTAAAAAGTGAGAAAAGTATTTAATCAGACGCCATTATCAATCTCAAAGGTATTATTTCGAATGATCGATTCAGAACCCAATCTCGTAGATTGTAATACGAGTATTTCGAGAAATCGATCGACAAGATGGCTGGAAATCGTTGTTTACGATAATCTCGAAGCACCGAGCTAGACATAAACTCGTTGTTCGTAAGCAATGCCGTAAATGTAAGAAACCTGACCTGACAGGGCCCTGATGAATGAAAAATATTGTAAAATATGCAAGAATAATAATTATTCAATTGTCGAATATCCATAATTATCATTATTGTACCAATTCTTATCGAAGTTGCAATATAATATGGATATACAGTATAACCTAACCCAGGTACAGTATCTGTTATTCCATAATATGGGACACAGTTTGTAGGCAAATTTAATCAATTTTCGGTTTAACGAAATTACACTAGGCCTATAACGAAAATAATTGGATAGAGTTACGCAATAATAGACCAACCGACAATTTGAAAAATGAGATAGGCCTATTTGCACAAATCTGTTGATGGCAGCCTAATTTAACTCGGAAAAAATCAAAAATGCGATATCTTAATTTTTATGATATTTATAAGCAAAAATTCTATTATTGCATAAAATTAATTAATTTATTTATTTTGTTTTGAAATATTAATTCAACTGCTGATCTCTTTTCGCACTTTGTGTTAGTTGTGCTTTGTCCAATGAGGCAGTCCCTGTAGCTGAGAAAGCTGAAAGCGTTTCTTTCTCTATATCTTAACATTATACTATGTGATTTCATTATACCTGTTATCTTATTTCAGTTTCTAGTTTATTTCTATATTCATCCTGTAATACTTACAAATGGCTTTTAAGGAACCTGGAGGTTCATTGCTGCCCTCACATAAGCCCGGCATCGGTTCCTATCCTGTGCAAGATTAATCCACTCTCTATCATCATATCGCACCGGTAGCTGCGAATATATTGAATAAGCAGTCGTGGACAGCCGATAAGGGGTGGTCCTCCAGTTTGGGGGTTGGGCAAAGGCCTTACAACCCATTACTGTAAAAAAACAACTTGTTAGGAATCCATACAATAAGCCTCTGAATGGGACTGATTCTCTGGCACGACCATTCATCCTGTAATACGAATAAATAATATTTCTGAACTATGATCAAACATGAGCACTGCACATTCAGTACCATACTCATATTTGTTAAACATTATTATATTCTCTTTTTTTTTTATATATATATGAAGGTATGAGAATGATATAGTCCTAAGCCACAAAGATAAAATTTCACAGGAGAGTGTGTTAAAGGTTTAGAGTCCAATGCTATTAGGTGTGGTATCATAAATTCTTCGGCCTATATTTACGTAATTTCTTGAGTAATTTTTAATAATATTTTAATAGTAGCTTCACTGTGTGTAAGAAATGAACTCGCACAAGAAAACCGTTTTCGTTAAAAGTGTGGCTTTGGACTATCTCATGCCCACCCCTTCATATGTATTATAATATTCAATATGTGTTTATTTGTATTAATTGTATAATTTAACAAAATTACTATGTATGGTAATTGAATTGTCTCTTCTATTGTTTATAATGTCTAAACACATCCCCACAGGCATTTACTGTGATAGGTAGGTACCTGAATGACGATGGTCAGAGGGGAAAAGAGACGAAACGAGAAGTTCACGTATTTCATGAGAGTTTTGGTTCAAGTTATCATATAACATTAGAGCAGTTGAGAAGAATCTATAATTTAATGTCATGTATGGTACTGACTCCGTTATGCTGATAAAGTATATGAACTTCTAAAGTTTTGATGAACAATAAATCTCAGAGGACATATGAGGAGCATCGTTTCAAAACGTGGTGGACGAAATTAAATTTGTTACTTTCTCTTTATTTATCTTTCATGCTGTGAAGTCTGATGGTTCCAAGTCGTCATATTTGTAAACTGTGAAACCAGTACTTAAAAATGGTTTTGTGTACTGTTTTGAAAACTTCTCCGGTTTACGAGTAATCCAGTTTTTCGTCGTTCGTGTAAAAAAATTTTAAGTTGCACATAATACGTTTTGAAACAATGCTCCTCACATTCTGTAAATAATTCCGAAAAGTTGTAAAAATTAAATTTCCACATTTGATTATACAACTGGAAACTTGATTGGGCCTACACTCCACTATTACCATGGAATTTTGATATTTAAAAGAATATGCAGTTGTCAGCAGAACCAAAAAAAAATGCTGCAGGTTTCCCAGGACACGTCGGTCACTTCTCTTTGTCTACCTCAAATGTGGCCATACACCTTTCGGTCATTGTCACATCATTCACAACTTAAAGTTCACACAGAGTATGTCCAGTGTCAACAAGGATATTTGAATATAATGTCCATAGGCATGTAAGTTAGGTAACAGACATTTCGGTCACTGTGTATTTTGGTAACAGACATTTCGGTCACCGTGTATTTTGGGCAACAGACATTTTCTGTCACTGTATAGCATGAACTCAGTTTCTTGTCATCCAATATTACTAAACTATAAATGTCTCGATTATTGTGAGAATGAACTGTGTAATTATTTAGATTACTATGGAAATTAACTTTCCAAATGTGCTTTCATATAAATTTATTGCATTCTTCATTCAAACTACAGAAATCGTAATCTCTTAGTCCACAGTTCTTATATGTATCACTTTCAGACTGACTGAAAAAATGGTAACAGGAAATAGGTACTGGAAATGTGAGAAGCGTGATTATCTGCAATGCGAGGTGTGTAACGAATGCTGATGTTGAAAATGATGTAAATATAATTAAAGAAGGATGGAATGTACACATGAGACTGCAAGGGAAGAGGTTGGAGTGAGAACAGATACCAATCGAATCAAACGAAGAACAAGTGAACATCAGAACGAACTACCATTTGCTATTCTCATCCAGAAAACTCGGAATGTTGAAGATGAGGAAACAATTTCAACCCTACCAGAAGGAAATGCTCTTCTGTGATCTGTTAACCAGGCTCAAAATGCAAACAGGCCTCTATTGCCTGCATCAATCTAGCAGAGTGAAGTGACACCGCCATATAATACCACACTTACTGGAGAAACTTTTTTGCAATTTGATAGTGAAATGAATTATCCTAGTTGCCATATAATACAGTCCACACCTGTGGAGTAACGGTCAGCGCGTCTGGCCGCGAAACCATGTGGCCTGGGTTCGATTCCCGGTTGGGGCAAGTTACCTGGTTGAGGTTTTTTCCAGGGTTTTCCCTCAACCCAATATGAGCGAATGCTGGGTAACTTTCGGTGCTGGACCTTGGACTCATTTCACCAGCATTATCAACTTCATCTTATTTAGACGCTAAATAACCTTAGCAGTTGATAAAGCATCGTAAAATAACCTACTAAAATAATAAAAAAAAAAAAACAATACACGTCAGGCATTGGAGCAACTAGTCAGATCTCGGATATTGTACTATGATGGAACTTTTAAAACTGTAAGAAACATTATGAAGTTCTTGCGAAAAATTCCACCTTGTATTGATAAGAAAAATTACTAACTCATTGCAACAAATTCCAACTTGTATTAATGTCACTTGTAACAAAGAAATCCTGATAGTGTGGACTAAATAAATTGTGACCAAAAAAATGCAATTACCAAAAATAGTGTAAACGAAACCTATAGTGGACTAAGTTGCAGTGACCAAAAGTGGCGTGAACAAAAAATAAAATGAACATAAATGTTAGTGGACCTCATATTGGGTGACCAAAAAAATTAATTACCTCAATGTTTGTTACCTAGTTGTCTGGGAATTTCTGCAGATACCATAACTTTGTGCAATCCAGTTTTCATTGAGAACCTTAAGATTCTCGTTCATTTATTATAAACATGCACGAATGCTGTAGGTATTTCATGTGTTGAAAAATGTGTATTACAGGTGACAATTGAGAGAGGAAAGACGCTGGGCATCAAAACGTTGGCCATGGCAGAAGACTTGACAGCAAACGGAGAGAGGGAGGTGTTCTTCGAAATGAATGGACAGCTACGATCCGTCTTCATCAAGGACAAAGAGGCTGTTAAGGTAAATCCAAGACTGATTTCCAATTTAATATTGAGCTCATTTTCACTTCTTAAATGCAACTACATACAATGCTAAATACAAAATGAATAGTTGAGTTATTACCAAATCAATTGCACTATTAATTGTGCTCAAAGACACTAATCCACTAATTTAATAGTACTACAAAGTCTTAATTCATAGTCACAGTCTAGTTGAAATGTATACAGAAAGGTTTTACAATATATTAGTACAACATTAGAGGTTATTATCGATACTTAATACAAGACAGAAACATTCATGCAGTGTTGTTGAATGTTATAAATTCACCTACAGAATAGAAGGTGTGAGAAATTAGGTACTTCTTTAATTTGACCCTAAATAATCTTATGTTTTGAGTTTGATTTTTTGTATCCATAGGGAGGGTATTGAAAATTTTCACTACCATATAACACACTTCTTTTTGATAGCACGATAGATTTTCCGATGGAGTATGAAAGTTATTTTTTTGACGAGTATTTATGCTATGAACTGTTGAATTGGTTACAAAGTTTTGACGATTGCATACGAGGAAGTTTATTAATTAAAAAAATATAGGCCTACTGACAAGCCATGAACATTATTTGTAGCTTTTTGAAAATGGTTAGGGTGACCACATGTCCAGACATGTCCTCCTTTTTAGGCCTCTGTCTGGGGTCCGGGCGGATTTTTAAAAAATCAAGAAATATCCTCCTTTTTCTAACTTGTATACTGTTATTGCAAGTTATCTTGAACCTTACATTCCCTAAGTCTGTCTTTCGAACTGTTCGGTACGGCATGTACTCATCAACGTAACGACACGGCAAGAATGCCCCTCCCTTGGGTAGCATGACTCTTTTCAGAAAACGTTGGTTCTTTTACTTTATGGCTCTCTACTGTAAAAGAACTTGGTTCAATACAGACATCATCTTCTCACGATACTCCAGTTTTGAGAGGAGAACATAGTTTCGTAGCAAGTTTTAATTAACCTGTAATGAGAAAGTATTTAAATATAATCGTGTGTACACTCCTCTCTCATCAGGGCTGGGGACCAACAATGGCGGAGTTACTACAGCTACTTCTATACATTATATAGGCCTGCATGACTTACACCTTCAGCTAATATGTACATATTCTTATAACAATATTTTACAGGCTTATTATTTGAATTTACATTAATTTACAAATATACACAATCCATATCCCTATCATTGCTGCCATCATCGCTTGGTCCAAAATTAATTATTTCGGCAATGGCATCATCCATTCTAAATTATCTTCTTAATCATAGGTACTACTTTCTGAACACGATAGAATTCTTCGATTGTACCCCAAATAACATGTTGATCGAAGTCGTCCACTTCAACTTTACACAAGTCCTAATTCTGGAATGAAATAATATGTTTAGTAGAACTATAAGAAAATAATAACTTACAACAGTAATTCATTATGTCGCTCACAATACACACACTATTGTACATAACTATTATAGCAATAATTTCTAAACATTACATACCTATTCTTTCCTGGAGTAGTGTGAGGTTAATTCGGTTGTAATTCAATATTATTTTTAATTCTCTTCACGGAACTAATACTTTTGCCAGAGTATTTAGCCGCTCTCTCATATTCCTTAGCAAGAGGTTCCAGCAAATATTTGTTTAATTTTTCCTCCTCGCAACACTTAATTATATTTGCGATAATTTCTCTTTCTCCGCTGTGGATAACAGCGTTACTTTTTCTCCGCGGTGGTGTGATTTCACCATAATTACTACCCTGTGGTTGCTGCTCCATGGTAACACTACTGGTACGCAGTGAAGGAAATAGTTCTATGTTTCTTGACAAGAGATTATGATGCGGAGCATGCGCAAACAACTCAGTTGACTCCACCCGCGTTACGCGCTTCCTTCCCTCTGCCCCTCTGTCCGCGCTCAGGAAGTTCAAGATGACTTGCAATAACAGTACCTGATATTTTGAAATTATATGATTTTACACCTTTTTCAAGTAATTTGCCTGTAGGTTGCAGCAGTATCGATGAAATATAGTCTTTGCCAATGATTATAACTTTCTTGGCTGCAGGATGAGGGACTAAAAAAAGAGGAATATCCTGCAGTCCTGCAAAATCAGGATATCTGATCAGTCTGATCACCCTAAATATAACGACAATCTTGTATGTATGTATTTATTTACACTGCAAGTGGGCATGCACCCTGGTGGCAGTGGTATACACAATATAAACAATACACAATAAAGAAATGATAAGCAATATACAATAAATTTACAATACACAATACAATTACACAATACACAATAGGCCTACAATTTTATACACACTACAATAAGAATACACAATATAATTTAACACAATAATAATAAAACATAAATAAAATACCTAATTTTACATTACAACCTACATTATTATGTATACGCCCTACATAATTTCAATTGTCTTTCACTTTATTCTCATCTCACTCACTGTAGTGGCACTATGACGCATTTCACTGACACTTTAGCACACATTTCACTGACACTATAGAACACATTTCATTGACGCTATAAAGTATCACTGATCGGAACTATTCACTGCACTGTAAAACCATAACTTCACTGACTCATCTCGCTTCACTGATACAACAGTTCAAATAAGTCAAATAATTACACCCTTATGCATACTGTACTTATAAACAGAACTACATTTAAACTAAACATTTCTAGTCTAAGACCCTCTTACACGCTATTTTTAAATAATTTACAATTCAAACCAAGGAAGTAACTCGTCAGGCTAAATAAATACATGTCACCTTAAAAAATTAAATGTTAAATGTCGCCTTAATTTTAATTTGCACTTTATACACAACTTTTTAAATTATTCTTGAATCTATTTAAGGAATGACAGCCCTCAAAGACCGCTGCAGGTAGGTCATTCCAATCATTTATAGTTCTATTTAAAAATGAGAATTTACCTACATCTGTTTTCTGTTTCCTACATTTGATTTTAAAATCATGATCGTTCCTACCATAGTACGTTGGCTTTTCTAACCGAGCCGTTATGTCTACCCATGCTTTCTGACCTAGATGTGCTCTATACAATGATTTATTCTAGTTTTCCTATGTCTGTTTTCCAAAGTTTCCCATTTAAGTTCTTTTATCGTATCGTTTCCATCTTCTCTTTTGCCTTTAACAAATTTAGCTGCCCTATACTGGATTCTTTCTAAGGAATTTATCTGATATATTCTATAGGGATGCAATGAGGTGTCAGAGAATAAGAGAGGAAAGTTTACGGAAACCCTCTGGACCTTGAGAATCGTGTATTATCAGCACTTCTTTTGTCATGCAACAGGAGCTTCACATCCATCCAAAGGCGGACAAGAGTGTAAAAGGACAGGTCGGAGCCCCAATGCCGGGTTCTGTGATCGACATTCGTGTGGCTGTGGGCGACAAAGTGGAAAAAGGTGCGGCATTGGTGGTACTGTCAGCGATGAAGATGGAGATGGTGGTGCAGGCACCAGTTGCGGGTGTAGTCAAGTCCCTGGACATCAAGCCCAACATGAAACTCGAAGGCGACGATCTGCTCATGACCATAGAGTAAAGATGCGCATCTTTGCTAAAACAAGTACAAGCTTTCATTCACCAAGTGCGCCAGGGCCAAGGACTCCAGCTTCAATATTCATGAACGTCGCCAGCAGCGTTCACAGCATCTGGTAAAGAATCCCAGTAGTTCATCTATCACACATCAGTGCAACCAAGGTAAACCCTGCCTACAGTTTCTGAATAGAAAGGTAGGTGGTTATATTGTAAATGGAAAATCTTGAACATTAACAGTGTAGCCTAATATCTAAGTTGCATTCTACACAAATAAGAATGACCAGGTTGAATGAATATTGATATGTTTCGCAATGTCCCTTATTCTTTCAAACACTGCTTTACTGAAACTTTTGTGTGTTTGGGAACAACTGGATTCACTTTTCTGATTAAAACACCTTAACAAGTACAAAAAGTTCGTTGCATTTGAGATTTATTCTGACGTTTACTTAAAGACTACAGTGAAATACCAGTGTAACGAACTCGAGTGGATACTATAATTATTTTCGTTATAGTGAAGTTTCGTTAAACCGAAAATTGATTAAATTTGTCTAAAAATTTTGTCCCATATTACGGAATAACAGATACTGTACCTGAGTTAGGTTATATTGTATATCCATATTATATTGCAACTTCAATAATAATCGGTACCATAATGATAATGATGCATAACTTATTCTACAGTTATTGATTCTTACATATTTTACAATAGGCTTTTCTTCGCTTTTGTTCTTTCCTCTGTCTACTTCTTCATTGATATTTCTTTCCTCGTCTAGTGAAAACTGCTTTCTTGTCTTTTTTTCTGCTCAACAACATTTAGGAACGAAGTGGCTTCGAAAGTTTCATTTTATTAAACCGTTTCATTTAAATATAAATTCAGACCACAACAATCATGTCTATGGAAGTGCACCAATGGTGTTTATTTTATTTTCTTTCGAATTTAACTGCTTATTAGGCCTAATTTCATTAAAATAACACTTTTTATAGTGGGATGAATTATTATTAAATTAAACTGAATAGTTTGTTACTTATGTGTTCTTTAAACTGAAATTTTTAACATGTAAATAAATAGTAAAATGGCTAGGACTAAAAACTTATTTGGTTATTCTGAAAAATTTGTATTTGCAGCATTCATAATAACAGCATTTCACTGTATCTGTAGTTTGAAAATTTCTTTTTTCTGAGAGCTTAACTTGTGTCATAAAATAGGAATATGTTATTGTTGTTTTCTAATGCCAGGCATTTGACAATAAAGTCTTTTGACCTCTTGCACTCCAATATTTTTCAAAGATATTGCCATGACCAGCCACTGAAGCACAGATTTTGAGGTGTTCCGAATCCATTTCTTGGTTTGAATTTCACAATGGGCAGTTAGGGGACTGATATATTCCAATTCTATGCAGGTGTTTGGCCAAACAGTCATGGCCTGTTGCCAATCTAAATGCAGCTACAGACGATTTGCGTGGTAAATCGGGAATTAACTGTGGATTATGATGCAGAGAGTTCCATTTTTTCCCTTGAGATTGTGTTATCAAATTTTGTTTGTTGAAGTCTTAAGTATGTAGATTTATTAAGTATGTAGATTTATTAATTCTTTTCACAGAGTAATATGTAGATTTAGTAACAGGTCTATAAGTAGCAGTGCTGCCCTTCTTTGCTAAAGCATCCGCATTCTCGTTTCTCAGGATTCCACAATGGGATGGTATCCATTGGAATACAATTATTTTATTGAGGAATAGGAATATAATAATAACAAAACTTGATAAAAACATCTGGAACAATGACAGGCTTTGTATTCCAGTATAGAGAAGAATAATTTTCTTTCATAATGTTTTCCGTAACAGCAGGGGCGAATGCTAGTCACGAAAGTTAGGCTTCCTCTTTTATTCATAAGGGAAGATGGGAGGATATAATAATTCATAATTAATAAAAATAATCAGACCCACATAAATAATTTATTTTATAATTATGAAATCATTATGAGTCCTGGATCATATTCGCTTATCAGATGTAGAAGTTCGATATAATATAACAAACATGGCCAACAAAACAGTTTACTTAGTTTTTTCGACCCTGCCAACCAATGCACATTGTTGTATTGAGCTGCACAGAACGAGCGCACATATTCTCTATAATGTCTGTCTTCTCTTGAATAGTCCTTCGGGAAAATGGATTTAATAATAAGGTTTCAATAACGCACAATTCCGAACTTATTGCAATACTCAAATTAATGCTTAAGAATTAACAATACATGCAGCAGCTGACACATGCATTCCGCTCATACAATTACATTGCACTCGCAAATCACAGCACATTCCCGCTGTCAATACTAGTTTGTGTAACGTTAAATAGTCGTTGGTGTAGCTCTCGGACCAGAGCTTCAAACAACATATAACAGAAGCATGTGCGCCTAGGACGGACCAAGGAGGAAGGCACTTGCGCACGCATCATATTCTCGCTATTTCTACGTCTTTCCTGTAGCTCCGAGAAACGAGCAAGCGTTGCGATACTTGCGGTGTGCAACCTGCGGATGGTATTACGCCTATACAATGTTCCAAAAATCAAAATAAATTTTAATGTACGTAATCCCATTTTGAGAAATACAGATTCTACGAAAATATTGGGCTTGCGCAGCAAGCATAGCATGCCCTGAGAAATCGCCCCTGCGTAACAGTACTTTTTCTCATAAATCAAGGATGATGAACATATTGTAACATAATAGCAGATGTCTTAGAATTTAATTTCGAGCATTGCTCAGAAGTCCTAATTGAGAAGCATTCCATTTTGAACGGGAAGGAAACAAATGTATTATTTTACTGTCTGTTTTTTATATAACTTGACGTGCCTATCATATGTGTGATTGGCTTGAAATAGTTGAGAAATTATTGTTACGGTAGAGACTGGCTTTTTCAATATTAGGCATGAAAGTTCTTGATCCAAGTACCGACATTGAATTATGTTGCATAATTTTTAATTATGGTATACAAAGTAGGCTAATTCAGAATTATAGTACAGTATCTTAAGACACTGGTGAAACAATTACGATGTTGTTGCCATTCTGTTCGTCCAGTACACATTTTTGTGCATTTCTATCGTTTATGATAGGAATTTGTCTCAAGTAATACCAATAAAACTTGAGTCTTGAATTTCACTTATTTACTTCTATACATTTTTCAACACAGAAGAGTCATAAATTGGTAAAGACATGAATTGAGGACCTAACATTCCAAAAAAAAAAAAAAAAAACTTTCTATGATGAAAAACACACTGCGAAATGCATGTTGAGATACCTTCAACACCGTCTGTTGGCGCACAAATGAATCACAGGTTGTGCTACGACAAAGACAATTTAGTATGATATTCTCATATGGATGTTCCTCCATTAGATTGAATAAAATGAAATTTGAAGAAATTGGCACTTAGCACACTTAGAATGTTAGGTCTTCAATTAGGTATTTTCATCATGCCTCCTTTAGCATTGCTTCTGGGATTGTACTAAAATTTTAAGTTGTACTTTATAACTGAACATATGGTGGCCTTTTCTTGTAGGCTGCACGTTAGTTTACTTTCTTGACATTGCGGTCTGATTATGTGGAAATGGTAATCATCATGCTATCAGTTTTCTCGCACTTGATGAATGAAACTTGCGTCATATCTTATTTATTGCAAATACTAAACAATGTTCGAATTTTTTTTTTTTTTCAAGAGACTGAATTGCTATAATGGCAGATCTCCCTGTAATTTATTGAATTGATGAACAGAAAGTTGTGGAGGAAGCATTATTGCAACTGAACATAGCATAGACATAACATTGCGGAATGTAGTTATGTAACAAAATAGAATCGAATGAAATGAAAATACGTGAGTACGTGAGTGTCTCAGGTAGAATAAGGAGGGAAGGAGGTTTTAGTATTTGGAAAGAATGCTTTTATTCAATGTTGTGTATAACAGACATTCAAAATTAAATTATTTTTTTAGTATAAAGAGTCACAGATTGTTTGATGCTTTTCAAGTAAAAAAATTATATAGTGCGTTCGTAGCTCGGCCGGACCGTTCCACGGCTACATCGCTACTCTGGCGGCAGGCGCCAATCTTCACCCAGTCCAAGGCCGCCGCAGAACGGTCCGGCCGAGCTACGAACGCACTGTATATATAATTATATCACAGATTATTATAGTTGCATTAAAAATAATGTGATGCTTTTCAAATAAAATTATATATATAATTAGAAGCAATTATGTAAAAGTAAATGTTAGTTTTAGACTTCACATCATGTTATGAAGTTACAGAGAGTAGTGATGCAATGTCCTTTCCTCCTGACGAAAGTGCCCATGCAAGAAGGTTGCTATACTGCATGAAATTGCTTGGGATGTGCAGTTGAAGGTTATATTATTAATGAATGAATTCAGTTTATTGTGTGAATGCCAGGATGAGATGAATGAAATTCTCATGTTCATATTGCATGAGAAACAGACGATTCTTTTTGTGATAGTGTGGACTACATTTCAATTTTTTTATATCGGTATTTATATATTTTACTTGTTAAATGTTTTCGAAACGCTAACATTAAAATGAAAAACAAAATTGTGGAGGATGAGAAGAGTTTTGAAACTTTAAAAGGTATAATTATTAAATAGCCTGGTAATATACATTGAATACATATTGTTGTTTAGCCAACTGTCTGAAGACAGGTAGGAACCTCATAAGTGACACAAATATGGCATCACTCATGAGGCAACTAAACCAAGAGATACTTGGGTAGTTGTTAATTCCTAAGTCGTTATAACTAAGTTCATTTAAAAATATGAAGATTTGGGCATAAATCATAGCAACTATTTTTTTTTTAAGTTAAGCAATGATATCACGAGATGTCATATGGCATCTATAGTATGTGATCGTATCACTACAGTGGAGTCCAAATGTCCTAATGTTTCGCGAGAGTCGATAACGTCCAAGCACGATATTGTCAAACCTACAGAGCAGGTGATGCATGCTCCACCGAACTTGTCTGGTGGAAGGGATGGGCGGCCGGTGTTGAAAACAGGATCTCTTCTCAATAACAAAATGGTGCAATACAATACAAATAATTTATTCATGCAATGATAAATAATGTATTAAGAAATCAATCTTTAAATTGATGTTTGCAGTTCCAGGGGAAAAGCCAATTTTGTGTTTTTGAAGTCATTTAAATTCGTCACTCTTTTAGGTATTTTAATATGTTTTCAAGGCAAGACGAACAATTTCTTAGTACCCTGTGATTCTGTTTTTTGCACTTCTCTGCATACACGTGACATGGTTGATACATTTATTGAATGCGTCTCGGCAGTTAGTTGTTGACAGTTAGAAAAGTTAAGATTTTTACGATTTTCTTTGGACGAATATTTTCTGAAGAAATTGTAGATGTTAAGTATAATTTTCCGACTTTGCTAGTATATACACTGGATCTATTACTTTCACTAGTACTGACCTTGCTGAATGGCATAATTGAATTTCATACTACTAATAAACAAATAAAGTAATAAATTGATAACACAAAGAAAATACAAATAATTTATTCATGCAATGATAAATAATGTATTAAGAAATCTTACCTGGAAATTGATGTTTGCAATTCCAGGGGAAAAGCCAATTTTGTGTTTTTGAAGTCATTTAAATTCGTCACTCTTTTAGGTATTTTAATATGTTTTCTAGGCGAGACGAACAATTTCTTAGCACACTGTGATTCTGTTTTTTGCACTTCTCTGCATATATGTGACATGGTTGATACAGTTATTGAACATGCCTTGGCAGTTAGAAAAGTTCAGATTTTTACGGTTTTCTTTGGACGAATATTTTCTGCAGAAATTGTAGACATTAAGTATAATTTTCCGAACTTTGCTATTACATCCACTGGATTTATTACTTTCACTAGTACTGACCTTGCTGAATGGCATGATTGAATTTCATAAGAATTGAATTTGATAAGAACACACAGAAAGTGTTTATTACAAACGAATTATTGATTTCACTGACAGACACAAAGTACGTCGAATACACACAACGCTAACTGAAATCAAGCTGGCATTTTCGGCTCTCGCTTCATAATTATTTTTATCTAATATTTATGTCACTGAATGGTTACTGTTTATAGTCTTGGTGCTTCAAAAGGCTTTCTTATCCACACGCAGCTATGTAAACATCACTCATGGAAGACTATAAAAATCATGAATCAGCTGGATCCGATTAAGACGCATAAAATGCGAATTACTTAGTGTAGAAATGAGATTCTTTTCTCTATACATTCAGAAAAATAATATCTTTCAACCTAATCACATGTAGACACCCTGTCACGATGAACTTGTCCGAGCTCTTGTATTATTTTTACAAGCGGCATCAATGAATATCTGTAAGCAGCAACGCGGTGCTGTTGGTACTGGCTATTGGTGTACAAGTAAACACGCCTCAAACGTCAGGAGATTTGGACTGCACTGTAGATGGCAGTGTGATGTATGTTGGAACACAGAGATCAATGCTATGCATAATGCGTAATGCAGTTGTGAGTCGACCGTCATGCAGAATGGAATGAGACTCGATGGGTTTTTAGGGTAGATGTATATACTGTAATATTATTTCAACTACCATATTAAACTCGAGTAGAATGATGCTGTATGAATGTTTGATCCCTACCCTACCTATCCTACTGCCCTTTTCAAGAAGCATCCTGCTGTTTCGTTTGTGGATGTTTGATCCCTACCATCTCCTACCCCACCAGTTCACATACCCTGCCCTTTCATTTGCATCTTTCAGATTTTTCTAACCGCATCCGCATTCTCACAAAAACAAATAATTGCCATGACTTATACCCCAGTCCTATTATGTCAAAAATAGCACACTTCTGTAATGTTTTATGTACCAGTAAAGGTACTGTAAAGTCTGAACATTAGAAGATCCACTTAAGAAAGATAGAAGACAGAAGTGATACATAATGTTTTAATTAAAGCATAGCGTCAATTTTATTAGTAAATATAAAAGTAAATACCGCAATAAATTAAAAAAAATTAACAGCAACATTACTGAAGCTTCCCCTAAATTTTTTAAATCATTTTACCACGATATAAAGGTATCGGTAGCTAAGCATATATGCATAATCACTGACTTTCATTGATACAGGCTCATTTCTATACCAAAGAATTACCACTAAATAAGTAGAGCGAAATCCGTCTTAGTTAAATGTCTATGTTCTGATTGCTGTTGCTGACTTTTGCTTGGATATCTTTCTGCAACATTTCCCATTAGATTTATAGAGAATTGATACTAACACAAAACTGCCAAAATTTCTTCCTTGTAAAGAAAAAATAATTCTTTATATGCTGGCACATAGTTTTGAATGTTTTGAATTTTTTTTTGTTTTGCATAGCACAATCATAATGTATACTGCTCAGTTTAGTTTGTTTTAAAACTGTAAATACAACCTAATTTGGCACAAAATATCCTGTTCCACATGCAACAGTATCGACACTTTTAAATTATTCCTGGGGTAGCTCAGTCGGTAGAGCATTCATGCCCTAAGCGAAGGGTCCTGGAATCGATACCTGGCCCAAAACAATTTTTCCCTTGAAATTATTCAAGCCTGCTTCACAGGGAGCTTCTACCTGAAAGCCAGATTTGCATAATTAAATTATTACTTTCATGCAACTAATGGCTGAAAGAGCAGTCTATTTCCTTGACAACGCAGTACTTAATGCATACCAATGTTTAAAACTTGTACCTTGTCTAATTACTGTTACCACATTGACTCATCGAAACAAAGTTTGATTGAAAACAAAATTTAGCTCATTTATAAAAAAAAATATTCATATAACTTCATCTTTACTGATAACTGATAAGCCATATATATTCCTGATCATGTCTGAAAAAATGTTTGGCATGGAAATTGTAGAAATAATATCGTAGATCTTTGTTTTCTGCTTTCTCCTTTTCCCTTCTCTTCTTCCTATGGAAATACATAAAATATTCTGACATAATCAGATGTCATATTAGGTTGCTTGTACTTCTATTGGCATAATTTCAATAATTCTTTATAAACATGTTGGTGTGAGGTAGTTGAAAGACTGTTTGAGATTTAAGACCTTTGCATTTATGGAAAATGTTCTTAAGTTTCTACAGGGTGAACCATAATTCTCGCATATGCAAGCTACCACGCAATTTACCATTGCAAATTATATCCAAACTATTCTTTGCGAAAATTGTGCCCGAGTCCTAATTTCCGTGAAAAATTTAGTTCAAATAAAATTACACAATTTGGCAACACTGGATAAACGGCAGCATGAAGTCAACCCATCATTACTTACCCGCTTCATTTACGTGTTCTGACAGTCTAGGGCAGCGTTTCTCAAACTTGTTTGAAGTGGGGTCCACTTTTTAAAGTCAGAACAGTTCTGCAGACCATCTTACTCTTGTTCCCTTCGAAAGCAAATTTATCATTTTCGTAGAATATTTTAATACCAGTATACCTATATTTTAAAATTGAATTAAGAATCGGTACGTTGGTCCTCTGTTATCAATTCGGGTGGTCCCTGGCTGGGTTACAGGCGCGGCGCCAGATGTGCAGGGAAAAGGTGTCGAGAAACACCACGTATATAGTGATTTAAATCCCTCTTTTGTTGCTGAGAATAGAGTGGGAAGTCGATAGACGGGTAGGGTAATAAATTTCATTAAATGTCTGTACTGGGAGAAAAAGTGAAATTCGATTGCCATGTGTCATTTCCAAACTCTGAGATTTTAAGCTACAGTGTGATACGCAATTCGTTCGAATTTGATTTTTTCTTCTGTATTTTTTGAAGGACCACAAGGGCAGACCTCGAGGACCACAGGTGGTCCGCGGACCATAGTTTGAGAAACGCTGATCTAGGGGTAAAGTGAAGGAGTGTAGAACTACAACATGAGGTTCAGTGGTTCGAGTCCGCTAACAAGTTGTTTTTTTATATATACTTAATTTAAATAATAAACCCCTTCAGAACCCGTTGGATCTTGTTGCACGGCTGTCAACAGGGATATGTTGCATAACGTACAGCAAGACATTATTAGGCGCGCAGACTTTTGTCGTCGTATGGAGTGTAATGCTTTTGAGCACAGGTTGTAAATAAATTAAATACAGTATAATAAGTGTAAAAATGTATTTTTGACTACTAAAGAAAAACCTAAAATTTAAAGATGCATAATGGAAAGCTACATCATTTAATGCGTTAATGAAAATACTGTGTACTGTAATTCATTAACAGTAAAATGTTAATACTAAAAACAACTTTGTACATAAAAAATAAGCGAAGAGACGGGGATTCGAACATGTACAGTTACGTGCTTCGATATGAAGATGTGCGCATTACTACGAGGCTATGAAAGCAACGACTTAAATGCCTCACTGATGCTACCGTTCATCCAGTATTGCCAGATTGTATAATTTGAACTAAATTTTTCTCGGAAATTAGGGCTTGGGCGCAATTTTCGGAAAGAATAATTTAGACATAGTTTGCAATGGTAAATCGCATGGTGGCTTGCATATGCAAGAATTTTGGTTCATCTTGTATATTTGATCTATATATTGTACAACAGTTATTTGTTTAAAAAAAATATTTTAAAATTTGTAATTTATTTACAGAGATTTTGTAGATTCTCAGTACTTCGAAAACTGATTTATTTGTAAAATTAAATTCCTCCCCCCCCCCCACCAAATACAGTAGAACCTCTATTATCCGTGGTAATGAAGGGGGTGAACTGAACGGTTAATCGAAAAAATCGGATAATCCGTATAATAAAGTATTGCCGTAAATTAAGTAAATAATACTTGTACTTTCGTAATTCTCTCCGTGATCTTGTGTTTGACTTGCAAGGTAGTGCATCAGAAGTTGCCTCATTCAAGTTCGGTTGTCAACGACTGGTTTTTAAGGGGCAAGGAAAGTCCTTGTAATGGCTGTAGGCGGAAAGATAGGAATAGTAGAGGTCGCATGTTGTAGGTTTACATACTTTATACATTTCATCGTTGATTGTTTATTAAATCGCGCATAAATGTAACATTCCGTACCAATATCGTATTCTGATGCGAGATGTGTCACAGTTTCTCTTTCCCCAAACTACTTAATTATTTGCACTTTTTTCGATACTTAGTACAACACATTTTATTTTGACATTTTGGAGTACATTTTATACAGAAGTTGAGTAGACCACACTGTATAAGTGAAAAGGCATGTAATAACACACTCTAGAAAAAATACGTACTAATATAACCTTAATGGCGAAGTGTATCAACATCGGTTAAAAACGCAGTAATCGTAGATTATGAAATGACGGTTAAACAGTAACAGTGGTTAAAATGTAATTTGTGTGCACCATTCATAATCGCCGATTACTTAAACATGGCTAGCTGACACCTCAGTTAACCAGAGTAAAGTCTATGATGGTACACTGTTTCTACAAAATGACTAAAGGAAAGCATCCATACCGCTGCAAAGATAATAGTCAACATCTAAAAATGACTGCGCTCACTCCGTTCTACATCTAAATGAACGTGTCCTACATTTTCGCTTTGCATTTGTTTGCCTTTGGGCGCTGTTATACTTGCGAGTTGCATTTCCTTGCTGTTAGATTAAAATCGTACAAAATAGAAAATTGAATGCAAAAATGATTATATCCCATTGTGTGGTTGAAGTATCGCTAGACTTAATTACTAGAATTTAAATATATTATATAAACAGATGGGATATCTATAAAGGAAAAGGACGCAGAAGATAAATAGGAATGTGTATACGATCCAGGACCCCATTTACATGAGGGAACTGTTCATTATCCTATGATCCATCCATAACCTCTCTTTATTCAGCCAGTGACATAGAGAAAGAGATATTAGAGTATTGCCTCTTAAAATACAGAAAATAACAGTTACATAGAATCGTAATATAAGCAGCCGATCCATAGGAGAAATATGACTTTCTGTGTTATTTCAAGTGGTCCATTTGTAGATTTTGATAAACGAAATCCCTCCTGAAATTTTCTGTCACTTAATTCCTCCTAAGAATTCTCTCTTTCCACTATAGAAACTTCACGCTCACGCTCTATCAAGTAATTCAAGTACTGTATTATAATAATAATCGTCTTCGAAATAAACATCTGTGGCTCTGGCCGCCATTTTGCTTTATTTGCTCTACTAATCACTGGTTATCTCCTTTAACCGCTCGAATATGGCCGGTTAGAGATTACTGTGGTTAACCTCCTATTTAAGTCGTAACCGAGGTCGATCCACTGTAAAAATGCTTAACCAGAGGTTAGGTGACAATTTTAACCGGTGTTTACACTAACCGACGTTGATACACGTGGGCATTAGTAGTACTTCATATGTTTCTGTAGCAAAAAGAAAAAAAGAAGAAGCGAGGAACAGTCGGATAAGCCATCAATCGGTTAATAGAGTGACGGAAAATCGGGGTTCTACTGTATAAAATTCAAACAAAAAGTAGAATGGAATGATTTCGATTCGGTTTATAGTTAAATAACCGTTTAAGAACCTCACCAAACAAAGGATTTATATAATACAAATATATTGTATCTAAGTAATTATTTTACTAAAATGAAAATCTCAGTTTCTGATGTACTATAATTTACATCTTCTCTCTGTACTGTGTCTGGTTTGCGTTGGTGTGGGGCAATAAAAAACAATATGTTGGCACAAACAAACACATTAGCATTATCACCTGGAATATACTGAATCTGAATTTTGTTATTTTATAATCATTATCTGAAAGAATAATCATAAAATTGCTTCATACGAGTTAGTGCTAAAGAATTGAATGTATTTAATTTTATCCCAATTTAAAAATATTTCCTCTAACCTTCGTAAAAGTTGCAACATATGTAATTTTAAAGTGAAATGCGGATGGGCAGTAATACTAAAGGTAACATATTTCTTTGAGCTATAAAGCTGTATTGAAAGAATTTAAAGGTGGAAATGCTGATACACATACAGTTGTACGTCTTGAATTCTGGTGTTTCCTTGTTATATAAATGTACATATTTATTTCTTTAAAGATATTAGATTTCTGACATCACTATTTTGCTATATTGTTGTTTAAGGAATATTGTGAACTTGGATGATTAAATATAAAATCATTATGCATGAATTTTATAGTTTTTTGGATAAAAGATTTTGTTGTAGATGTAGAACTAGGGTGAGGCTGTGAACTTGATTGTTAATTGTTGAGTTAGTGTGTAGAATGGCTGTTTTACTGGTAAGATGGCAAAATGTCGAATCTCAATTATATGCTCAAGCAATTAAGATAGCTAGGATGGAAAGAAATATCGAGAGATTTTGATTGTAGAGAAAGGAATTATTTTGTGGCCACCAGTTTTATTTCTAATAGCGGCATTAATAAAGAACATTATTTATTCATAAGAATTTAAGTCTTTTTTTGGGGGGGTGTAAATTTCCTTTCAATTAATAATGAAGTCGAAACATAACGAAAGTTATTATTATTATTATTATTATTATTATTATTATTATTATTATTAGTGGTTTATTTTACGACGCTGTATCAACATCTCAGGTTATTTAGCATCTGAATGAAATGAAAGTGATAATGCTGGTGAAATGATCTGGGGTCCAGCACCGATAGTTACCCAGCATTTGCTCATATTGCGTTGAGGGAAAACCCCTGAAAAAACTTCAACTATGTAACTTGCCCTGGCCGGGATTCGAACCCGGGCCACCTGGTTTCGCAGTCAGATATGCTGTTACTCCACAGGTGTGGACTAACGAAATTTAACAGGATGAAATAAAAGTGGGGTAAAATGAAGATGTGCACCAGTACTGTATATAAAAAAGAAGAGGCTGACAAGCTTTTCCATAACATGCCGAGGAAGAAATGGAATTTTGTTAAGTTGTGGACGATGCATAAAATGAGTGCCAACGATTTTACATAATTTCGAAAATTATGTTAAATAGTGCTTCCTTTCTCTACTATTGAAATTTCATATTGTTACCTTACCAGATATGAGTAGTTCTGAAGTTACCAGATTTCAGTGATTACTTGTGCAAGCGAAGAGTTTCTGTAGTTAATGTTAAAGTTTTTCAATGTTCATTTATCTGGTGTTAAAATACAGTATCTTTTCTATAAAATTACTTATATTTTTTATAAGAAGACAATATCATTCCATTCCCTACAGTCCTTCATCTTATCTTTTAATGAAGTGATATCTGTACTATACTTGTTTTTTTGAAAGATGGGACATGACAGTTAAGCAGCCGAGCTTGGAACTACAGTGCTATGTTGCCAATATGGACTACCATGCTGCCAGCTGATGGAAGCTAGCAATTTACGTTAAAACATTCATTGACAATTGACGCGAAGGTAAGAAAACAATACAAAAATCGACAGAGAATCAAACACGAAATGTACCAATGCTAACATTGTGTGCACAATAAATGTCGCCAAGAGAGCTATTAAGCACTCGCCACGTGGGAACTGTAAGTTTGGCAACTCAACCATTGTTACCATAGCAATGGGCCTACCAGGCTATGTAACATTCAGTTGTTTTTCCGATCGCAACACTCCTGTCATGTCCCATCTTTCAAAAAAACAAGTACAACAATAAAACTATAACCTACATTTTTCAGGTAATTGGTGTTAACATGTACAGTAGAACTTGGTTATAACGACATCCAAGGGACCTTAAAAATTACGTTGTTATAAACGAGTGCCGTAGTAACCAAGATTCATATTATGAGTCTAGTAAGGTGGAAAATGGAAAATAACAAACTTAATTAGCCTTATTTTAGATTTATGTATTCACTTTTAAGCCTAACATGAACATAATAAAATACATATACAATTATACACTAGTGTCCAAAAGTTAAGCATAATTCAATATTTTGTTCCCAACCTATCAGAATGGCACCAAACTTGTACAAATGAATCACACAGGATCTGATATGTAACAGAGTAACACATATCAGCGAATTTTGTCTTATTGTGGCCTAGGGACACATTTTACACAATTACGGTACAAAATCTGACTATCACTTCCACAACAATGATGGTGCTGAGCGGTTAATATGGGGTGTGGTTACCCCTCATGGCTACACAGGCGTCGCAGCATCGTGGCATGCCCTCTATCAGGTGGTTCAAGAGCTCTGCAGGCAGCTGTTCCCATTCATGACGAAGAGCATTACGGAGGGCTCAAAGTGTCCTCGGTAGAGGCTGGCGGGTTGCAACTCGTCTTCCTAATGCATACCAGGCATGCTCTATAGGGTTCAGATCCGGGGACATCGCTGGCCAGTCCATGGGCTGGATATCTTCCCCCTCAAGATACTCGTCCTCCAGGTTGGCTCTATGCGGACGTGCATTGTCGTCCATAAAGATGAAGTGTGGACCAATTGCACCTCAGAAAAGTCGCACATGTTCCAATACCTCGTCTCTGTATCTCTGGGCATTCACAGTACCAGCTGCGAAGATGTGCAGATCTATATGTGCATTGAAAATTATGCCTGCCCACACGAGTATGCCACCACCACCAAATGAGCGTTTTTTCACGATGTTTGTGGGATGAAACCTGGTTCCATGTTCTCTCCCTGTGCGACTGGAATCATTGGTCAAACTGAATCTGGACTCGTCTGTAAATAGCACGTTTCTCCATTCATCCAAGGTCCAATGTTGATGTTGCCAACTCCACTGTAAACGGTTCCTTATGTGTACTCGAGTGAGCTGGACATACACTACTGGTTGTCTGGCATAGAGAACTGCCTGCCCTTAGCCTCCGGTATACAGTTTGCCTGGAAACTCGAACGCCTGAGGCGGCTGCAAGCTCAGAAGGCAGTTACCTTGCAGGCATCGTCTGATTACGTCGTGCTATTAAGGTCCTCTTGCGGTGTTTTGATCTGTGGACAACCTTGTACAGGCATACGACGAACATCTCCTGTGTCTTCGAACCGTCGCCAAAGCCTGGAAATGACACTTTGTCCCACATTCAGGGGTCGAGAGACTTCGGTCTGTGTCTGACCGCCTTCCAGACGTCCCATTATTCTACCTTTCAAAACAGAGTCCAGTTGGCATCTCTGTGGCATGTTGCTGCTGTCCTATATACACTGTGATAAGAAACTACCCTCTGTTCACAATGAGAGGACAAGAACGAATGAGCCACACTGGGTCTGTTTGCTTACCTTCTAAACACGTGTTTATTCGGAGGGGAGGCGGAGGTTGGAGTACCCCCTCCCTATGCACAAGTACGATGCGGCACACACTGTGGTAAAGTTTTATAGCGAATGCTCACCATTTTCCCTTTCATTTCTCTGTTTTACGAATTATGCTTAACTTTTGGACACTAGTGCAAATTCAGTATTTTGTATTAAAACAGTTTGTTCAGAACTCACCAAACTTCTTTAGTCTACTTTGGAGTGAAGCAATCAGTCATTTTACTCTGTTTTCTCATACTTGCCCAATACACACTTTCTAAATTACGTTCTATATTCATTATTTCAGTTGCAATTTCATTGCTCCCACCCCTAGCTTGATCAATTTTGTTCAAATGCAACAATTTCATCCTTGCTCTCCCAAATCGTTCAAACTGTGAAATTAACTAGGCCAGGGCCGGGCATGAGAGCAGCTCAGTCTAGCCGGCCAGAGCTGCTCTCGCTCCGCAAGGCACTTCAATTCCAAGCCAGAGCAGAACGCTCACGCAGTGGCGGACTCACATTACAGGTACCTTCCCTGCATTAATATAACAAGAGCCACGGTTGTTCTAGTCATTCAGTCTGTCAGTACATAATAGTTTATAAGGATATTACATCAATCCATTGCACATTACAGAATTTATAACACTCTCATTAATTTAATGAAATAAACTTCGCTCTATGCACACACACAAATCATTAGGCTTATTTTCATAACCCATATGCACATACTGCAATCTCCTCACCACAGTTCTACGAGAAGGCGTATGGCTTTCACTTCCCCTACTTACTGTTGACAGAGTTCATCTGCCAATATAATTAAACATCGCTTGATGAATTCACCTTCGTTGAATGTTTTCAATTCCTTTGCAATTTCGTGGGAAATTTTGTAGCTAATTCTCATGGCTGATTCACTAAGTGCATTATTGTCATCCTGTTAATATATAATATAATATATAATACACAGTAATATAATGTAATGAAATGTAATATAATACATGATGATATGATATGATATGATATGATATATGATATGATATGATATATGATATGATATGTGATATGATATGATATGATATGATATGATATATGATATGATATATGACCATAAATTAATACAACTTAAAGAAAATGTTTCTCAGGTACATTATATTAGAGTATCTATTCGATATTTATATTGCATTATAAGTTATTATAGTACATTTAGAAATATATAATTTTAAATTATACAAATACGAGTATTATGATATATCATAGTATAGTATATTACAGTTCATGATATATAATATGATATATGATATATCATAATACTTGTATAAATTAAAATTATATATTACTAAATGTATAACAACTTATAATGCAATGTAAATATCAAATAGATACTCTAATATAATGTACCTGAGAAATATTTTCTTTAAGTTGTATTAATTTATGGCGTTCATTACCAACATATTTGTCATATTCAGTAGCATGTTGTAAAGAATAATGTCATTGGATATTGAACTTTTTAATCAGTTGGAGTGTTTTATGCCAAATTAAACACTTTGCTAATCCACTGCTCTCTACCAAAAGAACTCACCCTCCCATGATACATTAAAAGCATTGGGAATAGCGGGACTGTTTAGTGTATGAGCGGAAGCTCCGTCTTCAAAGTTCGCCATCATACTGCAGAGTCACCACTGCACCGACACTGAATGACGTACAGTATGCATACGTTACAGCACTCGCAAGACCCGCTCTTTAAAGCACACAGCGCTCATTTCTCAGAATCGCGTAATGTGCCCAGCCCTGAACTAGGCCAAACTCACGACACATGTCAGCTTTTTTAATTCCATTCTCAGCTTAATGAATCGCTTTAACTTTTTCTTCCAACGTTAAAACTTTTCTTTTAGTGGCCATATTGCGTTAAAATGCGTGCACTTATGATGGGATATGATGATAGAGACTGGATTAATCTTGAACAGGATCTGGACTGATGGCCGGCTTATGTGAGGGCGGCAATGAACCTCCAGGTTCCTTAAAAGCCAGTAAGTAAGTAAGTATTTCTTCAAATACTTTGGTTCTTAGAAAATCGTATTCCAAACTGAGGTTGAAAATTACGTTATATGCGAGGTAGACGCATATACGTTTGTCGTATTAAGCAAGGTAGAAAAGCAAATGTCTTATGGGGAATTATTTGGGACCACAGAATATTTGACTTTATAGGCGAGATGTCGCACAAAACGAGGTCGTTATAACCAAGTTCTACTGTATAATGAAGTATCTTGAGACCGAAAACTGCATTTTCGAAACTTTTGTTTGTTTCTATGTATATGTGTGTGTGTGTGTGTCTATGTATGTATGTATGTCTATAATGTATATGTACAGAGTGTTAATTTCAGAACTTTCCAGTTTAAATAACAATATAATTTAAATAGGTTTTAATTAAACAAAAAACACGTCAATTTAGATACTGAGGAGAAAGTTTAAAAACCAGTCTTAAATGCATATTAATTTTCACCCCCAGCCTTCTCCACTTTGAAATTTAAAATGGCATTCCTCTCTTGTGACGCTTAAATTTGAAAGAGTATTCAACGTAATTCAATTTAAATCCTGTCCAAATTCAACGTCGCAAATTTTCTAGCGCAATAATTAACAATAGATCCCTATTAGAAACAACAACAACCAAATTTCTTGGCTTAAAAATCGATAATGTGTTAAATTGGAAAAATCATATTAAAGAAATTACCCCAAACCAAATTCAGCTTGTTTTGCTATTAGATCTATGCAAAAGATAGTAAATATCAATACCTTAAAAACAATATACTTTGCATACTTCCACTCGGTAATGAGTTTTAGAATAATATTCTGGGGAAATTCCACAGATAGTAACAGTATGTTTCTATTACAAAAAAGAGTAATTAGAATAATAGTAGGTGCCAAATCTAGGGAATCGTGTAGGACTATTTAAAAAAAAACTACAAATAATGCCCATGGCTTGTCAGTATATCTTTTCATTGATAATCTTCCTCGTATGTAATCGTGAAAACTTTGTAATTAATTCAACAGTTCATAGCATAAATACACGTCAAAAAAATGACTTTCATACTCCATCGGCTAGTCTATCGTGCTACCAAAAAGAAGTGCGTTATATGGCAGTAAAAATTTTTAATAGCCTCCCTATCGATATAAAAAATGAAACTCAAAACATAAAATTATTTAGGGCCAAATTAAAGAAGTACCTAATTTCTCACGCCTTCTATTCTGTAGGTGAATTCATGACATTCAATAACACTTCATGAAATTGATACTAAAACTGTGTGTTGTACTAGTAGACTATATTGTAAATCTCGTCTGTATATATTTCATCTAGACTGTGACTATAAATTAAGACTTTATAATAGTATTAAGTTTTTTGACTTGTTCCATATTTTAGCTGTAAGCAATGTATGAATACCATGGAATGTTAATAAATACAATACAATACAATTGTTTATACATCTCCTTAATCTGTTTTCGCATCTTTTGTTTTCTATCGTCGCCTGGCAACCTGGATTGTTGTTATTGTTGATTAGAGTTGAAGAGAATAAAGCTACCAAGACTATTGAGCATTTCATGTAATAGTTGTGTTTGTGTATTAAATTACTTGAAAATGGTGTATATCCTTCAAGAGAGAACAGAAATCATCCTTATTACATTAAATTTAGGAAATTACACAAAATAAACTGTTTTTTATTCTACAGTCAACTGACAATAACAACAATACAGGTTGCCAAGTGACGATAGAACACAAAAGATGTGAAAACAAATGAATGAGATGTATAAACAATTGAACACTCTTTCAAATTTAAGCGTCACAAGATAAGAGTGCCATTTGAAATTTCGAAGTGGGGGTGGCTGAGGGTGAGAGGGTGAAATTTAGTAATCATTTAAGACTGGTTTTAAACTTCCCCCTCAATATCTAAATTGCCGTGTTTTTTGTTTAATTAAATCCTATTTAAATTAAATAGTTATTTAGACTGGGAAGTTTGAAATGAACGCTCTGTATATGTCGGTCTATGTTTTAATTTTTCGCTTGATAATGGCTGAACCATTTCTTTGAAAACTGGTATGTAAAATAAATTCAGTCACACTTAGATTTTAGACTATATGACATTCAAAATACTTCCTTTATAAGGGGGCCTGAAGTAATTAAATCGAAATACCTCGCTTATTATGATTTTATTATAATGTTACATAAAACAAGCATCTTTAAAAAATATTTCCAAAAAGTTTAAATTCTGTGCAAAATTTTGACAGGACTGATATTCAGACAAGATATATGAGTTTTCTATGCAACATAATAAATCTGTGGCCGGGAGAAAAAGGTTTTAAGTCATTTTTGGTGAAAATGAGATTTTTATATATTCTGAAAGCAGAAACAATTCTCTACAATCTGGTAAAACGGTTAAAGTTAAATAAGACTCCCGACCGGATTTATAGAGCGTTACCAAATGTCCTAAGTACTTTTTGAATCGAGCACACACAGAATGAAGGACTTAAGTATATTTAATACGTTATTCCTTACAAACCGTCACATGTTTACTTTCCACGCTTCCCTCTTAAAAAGGTCTAACTTGTATTTTAGCCATTTTATCACATACTGATGCTCTTTTCTTTTAAAACTTTAAGCACAAGGGTAAACAGTCCTATAATTGTTTAAGACCCATTTTGCATTCCTAATAATTTACATTTCTCATTTATTTTGACATGAAAAAGGTCTTATGTTTAATAGTTCCTTCTACTCAGTTTGGCTTCTAGTCTTAAAAGGGCTTAAGTGCGGCTATTTTTGGAAATAATCAAGAAAATTGTTAAATGAGCAACATTATCTATTTTAGAAGAAATATAAACAAATAATATCCAGGAAAAACCTCTTAATTAAAAAAAAACTCTATAATTGATACCAATTTCAATCTTTCTACTGCTTTCCTGAAAAGTATAAAATTTTTACTTAAGACCTTTTTCCTCCCGGCCACAAAATGCGTTCTGGCAGTTTTATAACCTTGCAGAGAAACAATTATGTTTATGCTGATCTAGGCTTCCAGGTTTCGCTTCCTGTAAAGCTTGTTTGAATAATGTTAAGGGAAAAATTGTTCTGGGACCGGGTATCGAACCCGGGATCTTTAGCTAAGCATGCCTACGCTCTGCAACTGAGCTACCAGGGAACGATACACAATCTGTCCACATACCTCAAGTGGGTTTCACAAATGGTAATGGCCCAACATAGAGTGCATACTATACAATCTATATATATAATTTGAACTGGTAATGGAAATTACGGAAAACGGCTGGACGGATTTTAATACATGACCCCTCATTTTGAAGCTTGGAACTCAAAGTTTTTCGGAAAAATAGTAGTTTTCAGTGAAATGTCAATTTTTCAACATAATTTTCCTATTTTCGAAAGTCCATCTGTCGTCAGTTTTGAGAACTAGCTAATTGCATTCACGGCTGACTTGATGTTCCCTTCGCTTTAACACAGGGATCAAAATGAATTGTCAAGGCCAGTAAAGGAGAAGTGAAGCGAGCATCAAGTCGGCCGTGTTGCATTTCAGAATAAAACAAAACACAAACTACAGTAAACAATATTACACGAAGGCCATGATCTGCAAGACTGCTGACATATTTAGAGCTCAAATTAAATTGGTTATTAAAAACTTAACTTACTAAAAATAATTTACAGGTTCGATTCTGTGGTGTGTAATTTTCTGGGTACAGCTGTGTATTGGATATTAAAAACTACAAACCTTGAGGTGGTTTGATGACATTATTACCATTAGAAATGAAACATTATTGTAGTTAATGCCATGATGTGACTATTGTTCATTAATTACACATATTAGTGCTATATTGATGATATGAAAGTGAAACGTTTTGGGGATATATAAGTAGATGTAGAGAATAACTTAAATTAGATTTTGATTTCTATATTTTACTGAGTGGCGGCTACATGGTATATGTTACTGAAAGCTATAAAACTTACGTGAGATAATAATATTATTAAAAATGAAATATTTTTATAATTATTAATCAAGTGGGGTTAGGTCTTTTTCATATATTTAATGGCGGTGTGGTGTAGATATTTATATGCGTGGTTCTCTTTAGTATTGGCTCGAGAGAGAGTATCTTTCATTATTATGGAAACAAATAACTTTCAGAATGTCTGGTATTCTTCATTGAAAATAAATCTGAAAAATGTTTATTTGAACGTCTAATGAACTTAGTTTGCAGCATTTGCTGCACAAGCCACTAGTATGACTTTAATTTTATTGTGGTTTCATGTTTAATGCACATGCGCGTTATGATGCTGACCTAGGCTTCCTGTAACATTATTCAATTATGTTTATATTAAGTTGATGCAGAAGTTCCTAGCATTTATATTCGTCATCACAACAACACTGTGTCGTTATTAATAATTGTTATTTGGAGTGTCATGTTTGTAAATATGCCTTGAATTTTGCTGATTTGAAGATAGTTTCTGCTATTTGTGGGCTAAAGAAGATAGAGTGTCAAGTGCAAAAAAAAAAGAAACACTTCAGACATTCTTATGTACGAGTTTAATAGAGGAACAAAAACAGTTGAGGCGGCTCGATACATTTGTGCCACATACAGGGAGAATGCCATCGAAGAAAGCACTGCAAGGAATGGTTTTGTCGTTTCAATACACAACACTCGCTACAAAAGCATCTGTCCATCCACAGAAGATGATGTTATACATCTGATGAGATAAAGAAGGTGTCGTGTATGAGGCGCATCCAGAAAGTAAGTTTCCCTATTTTTTCCCCTTGAAAGTAAACGTAATTAGTCGTGTCAATTGCGCATGCGTAACAGATCTATGACTAAAGCTCGGAACTTGGGGACTTGTGTGTCGTGTGCATGAGTAAGGTTACAGGTACAACGTACACAATGTTCACGCTGCAAGTGCTCAGGGACAGTCGTATGCATTAAGAAAGTGGTCACATCGAACGACAAGAAGATGGACGAGGAAATTGTGTCTTGTCGAAGCCAATGACATTCAGAGAATTACAGGTAAACGTTTATTTGAGGAATTAGAAAATACGTGTTATTCGAATGGCTATTATAGAAGTTTGAAAATACATTTTTTAAATTTTAGGTAGAGAATTTCGTGGAGGACTTCGGAGGAGATACATTATTTTCTGAGAATGGCAAGTTTATATTTTGTAAGTTGTGCCACACATAAACTAGAGGTTGGAAACTGTGAAATACATTGCAGTCCCTTAAATCGGTGGAAAATTTGTCCACAGCCATGGAACAAGTCGTAGAGGGACCTGCCCTAGTAGTGATACACAAATTGAAAACTATTTTCCAGAAAAATTTGGGAAATACTTATATTTCTCAGATAGCTAGCATCTACTGAAAATCGAATAGGAAACAGTGACAGTGAAAAACATTCAGTATTTTAAGTTTGTTCCCGTCACTTCATGTGAAGTAGAAATAAGTTTCTATCGTTTCAAATCATGTTTAACTAACAGGCGAAGAAGTTATGGGTTCGAAAATCTTCGAATGTACATAGTCATATACTGTAATAAAATGTACAGAGCAGAACTGTAAATTTGATATATTTCTCGTGTTTATTTTCATTATACATATGCTGTAAAATTAAGTGTTTCAACCTACCATAATATAATCAATAAGTTGACACAGCCAGAAACCACTTTTATAACAGACCTGACTGTACCTCTGTGCTGGAAGCGAGAGTTGTTGACATGGAAGTCCAGTCACTTAGTCACGTGCACAGACACAAGTCCCCAAGTTCAGAGCTTTGTCTATGACGTATCAATCATATGCTAGCCGGACAGATCCCGCCTGGTGCCAGTAGCGTGGCAGCAGTGGTCCGAAATGGAAGCTCTTATTCCTTCTTCTGCCGCCTGCGAGGTTCGAACGGTGATAAAGTCCTTTAATGCACAAAGCATTGCGCCAATTGAAATTCATCGGCAGCTCTGTCAGGTCTATGGGCCGAACATCATGAGTAAGCAGATGGTGCGTCGCTGGTGTAGGCAGTTTTCCGAAGGTCGTCAAAGTGTCCATGATGAAGAGCGCAGTGGGCGACCGTCCCTCATCAATGATGATTGTGTTGAGCTGGTGCGGCAGTGCATCATGGAGAACCGTCGCTTCACGATTACGGAGCTGAGCAGCCATTTTCCGCAGATATCGCGATCCTTGTTGCATGAGATTGTCATTAAGCACCTGCTGTTCAAAAAAGTGTGTGCCAGGTGGGTGCCGAAAAACCTGAAACCCGAACACAAAATGCAATGTTTAGGAGCAGCACTGACATTTCTGCAACTGTATCACGATGACGGCGACGAGTTCCTCGACAGGATCGTCACAGGCGATGGGACTTGGATTTCGCACTTCACCCCGGAAACCAAGCAGCAGTCAATGCATTGGGGGCATAGTGGATCTCCGGTCAGGACGAAATTCAAAAAGACGCTGTCGGTACGGAAAGTGATGTGCACGGTGTTCTGGGACAGAAAAGGGCATTCTGCTCATTGACTTCCTTCCAAGAGGTGAAACAGTGAACGCTGACCGTTACTGTGAAACACTGCGAAAATTACGACGTGCCATTCAAAACAAGAGGCGTGGAATGCTTACTGCAGGTGTTGTGCTCCTCCATGAAAATGCCCGTCCACATACGGCTCGGCGCACAGCAGCTGTTTTGACGGAATTTGGCTGGGAGTTGTTTCATCACCCACCCTACAGTCCTGATCTTGCTCCCAGCGATTTTCACGTTTTCTTCCACCTCAACAAATTCCTGTCCTCTGGTGAGCGTTTTGGCAACGACGAAGAGCTGAAGACGTCTGTCACACGCTGGTTCCATTCAAAGTCGGCAGAGTTCTACGACAGACGGATACAAAAGTTGATCCCACGATAGAAGAGTCTCAATTCTGATGGTGGCTACTTCAAAAATAGCTGAAACATTGCGTACCCTATGCCAATAAATGAGTTACGGCGGATAGAATGTCGGCGGAAGGGTGGTTTAAAACCTTCCCCTTCTTTTCTGGAAAATCAGTTTGTGTTGGCGATTGCCATTTTGATGCTATAGTGTAAGAAGTAAGTCAAGGGGGAATACGGGACCGAATCCCATTCCTCGGTGTGGCCATTATTTCCGGATGCTACAGTTAAAAGGGCGGGCCTCTGAGTCGCTTCGTTTTCCTTGTGTAAAAAAAATTCTGTTTTGGAAGGTCAAAATGACCATTTTTTGAAATTTTGCCGGCCTCTCCTGTCCAGACGAACGGGGATAGAGAGTTGTCCTTTATACTGAAGATAGAGTTCGACGAGCTGTATTCAACGCACTCTTCGGCTTTGTTCTTACTACACGCACTGCGGAGTTATGACGGCTAGAATGTCTGATTTTTCTCGAAAATCAGTTTGTGTTCGCGATTGCTCTTTGATGCTATCGTGTAAGAAGTAAGTCAAGGGTGAATAAGGGGCCGCATCCCGTTCATCGGTATGGCCATTATTTCCGCAATTAGAGACTGAAATATTCTAGGCACCCAAAAATTGAGGTTAGAAAAAAGTGCGCCGGATTTCCCGGATATTAGCGATGATTACTAGACAACCTGCGGGGATGCTACAGTTAAAAGGGCGGGCCTCTGAGTCGCTTCGTTTTCCTTGTGTAAAAAATTCTGTTTGAGAAGGTCAAAATGACCATTTTTTGAAAATTTGCCGGCCTCTCCAGTCCAAACGAACGGGGATAGAGAGTTGTCCTTTATACTGCAGATAGAGATCGACGAGCGTATTCAACGCACTCTTCGCATTTGTTCTTCCTACACACACTGCGTAGTTATGGCGGCTAGAATGTCCATTATTTCCGGAATTAGAGACAAATATTTTAGGTACCCAAAAATTGAGGTTAGAAAAAAGTGCGACGGATTTGCCGGATATTAGCGGTGATTACTAGGCAACCTGCGGGGATGCTACAGTTAAAAGGGCGGGCCTCTGAGTCGCTTCGTTTTCCTTGTGTAAAAAAAATTCTGTTTTGGAAGGTCAAAATGACCATTTTTTGAGATTTTGCCGGCCTCTCCTGTCCAGTCGCACGGGGATAGAGAGTTGTCCATTATACTGAAGATAGAGATCGACGAGCTGTATTCAACGCAGTCTTCTGCTTTGTTGTTACTACACGCAGTGCGGAGTTATAGCGGCTAGAATGTCGGCGGATTTTCTCGAAAATCAGTTTGTATTCGCGATTGCTATTTTGATGCTATCGTGTAAGAAGGTAGTCAAGGGGGAATACGGGGCCGCATCCCGTTCCTCGGTATGGCCATTATTTCCGGAAGTAGAGACTGAAATATTTTAGGTACCCAAAAATTGAGGTTAGAAAGAAGTGCGACGGATTTGCCGGATATTTGCGGTGATTACTAGGCAACCTGCGGGGATGCTACAGTTAAAAGGGCGGGCCTCTGAGTCCCTTCGTTTTCCTTGTGTAAAAAAAATTCTGTTTTGGAAGGTCAAAATGACCATTTTTTGAAATTTTGTCGGCCTCTCCTGTCCAGACGAACGAGGATAGAGAGTTGTCCTTTATACTGAAGATAGAGTTCGACGAGCTGTATTCAACGCAGTCTTCTGCTTTGTTGTTACTACACGCACTGCGGAGTTATGGCGGCTAGAATGTCGGCGGAAGGGTGGTTTTCCCCTTTTTTTCTCGAAAATCAGTTTGTGTTCGCGATTGCCATTTTGATGCTATCGTGTAAGAAGGTAGTCAAGGGGGAATACGGGGCCGCATCCCGTTCCTCGGTATGGCCATTATTTCCGGAAGTAGAGACTGAAATATTTTAGGTACCCAAAAATTGAGGTTAGAAAAAAGTGCGACGGATTTGCCGGATATTAGCGGTGATTACTAGGCAACCTGCGGGGATGCTACAGTTAAAAGGGCGGGCCTCTGAGTCGCTTCGTTTTCCTTGTGTAAAAAAAATTCTGTTTTGGAAGGTCAAAATGACCATTTTTTGAAATTTTGCCGGCCTCTCCTGTCCAGTCGCACGGGGATAGAGAGTTGTCCATTATACTGAAGATAGAGATCGACGAGCTGTATTCAACGCAGTCTTCTGCTTTGTTGTTACTACACGCAGTGCGGAGTTATAGCGGCTAGAATGTCGGCGGATTTTCTCGAAAATCAGTTTGTATTCGCGATTGCTATTTTGATGCTATCGTGTAAGAAGGTAGTCAAGGGGGAATACGGGGCCGCATCCCGTTCCTCGGTATGGCCATTATTTCCGGAAGTAGAGACTGAAATATTTTAGGTACCCAAAAATTGAGGTTAGAAAGAAGTGCGACGGATTTGCCGGATATTTGCGGTGATTACTAGGCAACCTGCGGGGATGCTACAGTTAAAAGGGCGGGCCTCTGAGTCCCTTCGTTTTCCTTGTGTAAAAAAAATTCTGTTTTGGAAGGTCAAAATGACCATTTTTTGAAATTTTGTCGGCCTCTCCTGTCCAGACGAACGAGGATAGAGAGTTGTCCTTTATACTGAAGATAGAGTTCGACGAGCTGTATTCAACGCAGTCTTCTGCTTTGTTGTTACTACACGCACTGCGGAGTTATGGCGGCTAGAATGTCGGCGGAAGGGTGGTTTTCCCCTTTTTTTCTCGAAAATCAGTTTGTGTTCGCGATTGCCATTTTGATGCTATCGTGTAAGAAGGTAGTCAAGGGGGAATACGGGGCCGCATCCCGTTCCTCGGTATGGCCATTATTTCCGGAAGTAGAGACTGAAATATTTTAGGTACCCAAAAATTGAGGTTAGAAAAAAGTGCGACGGATTTGCCGGATATTAGCGGTGATTACTAGGCAACCTGCGGGGATGCTACAGTTAAAAGGGCGGGCCTCTGAGTCGCTTCGTTTTCCTTGTGTAAAAAAAATTCTGTTTTGGAAGGTCAAAATGACCATTTTTTGAAATTTTGCCGGCCTCTCCTGTCCAGACGAACGGGGATAGAGAGTTGTCCTTTATACTGAAGATAGAGTTCGACGAGCTGTATTCAACGCACTCTTCGGCTTTGTTGTTACTACACGCACTGCGGAGTTATGGCGGCTAGAATGTCGGCGGAAGGGTGGTTCTCCTTTTTTTCTCGAAAATCAGTTTGTGTTCACGATTGCCATTTTGATGCTATCGTGTAAGAAGGTAGTCAAGGGGGAATACGGGGCCGCATCCCGTTCCTCGGTATGGCCATTATTTCCGGAAGTAGAGACTGAAATATTTTAGGTACCCAAAAATTGAGGTTAGAAAAAAGTGCGACGGATTTGCCGGATATTAGCGGTGATTACTAGGCAACCTGCGGGTATGCTACAGGTAAAAGGGCGGGTCTCTGAGTCGCTTCGTTTTCCTTGTGTAAAAAAATTCTGTTTTGGAAGGTCAAAATGACCATTTTTTGAAATTTTGCCGGTCTCTCCTGTCCAGACGAACGGGGATAGAGAGTTGTCCTTTATACTGAAGATAGAGTTCGACGAGCTGTATTCAACGCACTCTTCGGCTTTGTTGTTACTACACGCACTGCGGAGTTATGGCGGCTAGAATGTCGGCGGAAATCAGTTTGTGTTCGCGATTGCCATTTTGATACTATCGTGTAAGAACGTAGCCAAGGGGGAATACGGGGCCGCATCCCGTTTCTCGGTATGGCCATTATTTCCGGAAGTAGAGACTGAAATATTTTAGGTACCCAAAAATTGAGGTTATAAAAAGTGCGACGGATTTGCCGGATATTAGCGGTGATTACTAGGCAACCTGCGGGTATGCTACAGGTAAAAGGGCGGGTCTCTGAGTCGCTTCGTTTTCCTTGTGTAAAAAAAATTCTGTTTTGGAAGGTCAAAATGACCATTTTTTTTAATTTTGCCGGCCTCTCCTGTCCAGACGAACGAGGATAGAGAGTTGTCCTTTACACTGAAGATAGAGTTCGACGAGCTGTATTCAACGCACTCTTCGGCTTTGTTGTTACTACACGCACTGCGGAGTTATGGCGGCTAGAATGTCGGCGGAAGGGTGGTTCCCCTTTTTTTTTTCTCGAAAATCAGTTTGTGTTCGCGATTGCCATTTTGATGCTATCGTGTAAGAAAGTAGTCAAGGGGGAATACGGGGCCGCATCCCGTTCCTCGGTATGGCCATTATTTCCGGAAGTAGAGACTGAACTATTTTAGGTACCCAAAAATTGAGGTTAGAAAAAAGTGCGACGTATTTGCCGGATATTAGCGGTGATTACTAGGCAACCTGCGGGTATGCTACAGTTAAAAGGGCGGGCCTCTGAGTCGCTTTGTTTTCCTTGTGTTAAAAAAAATCTGTTTTGGAAGGTAAAAATGACCATTTTTTGAAATTTTCCCCGCCTCTCTTGTCCAGACGAACGGGGATAGAGAGTTGTCCTTTATACTGAAGATAGAGTTCGACGAGCTGTATTCAACGCACTCTTCGGCTTTGTTGTTACTACACGCACTGCGCAGTTATGGCGGCTAGAATGTCGGCGGAAGGCTGGTTTAAACCCTTCCCCTTTTTTTCTCGAAAATCAGTTTGTGTTCGCGATTGCCATTTTGATGCTATCGTGTAAGAGGGTAGTCAAGAGGGAATACGGGGCCGCATCCCGTTTCTCGGTATGGCCATTATTTCCGGAAGTAGAGACTGAAATATTTTAGGTACCCAAAAATTGAGGTTAGAAAAAAGTGCGACGGATTTGCCGGATATTAGCGGTGATTACTAGGCAACCTGCGGGTATGCTACAGTTAAAAGGGCGGGCCTCTGAGTCGCTTCGTTTTCCATGTGTAAAAAAAATTCTGTTTTGGAAGGTCAAAATGACCATTTTTTGAGATTTTGCCGGCCTCTCCTGTCCAGTCGAACGGGGATAGAGAGTTGTCCATTATACTGAAGATAGAGACGACGAGCTGTATTCAACGCACTCTTCGGCTTTGTTGTTACTACACGCACTGCGGAGTTATGGCGGCTAGAATGTCGGCGGAGGGGTGGTTTTTCCCCTTTTTTTCTCGAAAATCACTTTGTGTTCGCGATTGCCATTTTGATGCTATCGTGAAAGAAGGTAGTCAAGGGTGAATACGGGGCCGCATCCCGTTCCTCGGTATGGCCATTATTTCCGGAAGTAGAGACTGAAATATTTTAGGTACCCAAAAATTGAGTTTAGAAAAAAGTGCGACGGATTTGCCGGATATTAGCGGTGATTACTAGGCAACATGCGGGGATGCTACAGTTAAAAGGGCGGGCCTCTGAGTCGCTTCGTTTTCCTTGTGTAAACAAAATTCTGTTTTGGAAGGTCAATATGACCATTTTTTTAAATTTTGCCGGCCTCTCCTCTCCAGAGGAACGGGGATTGAGAGTTGTCCTTTATACTGAAGATAGAGTTCGACGAGCTGTATTCAACGCACTCTTCGGCTTTGTTGTTACTACACGCACTGCGGAGTTATGGCGGCTAGAATGTCGGCGGAAGAGTGGTTCCCCTTTTTTTCTCGAAAATCAGTTTGTGTTCGCGATTGCCATTTTGATGCTATCGTGTAAGAAGGTAGTCAAGGGGGAATACGGGGCAGCATCCCGTTTCTCGGTATGGCCATTATTTCCGGAAGTAGAGACTGAAATATTTTAGGTACCCAAAAATTGAGGTTAGAAAAAAGTGCGACGGATATCCGGATATTAGCGGTGATTACTAGGCAACCTGCGGGTATGCTACAGTTAAAAGGTCGGGCCTCTGAGTCGCTTCGTTTTCCTTGTGTAAAAAAAATTCTGTTTTGGAAGGTCAAAATGACCATTTTTTGAGATTTTGCCGGCCTCTCCTTTCCAGTCGAACGGGGATAGAGAGTTGTCCATTATACTGAAGATAGAGATCGACGACCTGTATTCAACGCACTCTTCGGCTTTGTTGTTACTGCACGCACTGCGGAGTTATGGCGGCTAGATTGTCGGCGGAAGTGTGGTATAAACCCTTCCCCTTTTTTTCTCGAAAATCAGTTTGTGTTCGCGATTGCCATTTTGATGCTATCGTTTAAGAAGGTAGACAACGGGGAATACGGGGCCGCATCCCGTTTCTCGGTATGGCCATTATTTCCGGAAGTAGAGACTGAAATATTTTATTTACCCAAAAATTGAGGTTAGAAAAAAGTGCGACGGATTAGCCGGATATTAGCGGTGATTACTAGGCAACCTGCGGGGATGCTACAGTTAAAAGGGCGGGCCTCTGAGTCCCTTCGTTTTCCTTGTGTACAAAAAATTCTGTTTTGGAAGGTCAAAATGACCATTTTTTTAAATATTGCCGGCCTCTCCTGTCCAGACGAACGAGGATAGAGAGTTGTCCTTTATACTGAAGATAGAGTTCGACGAGGTGTATTCAACGCACTCTTCGGCTTTGTTGTTACAACACGCACTGCGGAGTTATGGCGGCTAGAATGTCGGCGGAAGTGTGGTTTTTCCCCTTTTTTTCTCGAAAATCAGTTTGTATTCGCGATTGCCATTTTGATGCTATCGTGTAAGAAGGTAGTCAAGGGGGAATACGGGGCCGCATCCCGTTCCTCGGTATGGACATTATTTCCGGAAGTAGAGACTGAAATATTTTAGGTACCCGAAAATTGAGGTTAGAAAAAAGTGCGACGGATTTGCCGGATATTAGCGGTGATTACTAGGCAACCTGCGGGGAAGCTACAGTTAAAAGGGCGGGCCTCTGAGTCGCTTCGTTTTCCTTGTGTAAAAAAAATTCTGTTTTGGAAGGTCAAAATGACCATTTTTTGAAATTTTGCCGGCCTCTCCTGTCAAGACGAACGGGGATAGAGAGATGTCCTTTACACTGAAGATAGAGTTCGGCGAGCTGTATTCAACGCACTCTTCGGCGTTGTTGTTACTACACGCACTGCGGAGTTATGGCGGCTAGAATGTCGGCGGAAGGGTGGAAAACCCTTCCCCTTTTTTTCTCGAAAATCAGTTTGTGTTCGCGATTGCCATTTTGATGCTATCGTGTAAGAAGGTAGTCAAGGGGGAATACGGGGCCGCATCCCGTTCCTCGGTATGGCCATTATTTCCGGAAGTAGAGACTGAAATATTTTAGGTACCCGAAAATTGAGGTTAGAAAAAAGTGCGACGGATTTGCCGGATATTAGCGGTGATTACTAGGCAACCTGCGGGGATGCTACAGTTAAAAGGGCGGGCCTCTGAGTCGCTTCGTTTTCCTTGTGTAAAAAAAAATTCTGTTTTGGAAGGTCAAAATGACCATTTTTTGAAACTTGCCGGCCTCTCCTGTCCAGACGAACGGGGATAGAGAGTTGTCCTTTATACTGAAGATAGAGTTCGACGAGCTGTATTCAACGCACTCTTCGGCTTTGTTGTTACTACACGCACTGCGGAGTTATGGCGGCTAGAATGTCGGCGGAAATGAGTTTGTGTTCGCGATTGCCATTTTGATGCTATCGTGTAAGAACGTAGTCAAGGGGGAATACGGGGCCGCATCCCGTTTCTCGGTATGGCCATTATTTCCGGAAGTAGAGACTGAAATATTTTAGGTACCCAAAAATTGAGGTTAGAAAAAAGTGCGACGGATTTGCCGGATATTAGCGGTGATTACTAGGCAACCTGCGGGTATGCTACAGGTAAAAGGGCGGGTCTCTGAGTCGCTTCGTTTTCCTTGTGTAAAAAAAATTCTGTTTTGGAAGGTCAAAATGACCATTTTTTGAAATTTTGCCGGTCTCTCCTGTCCAGACGAACGAGGATAGAGAGTTGTCCTTTATACTGAAGATAGAGTTCGACGAGCTGTATTCAACGCACTCTTCGGCTTTGTTGTTACTACACGCACTGCGGAGTTATGGCGGCTAGAATGTCGGCGGAAATCAGTTTGTGTTCGCGATTGCCATTTTGATACTATCGTGTAAGAACGTAGCCAAGGGGGAATACGGGGCCGCATCCCGTTTCTCGGTATGGCCATTATTTCCGGAAGTAGAGACTGAAATATTTTAGGTACCCAAAAATTGAGGTTATAAAAAGTGCGACGGATTTGCCGGATATTAGCGGTGATTACTAGGCAACCTGCGGGTATGCTACAGGTAAAAGGGCGGGTCTCTGAGTCGCTTCGTTTTCCTTGTGTAAAAAAAATTCTGTTTTGGAAGGTCAAAATGACCATTTTTTTAAATTTTGCCGGCCTCTCCTGTCCAGACGAACGAGGATAGAGAGTTGTCCTTTACACCGAAGATAGAGTTCGACGAGCTGTATTCAACGCACTCTTCGGCTTTGTTGTTACTACACGCACTGCGGAGTTATGGCGGCTAGAATGTCGGCGGAAGGGTGGTTCCCCTTTTTTTTTTCTCGAAAATCAGTTTGTGTTCGCGATTGCCATTTTGATGCTATCGTGTAAGAAAGTAGTCAAGGGGGAATACGGGGCCGCATCCCGTTCCTCGGTATGGCCATTATTTCCGGAAGTAGAGACTGAAATATTTTAAGTACCCAAAAATTGAGGTTAGAAAAAAGTGCGACGGATTTGCCGGATATTAGCGGTGATTACTAGGCAACCTGCGGGTATGCTACAGTTAAAAGGGCGGGCCTCTGAGTCGCTTTGTTTTCCTTGTGTAAAAAAAATCTGTTTTGGAAGGTAAAAATGACCATTTTTTGAAATTTTCCCCGCCTCTCCTGTGCAGACGAACGGGGATAGAGAGTTGTCCTTTATACTGAAGATAGAGTTCGACGAGCTGTATTCAACGCACTCTTCGGCTTTGTTGTTACTACACGCACTGCGGAGTTATGGCGGCTAGAATGTCGGCGGAAGGGTGGTTCCCCTTTTTTTTTCTCGAAAATCAGTTTGTGTTCGCGATTGCCATTTTGATGCTATCGTGTAAGAGGGTAGTCAAGAGGGAATACGGGGCCACATCCCGTTTCTCGGTATGGCCATTATTTCCGGAAGTAGAGACTGAAATATTTTAGGTACCCAAAAATTGAGGTTAGAAAAAAGTGCGACGGATTTGCCGGATATTAGCGGTGATTACTAGGCAACCTGCGGGTATGCTACAGTTAAAAGGGCGGGCCTCTGAGTCGCTCCGTTTTCCTTGTGTAAAAAAAATTCTGTTTTGGAAGGTCAAAATGACCATTTTTTGAGATTTTGCCGGCCTCTCCTGTCCAGTCGAACGGGGATAGAGAGTTGTCCATTATACTGAAGATAGAGACGACGAGCTGTATTCAACGCACTCTTCGGCTTTGTTGTTACTACACGCACTGCGGAGTTATGGCGGCTAGAATGTCGGCGGAGGGGTGGTTTTTCCCCTTTTTTTCTCGAAACTCACTTTGTGTTCGCGATTGCCATTTTGATGCTATCGTGAAAGAAGGTAGTCAAGGGTGAATACGGGGCCGCATCCCGTTCCTCGGTATGGCCATTATTTCCGGAAGTAGAGACTGAAATATTTTAGGTACCCAAAAATTGAGTTTAGAAAAAAGTGCGACGGATTTGCCGGATATTAGCGGTGATTACTAGGCAACCTGCGGGAATGCTACAGTTAAAAGGGCGGGCCTCTGAGTCGCTTCGTTTTCCTTGTGTAAAAAAAATTCTGTTTTGGAAGGTCAAAATGACCATTTTTTGAAATTTTGCCGGCCTCTCCTGTCAAGACGAACGGGGATAGAGAGATGTCCTTTACACTGAAGATAGAGTTCGGCGAGCTGTATTCAACGCACTCTTCGGCGTTGTTGTTACTACACGCACTGCGGAGTTATGGCGGCTAGAATGTCGGCGGAAGGGTGGAAAACCCTTCCCCTTTTTTTCTCGAAAATCAGTTTGTGTTCGCGATTGCCATTTTGATGCTATCGTGTAAGAAGGTAGTCAAGGGGGAATACGGGGCCGCATCCCGTTCCTCGGTATGGCCATTATTTCCGGAAGTAGAGACTGAAATATTTTAGGTACCCGAAAATTGAGGTTAGAAAAAAGTGCGACGGATTTGCCGGATATTAGCGGTGATTACTAGGCAACCTGCGGGGATGCTACAGTTAAAAGGGCGGGCCTCTGAGTCGCTTCGTTTTCCTTGTGTAAAAAAAAATTCTGTTTTGGAAGGTCAAAATGACCATTTTTTGAAACTTGCCGGCCTCTCCTGTCCAGACGAACGGGGATAGAGAGTTGTCCTTTATACTGAAGATAGAGTTCGACGAGCTGTATTCAACGCACTCTTCGGCTTTGTTGTTACTACACGCACTGCGGAGTTATGGCGGCTAGAATGTCGGCGGAAATGAGTTTGTGTTCGCGATTGCCATTTTGATGCTATCGTGTAAGAACGTAGTCAAGGGGGAATACGGGGCCGCATCCCGTTTCTCGGTATGGCCATTATTTCCGGAAGTAGAGACTGAAATATTTTAGGTACCCAAAAATTGAGGTTAGAAAAAAGTGCGACGGATTTGCCGGATATTAGCGGTGATTACTAGGCAACCTGCGGGTATGCTACAGGTAAAAGGGCGGGTCTCTGAGTCGCTTCGTTTTCCTTGTGTAAAAAAAATTCTGTTTTGGAAGGTCAAAATGACCATTTTTTGAAATTTTGCCGGTCTCTCCTGTCCAGACGAACGAGGATAGAGAGTTGTCCTTTATACTGAAGATAGAGTTCGACGAGCTGTATTCAACGCACTCTTCGGCTTTGTTGTTACTACACGCACTGCGGAGTTATGGCGGCTAGAATGTCGGCGGAAATCAGTTTGTGTTCGCGATTGCCATTTTGATACTATCGTGTAAGAACGTAGCCAAGGGGGAATACGGGGCCGCATCCCGTTTCTCGGTATGGCCATTATTTCCGGAAGTAGAGACTGAAATATTTTAGGTACCCAAAAATTGAGGTTATAAAAAGTGCGACGGATTTGCCGGATATTAGCGGTGATTACTAGGCAACCTGCGGGTATGCTACAGGTAAAAGGGCGGGTCTCTGAGTCGCTTCGTTTTCCTTGTGTAAAAAAAATTCTGTTTTGGAAGGTCAAAATGACCATTTTTTTAAATTTTGCCGGCCTCTCCTGTCCAGACGAACGAGGATAGAGAGTTGTCCTTTACACCGAAGATAGAGTTCGACGAGCTGTATTCAACGCACTCTTCGGCTTTGTTGTTACTACACGCACTGCGGAGTTATGGCGGCTAGAATGTCGGCGGAAGGGTGGTTCCCCTTTTTTTTTTCTCGAAAATCAGTTTGTGTTCGCGATTGCCATTTTGATGCTATCGTGTAAGAAAGTAGTCAAGGGGGAATACGGGGCCGCATCCCGTTCCTCGGTATGGCCATTATTTCCGGAAGTAGAGACTGAAATATTTTAAGTACCCAAAAATTGAGGTTAGAAAAAAGTGCGACGGATTTGCCGGATATTAGCGGTGATTACTAGGCAACCTGCGGGTATGCTACAGTTAAAAGGGCGGGCCTCTGAGTCGCTTTGTTTTCCTTGTGTAAAAAAAATCTGTTTTGGAAGGTAAAAATGACCATTTTTTGAAATTTTCCCCGCCTCTCCTGTGCAGACGAACGGGGATAGAGAGTTGTCCTTTATACTGAAGATAGAGTTCGACGAGCTGTATTCAACGCACTCTTCGGCTTTGTTGTTACTACACGCACTGCGGAGTTATGGCGGCTAGAATGTCGGCGGAAGGGTGGTTCCCCTTTTTTTTTCTCGAAAATCAGTTTGTGTTCGCGATTGCCATTTTGATGCTATCGTGTAAGAGGGTAGTCAAGAGGGAATACGGGGCCACATCCCGTTTCTCGGTATGGCCATTATTTCCGGAAGTAGAGACTGAAATATTTTAGGTACCCAAAAATTGAGGTTAGAAAAAAGTGCGACGGATTTGCCGGATATTAGCGGTGATTACTAGGCAACCTGCGGGTATGCTACAGTTAAAAGGGCGGGCCTCTGAGTCGCTCCGTTTTCCTTGTGTAAAAAAAATTCTGTTTTGGAAGGTCAAAATGACCATTTTTTGAGATTTTGCCGGCCTCTCCTGTCCAGTCGAACGGGGATAGAGAGTTGTCCATTATACTGAAGATAGAGACGACGAGCTGTATTCAACGCACTCTTCGGCTTTGTTGTTACTACACGCACTGCGGAGTTATGGCGGCTAGAATGTCGGCGGAGGGGTGGTTTTTCCCCTTTTTTTCTCGAAAATCACTTTGTGTTCGCGATTGCCATTTTGATGCTATCGTGAAAGAAGGTAGTCAAGGGTGAATACGGGGCCGCATCCCGTTCCTCGGTATGGCCATTATTTCCGGAAGTAGAGACTGAAATATTTTAGGTACCCAAAAATTGAGTTTAGAAAAAAGTGCGACGGATTTGCCGGATATTAGCGGTGATTACTAGGCAACCTGCGGGAATGCTACAGTTAAAAGGGCGGGCCTCTGAGTCGCTTCGTTTTCCTTGTGTAAACAAAATTCTGTTTTGGAAGGTCAATATAACCATTTTTTTAAATTTTGCCGGCCTCTCCTCTCCAGAGGAACGGGGATAGAGAGTTGTCCTTTATACTGAAGATAGAGTTCGACGAGCTGTATTCAACGCACTCTTCGGCTTTGTTGTTACTACACGCACTGCGGAGTTATGGCGGCTAGAATGTCGGCGGAAGAGTGGTTCCCCTTTTTTTCTCGAAAATCAGTTTGTGTTCGCGATTGCCATTTTGATGCTATCGTGTAAGAAGGTAGTCAAGGGGGAATACGGGGCAGCATCCCGTTTCTCGGTATGGCCATTATTTCCGGAAGTAGAGACTGAAATATTTTAGGTACCCAAAAATTGAGGTTAGAAAAAAGTGCGACGGATATCCGGATATTAGCGGTGATTACTAGGCAACCTGCGGGTATACTACAGTTAAAAGGTCGGGCCTCTGAGTCGCTGCGTTTTCCTTGTGTAAAAAAATTCTGTTTTGGAAGGTCAAAATGACCATTTTTTGAGATTTTGCCGGCCTCTCCTTTCCAGTCGAACGGGGATAGAGAGTTGTCCATTATACTGAAGATAGAGATCGACGACCTGTATTCAACGCACTCTTCGGCTTTGTTGTTACTGCACGCACTGCGGAGTTATGGCGGCTAGATTGTCGGCGGAAGTGTGGTATAAACCCTTCCCCTTTTTTTCTCGAAAATCAGTTTGTGTTCGCGATTGCCATTTTGATGCTATCATTTAAGAAGGTAGACAACGAGGAATACGGGGCCGCATCCCGTTTCTCGGTATGGCCATTATTTCCGGAAGTAGAGACTGAAATATTTTATTTACCCAAAAATTGAGGTTAGAAAAAAGTGCGACGGATTTGCCGGATATTAGCGGTGATTACTAGGCAACCTGCGGGGATGCTACAGTTAAAAGGGCGGGCCTCTGAGTCCCTTCGTTTTCCTTGTGTACAAAAAATTCTGTTTTGGAAGGTCAAAATGACCATTTTTTTAAATATTGCCGGCCTCTCCTGTCCAGACGAACGAGGATAGAGAGTTGTCCTTTATACTGAAGATAGAGTTCGACGAGGTGTATTCAACGCACTCTTCGGCTTTGTTGTTACAACACGCACTGCGGAGTTATGGCGGCTAGAATGTCGGCGGAAGTGTGGTTTTTCCCCTTTTTTTCTCGAAAATCAGTTTGTATTCGCGATTGCCATTTTGATGCTATCGTGTAAGAAGGTAGTCAAGGGGGAATACGGGGCCGCATCCCGTTCCTCGGTATGGACATTATTTCCGGAAGTAGAGACTGAAATATTTTAGGTACCCGAAAATTGAGGTTAGAAAAAAGTGCGACGGATTTGCCGGATATTAGCGGTGATTACTAGGCAACCTGCGGGGAAGCTACAGTTAAAAGGGCGGGCCTCTGAGTCGCTTCGTTTTCCTTGTGTAAAAAAAATTCTGTTTTGGAAGGTCAAAATGACCATTTTTTGAAATTTTGCCGGCCTCTCCTGTCAAGACGAACGGGGATAGAGAGATGTCCTTTACACTGAAGATAGAGTTCGGCGAGCTGTATTCAACGCACTCTTCGGCGTTGTTGTTACTACACGCACTGCGGAGTTATGGCGGCTAGAATGTCGGCGGAAGGGTGGTAAAACCCTTCCCCTTTTTTTCTCGAAAATCAGTTTGTGTTCGCGATTGCCATTTTGATGCTATCGTGTAAGAAGGTAGTCAAGGGGGAATACGGGGCCGCATCCCGTTCCTCGGTATGGCCATTATTTCCGGAAGTAGAGACTGAAATATTTTAGGTACCCGAAAATTGAGGTTAGAAAAAAGTGCGACGGATTTGCCGGATATTAGCGGTGATTACTAGGCAACCTGCGGGGATGCTACAGTTAAAAGGGCGGGCCTCTGAGTCGCTTCGTTTTCCTTGTGTAAAAAAAAAATTCTGTTTTGGAAGGTCAAAATGACCATTTTTTGAAACTTGCCGGCCTCTCCTGTCCAGACGAACGGGGATAGAGAGTTGTCCTTTATACTGAAGATAGAGTTCGACGAGCTGTATTCAACGCACTCTTCGGCTTTGTTGTTACTACACGCACTGCGGAGTTATGGCGGCTAGAATGTCGGCGGAAATGAGTTTGTGTTCGCGATTGCCATTTTGATGCTATCGTGTAAGAACGTAGTCAAGGGGGAATACGGGGCCGCATCCCGTTTCTCGGTATGGCCATTATTTCCGGAAGTAGAGACTGAAATATTTTAGGTACCCAAAAATTGAGGTTAGAAAAAAGTGCGACGGATTTGCCGGATATTAGCGGTGATTACTAGGCAACCTGCGGGTATGCTACAGGTAAAAGGGCGGGTCTCTGAGTCGCTTCGTTTTCCTTGTGTAAAAAAAATTCTGTTTTGGAAGGTCAAAATGACCATTTTTTGAAATTTTGCCGGTCTCTCCTGTCCAGACGAACGAGGATAGAGAGTTGTCCTTTATACTGAAGATAGAGTTCGACGAGCTGTATTCAACGCACTCTTCGGCTTTGTTGTTACTACACGCACTGCGGAGTTATGGCGGCTAGAATGTCGGCGGAAATCAGTTTGTGTTCGCGATTGCCATTTTGATACTATCGTGTAAGAACGTAGCCAAGGGGGAATACGGGGCCGCATCCCGTTTCTCGGTATGGCCATTATTTCCGGAAGTAGAGACTGAAATATTTTAGGTACCCAAAAATTGAGGTTATAAAAAGTGCGACGGATTTGCCGGATATTAGCGGTGATTACTAGGCAACCTGCGGGTATGCTACAGGTAAAAGGGCGGGTCTCTGAGTCGCTTCGTTTTCCTTGTGTAAAAAAAATTCTGTTTTGGAAGGTCAAAATGACCATTTTTTTAAATTTTGCCGGCCTCTCCTGTCCAGACGAACGAGGATAGAGAGTTGTCCTTTACACCGAAGATAGAGTTCGACGAGCTGTATTCAACGCACTCTTCGGCTTTGTTGTTACTACACGCACTGCGGAGTTATGGCGGCTAGAATGTCGGCGGAAGGGTGGTTCCCCTTTTTTTTTTCTCGAAAATCAGTTTGTGTTCGCGATTGCCATTTTGATGCTATCGTGTAAGAAAGTAGTCAAGGGGGAATACGGGGCCGCATCCCGTTCCTCGGTATGGCCATTATTTCCGGAAGTAGAGACTGAAATATTTTAAGTACCCAAAAATTGAGGTTAGAAAAAAGTGCGACGGATTTGCCGGATATTAGCGGTGATTACTAGGCAACCTGCGGGTATGCTACAGTTAAAAGGGCGGGCCTCTGAGTCGCTTTGTTTTCCTTGTGTAAAAAAAATCTGTTTTGGAAGGTAAAAATGACCATTTTTTGAAATTTTCCCCGCCTCTCCTGTGCAGACGAACGGGGATAGAGAGTTGTCCTTTATACTGAAGATAGAGTTCGACGAGGTGTATTCAACGCACTCTTCGGCTTTGTTGTTACAACACGCACTGCGGAGTTATGGCGGCTAGAATGTCGGCGGAAGTGTGGTTTTTCCCCTTTTTTTCTCGAAAATCAGTTTGTATTCGCGATTGCCATTTTGATGCTATCGTGTAAGAAGGTAGTCAAGGGGGAATACGGGGCCGCATCCCGTTCCTCGGTATGGACATTATTTCCGGAAGTAGAGACTGAAATATTTTAGGTACCCGAAAATTGAGGTTAGAAAAAAGTGCGACGGATTTGCCGGATATTAGCGGTGATTACTAGGCAACCTGCGGGGAAGCTACAGTTAAAAGGGCGGGCCTCTGAGTCGCTTCGTTTTCCTTGTGTAAAAAAAATTCTGTTTTGGAAGGTCAAAATGACCATTTTTTGAAATTTTGCCGGCCTCTCCTGTCAAGACGAACGGGGATAGAGAGATGTCCTTTACACTGAAGATAGAGTTCGGCGAGCTGTATTCAACGCACTCTTCGGCGTTGTTGTTACTACACGCACTGCGGAGTTATGGCGGCTAGAATGTCGGCGGAAGGGTGGAAAACCCTTCCCCTTTTTTTCTCGAAAATCAGTTTGTGTTCGCGATTGCCATTTTGATGCTATCGTGTAAGAAGGTAGTCAAGGGGGAATACGGGGCCGCATCCCGTTCCTCGGTATGGCCATTATTTCCGGAAGTAGAGACTGAAATATTTTAGGTACCCGAAAATTGAGGTTAGAAAAAAGTGCGACGGATTTGCCGGATATTAGCGGTGATTACTAGGCAACCTGCGGGGATGCTACAGTTAAAAGGGCGGGCCTCTGAGTCGCTTCGTTTTCCTTGTGTAAAAAAAAATTCTGTTTTGGAAGGTCAAAATGACCATTTTTTGAAACTTGCCGGCCTCTCCTGTCCAGACGAACGGGGATAGAGAGTTGTCCTTTATACTGAAGATAGAGTTCGACGAGCTGTATTCAACGCACTCTTCGGCTTTGTTGTTACTACACGCACTGCGGAGTTATGGCGGCTAGAATGTCGGCGGAAATGAGTTTGTGTTCGCGATTGCCATTTTGATGCTATCGTGTAAGAACGTAGTCAAGGGGGAATACGGGGCCGCATCCCGTTTCTCGGTATGGCCATTATTTCCGGAAGTAGAGACTGAAATATTTTAGGTACCCAAAAATTGAGGTTAGAAAAAAGTGCGACGGATTTGCCGGATATTAGCGGTGATTACTAGGCAACCTGCGGGTATGCTACAGGTAAAAGGGCGGGTCTCTGAGTCGCTTCGTTTTCCTTGTGTAAAAAAAATTCTGTTTTGGAAGGTCAAAATGACCATTTTTTGAAATTTTGCCGGTCTCTCCTGTCCAGACGAACGAGGATAGAGAGTTGTCCTTTATACTGAAGATAGAGTTCGACGAGCTGTATTCAACGCACTCTTCGGCTTTGTTGTTACTACACGCACTGCGGAGTTATGGCGGCTAGAATGTCGGCGGAAATCAGTTTGTGTTCGCGATTGCCATTTTGATACTATCGTGTAAGAACGTAGCCAAGGGGGAATACGGGGCCGCATCCCGTTTCTCGGTATGGCCATTATTTCCGGAAGTAGAGACTGAAATATTTTAGGTACCCAAAAATTGAGGTTATAAAAAGTGCGACGGATTTGCCGGATATTAGCGGTGATTACTAGGCAACCTGCGGGTATGCTACAGGTAAAAGGGCGGGTCTCTGAGTCGCTTCGTTTTCCTTGTGTAAAAAAAATTCTGTTTTGGAAGGTCAAAATGACCATTTTTTTAAATTTTGCCGGCCTCTCCTGTCCAGACGAACGAGGATAGAGAGTTGTCCTTTACACCGAAGATAGAGTTCGACGAGCTGTATTCAACGCACTCTTCGGCTTTGTTGTTACTACACGCACTGCGGAGTTATGGCGGCTAGAATGTCGGCGGAAGTGTGGTTTTTCCCCTTTTTTTCTCGAAAATCAGTTTGTATTCGCGATTGCCATTTTGATGCTATCGTGTAAGAAGGTAGTCAAGGGGGAATACGGGGCCGCATCCCGTTCCTCGGTATGGCCATTATTTCCGGAAGTAGAGACTGAAATATTTTATTTACCCAAAAATTGAGGTTAGAAAAAAGTGCGACGGATTTGCCGGATATTAGCGGTGATTACTAGGCAACCTGCGGGGATGCTACAGTTAAAAGGGCGGGCCTCTGAGTCCCTTCGTTTTCCTTGTGTACAAAAAATTCTGTTTTGGAAGGTCAAAATGACCATTTTTTTAAATATTGCCGGCCTCTCCTGTCCAGACGAACGAGGATAGAGAGTTGTCCTTTATACTGAAGATAGAGTTCGACGAGGTGTATTCAACGCACTCTTCGGCTTTGTTGTTACAACACGCACTGCGGAGTTATGGCGGCTAGAATGTCGGCGGAAGTGTGGTTTTTCCCCTTTTTTTCTCGAAAATCAGTTTGTATTCGCGATTGCCATTTTGATGCTATCGTGTAAGAAGGTAGTCAAGGGGGAATACGGGGCCGCATCCCGTTCCTCGGTATGGACATTATTTCCGGAAGTAGAGACTGAAATATTTTAGGTACCCGAAAATTGAGGTTAGAAAAAAGTGCGACGGATTTGCCGGATATTAGCGGTGATTACTAGGCAACCTGCGGGGAAGCTACAGTTAAAAGGGCGGGCCTCTGAGTCGCTTCGTTTTCCTTGTGTAAAAAAAATTCTGTTTTGGAAGGTCAAAATGACCATTTTTTGAAATTTTGCCGGCCTCTCCTGTCAAGACGAACGGGGATAGAGAGATGTCCTTTACACTGAAGATAGAGTTCGGCGAGCTGTATTCAACGCACTCTTCGGCGTTGTTGTTACTACACGCACTGCGGAGTTATGGCGGCTAGAATGTCGGCGGAAGGGTGGTAAAACCCTTCCCCTTTTTTTCTCGAAAATCAGTTTGTGTTCGCGATTGCCATTTTGATGCTATCGTGTAAGAAGGTAGTCAAGGGGGAATACGGGGCCGCATCCCGTTCCTCGGTATGGCCATTATTTCCGGAAGTAGAGACTGAAATATTTTAGGTACCCGAAAATTGAGGTTAGAAAAAAGTGCGACGGATTTGCCGGATATTAGCGGTGATTACTAGGCAACCTGCGGGGATGCTACAGTTAAAAGGGCGGGCCTCTGAGTCGCTTCGTTTTCCTTGTGTAAAAAAAAAATTCTGTTTTGGAAGGTCAAAATGACCATTTTTTGAAACTTGCCGGCCTCTCCTGTCCAGACGAACGGGGATAGAGAGTTGTCCTTTATACTGAAGATAGAGTTCGACGAGCTGTATTCAACGCACTCTTCGGCTTTGTTGTTACTACACGCACTGCGGAGTTATGGCGGCTAGAATGTCGGCGGAAATGAGTTTGTGTTCGCGATTGCCATTTTGATGCTATCGTGTAAGAACGTAGTCAAGGGGGAATACGGGGCCGCATCCCGTTTCTCGGTATGGCCATTATTTCCGGAAGTAGAGACTGAAATATTTTAGGTACCCAAAAATTGAGGTTAGAAAAAAGTGCGACGGATTTGCCGGATATTAGCGGTGATTACTAGGCAACCTGCGGGTATGCTACAGGTAAAAGGGCGGGTCTCTGAGTCGCTTCGTTTTCCTTGTGTAAAAAAAATTCTGTTTTGGAAGGTCAAAATGACCATTTTTTGAAATTTTGCCGGTCTCTCCTGTCCAGACGAACGAGGATAGAGAGTTGTCCTTTATACTGAAGATAGAGTTCGACGAGCTGTATTCAACGCACTCTTCGGCTTTGTTGTTACTACACGCACTGCGGAGTTATGGCGGCTAGAATGTCGGCGGAAATCAGTTTGTGTTCGCGATTGCCATTTTGATACTATCGTGTAAGAACGTAGCCAAGGGGGAATACGGGGCCGCATCCCGTTTCTCGGTATGGCCATTATTTCCGGAAGTAGAGACTGAAATATTTTAGGTACCCAAAAATTGAGGTTATAAAAAGTGCGACGGATTTGCCGGATATTAGCGGTGATTACTAGGCAACCTGCGGGTATGCTACAGGTAAAAGGGCGGGTCTCTGAGTCGCTTCGTTTTCCTTGTGTAAAAAAAATTCTGTTTTGGAAGGTCAAAATGACCATTTTTTTAAATTTTGCCGGCCTCTCCTGTCCAGACGAACGAGGATAGAGAGTTGTCCTTTACACCGAAGATAGAGTTCGACGAGCTGTATTCAACGCACTCTTCGGCTTTGTTGTTACTACACGCACTGCGGAGTTATGGCGGCTAGAATGTCGGCGGAAGGGTGGTTCCCCTTTTTTTTTTCTCGAAAATCAGTTTGTGTTCGCGATTGCCATTTTGATGCTATCGTGTAAGAAAGTAGTCAAGGGGGAATACGGGGCCGCATCCCGTTCCTCGGTATGGCCATTATTTCCGGAAGTAGAGACTGAAATATTTTAAGTACCCAAAAATTGAGGTTAGAAAAAAGTGCGACGGATTTGCCGGATATTAGCGGTGATTACTAGGCAACCTGCGGGTATGCTACAGTTAAAAGGGCGGGCCTCTGAGTCGCTTTGTTTTCCTTGTGTAAAAAAAATCTGTTTTGGAAGGTAAAAATGACCATTTTTTGAAATTTTCCCCGCCTCTCCTGTGCAGACGAACGGGGATAGAGAGTTGTCCTTTATACTGAAGATAGAGTTCGACGAGGTGTATTCAACGCACTCTTCGGCTTTGTTGTTACAACACGCACTGCGGAGTTATGGCGGCTAGAATGTCGGCGGAAGTGTGGTTTTTCCCCTTTTTTTCTCGAAAATCAGTTTGTATTCGCGATTGCCATTTTGATGCTATCGTGTAAGAAGGTAGTCAAGGGGGAATACGGGGCCGCATCCCGTTCCTCGGTATGGACATTATTTCCGGAAGTAGAGACTGAAATATTTTAGGTACCCGAAAATTGAGGTTAGAAAAAAGTGCGACGGATTTGCCGGATATTAGCGGTGATTACTAGGCAACCTGCGGGGAAGCTACAGTTAAAAGGGCGGGCCTCTGAGTCGCTTCGTTTTCCTTGTGTAAAAAAAATTCTGTTTTGGAAGGTCAAAATGACCATTTTTTGAAATTTTGCCGGCCTCTCCTGTCAAGACGAACGGGGATAGAGAGATGTCCTTTACACTGAAGATAGAGTTCGGCGAGCTGTATTCAACGCACTCTTCGGCGTTGTTGTTACTACACGCACTGCGGAGTTATGGCGGCTAGAATGTCGGCGGAAGGGTGGAAAACCCTTCCCCTTTTTTTCTCGAAAATCAGTTTGTGTTCGCGATTGCCATTTTGATGCTATCGTGTAAGAAGGTAGTCAAGGGGGAATACGGGGCCGCATCCCGTTCCTCGGTATGGCCATTATTTCCGGAAGTAGAGACTGAAATATTTTAGGTACCCGAAAATTGAGGTTAGAAAAAAGTGCGACGGATTTGCCGGATATTAGCGGTGATTACTAGGCAACCTGCGGGGATGCTACAGTTAAAAGGGCGGGCCTCTGAGTCGCTTCGTTTTCCTTGTGTAAAAAAAAATTCTGTTTTGGAAGGTCAAAATGACCATTTTTTGAAACTTGCCGGCCTCTCCTGTCCAGACGAACGGGGATAGAGAGTTGTCCTTTATACTGAAGATAGAGTTCGACGAGCTGTATTCAACGCACTCTTCGGCTTTGTTGTTACTACACGCACTGCGGAGTTATGGCGGCTAGAATGTCGGCGGAAATGAGTTTGTGTTCGCGATTGCCATTTTGATGCTATCGTGTAAGAACGTAGTCAAGGGGGAATACGGGGCCGCATCCCGTTTCTCGGTATGGCCATTATTTCCGGAAGTAGAGACTGAAATATTTTAGGTACCCAAAAATTGAGGTTAGAAAAAAGTGCGACGGATTTGCCGGATATTAGCGGTGATTACTAGGCAACCTGCGGGTATGCTACAGGTAAAAGGGCGGGTCTCTGAGTCGCTTCGTTTTCCTTGTGTAAAAAAAATTCTGTTTTGGAAGGTCAAAATGACCATTTTTTGAAATTTTGCCGGTCTCTCCTGTCCAGACGAACGAGGATAGAGAGTTGTCCTTTATACTGAAGATAGAGTTCGACGAGCTGTATTCAACGCACTCTTCGGCTTTGTTGTTACTACACGCACTGCGGAGTTATGGCGGCTAGAATGTCGGCGGAAATCAGTTTGTGTTCGCGATTGCCATTTTGATACTATCGTGTAAGAACGTAGCCAAGGGGGAATACGGGGCCGCATCCCGTTTCTCGGTATGGCCATTATTTCCGGAAGTAGAGACTGAAATATTTTAGGTACCCAAAAATTGAGGTTATAAAAAGTGCGACGGATTTGCCGGATATTAGCGGTGATTACTAGGCAACCTGCGGGTATGCTACAGGTAAAAGGGCGGGTCTCTGAGTCGCTTCGTTTTCCTTGTGTAAAAAAAATTCTGTTTTGGAAGGTCAAAATGACCATTTTTTTAAATTTTGCCGGCCTCTCCTGTCCAGACGAACGAGGATAGAGAGTTGTCCTTTACACCGAAGATAGAGTTCGACGAGCTGTATTCAACGCACTCTTCGGCTTTGTTGTTACTACACGCACTGCGGAGTTATGGCGGCTAGAATGTCGGCGGAAGGGTGGTTCCCCTTTTTTTTTTCTCGAAAATCAGTTTGTGTTCGCGATTGCCATTTTGATGCTATCGTGTAAGAAAGTAGTCAAGGGGGAATACGGGGCCGCATCCCGTTCCTCGGTATGGCCATTATTTCCGGAAGTAGAGACTGAAATATTTTAAGTACCCAAAAATTGAGGTTAGAAAAAAGTGCGACGGATTTGCCGGATATTAGCGGTGATTACTAGGCAACCTGCGGGTATGCTACAGTTAAAAGGGCGGGCCTCTGAGTCGCTTTGTTTTCCTTGTGTAAAAAAAATCTGTTTTGGAAGGTAAAAATGACCATTTTTTGAAATTTTCCCCGCCTCTCCTGTGCAGACGAACGGGGATAGAGAGTTGTCCTTTATACTGAAGATAGAGTTCGACGAGCTGTATTCAACGCACTCTTCGGCTTTGTTGTTACTACACGCACTGCGGAGTTATGGCGGCTAGAATGTCGGCGGAAGGGTGGTTCCCCTTTTTTTTTCTCGAAAATCAGTTTGTGTTCGCGATTGCCATTTTGATGCTATCGTGTAAGAGGGTAGTCAAGAGGGAATACGGGGCCACATCCCGTTTCTCGGTATGGCCATTATTTCCGGAAGTAGAGACTGAAATATTTTAGGTACCCAAAAATTGAGGTTAGAAAAAAGTGCGACGGATTTGCCGGATATTAGCGGTGATTACTAGGCAACCTGCGGGTATGCTACAGTTAAAAGGGCGGGCCTCTGAGTCGCTCCGTTTTCCTTGTGTAAAAAAAATTCTGTTTTGGAAGGTCAAAATGACCATTTTTTGAGATTTTGCCGGCCTCTCCTGTCCAGTCGAACGGGGATAGAGAGTTGTCCATTATACTGAAGATAGAGACGACGAGCTGTATTCAACGCACTCTTCGGCTTTGTTGTTACTACACGCACTGCGGAGTTATGGCGGCTAGAATGTCGGCGGAGGGGTGGTTTTTCCCCTTTTTTTCTCGAAAATCACTTTGTGTTCGCGATTGCCATTTTGATGCTATCGTGAAAGAAGGTAGTCAAGGGTGAATACGGGGCCGCATCCCGTTCCTCGGTATGGCCATTATTTCCGGAAGTAGAGACTGAAATATTTTAGGTACCCAAAAATTGAGTTTAGAAAAAAGTGCGACGGATTTGCCGGATATTAGCGGTGATTACTAGGCAACCTGCGGGAATGCTACAGTTAAAAGGGCGGGCCTCTGAGTCGCTTCGTTTTCCTTGTGTAAACAAAATTCTGTTTTGGAAGGTCAATATAACCATTTTTTTAAATTTTGCCGGCCTCTCCTCTCCAGAGGAACGGGGATAGAGAGTTGTCCTTTATACTGAAGATAGAGTTCGACGAGCTGTATTCAACGCACTCTTCGGCTTTGTTGTTACTACACGCACTGCGGAGTTATGGCGGCTAGAATGTCGGCGGAAGAGTGGTTCCCCTTTTTTTCTCGAAAATCAGTTTGTGTTCGCGATTGCCATTTTGATGCTATCGTGTAAGATGGTAGTCAAGGGGGAATACGGGGCAGCATCCCGTTTCTCGGTATGGCCATTATTTCCGGAAGTAGAGACTGAAATATTTTAGGTACCCAAAAATTGAGGTTAGAAAAAAGTGCGACGGATATCCGGATATTAGCGGTGATTACTAGGCAACCTGCGGGTATACTACAGTTAAAAGGTCGGGCCTCTGAGTCGCTGCGTTTTCCTTGTGTAAAAAAATTCTGTTTTGGAAGGTCAAAATGACCATTTTTTGAGATTTTGCCGGCCTCTCCTTTCCAGTCGAACGGGGATAGAGAGTTGTCCATTATACTGAAGATAGAGATCGACGACCTGTATTCAACGCACTCTTCGGCTTTGTTGTTACTGCACGCACTGCGGAGTTATGGCGGCTAGATTGTCGGCGGAAGTGTGGTATAAACCCTTCCCCTTTTTTTCTCGAAAATCAGTTTGTGTTCGCGATTGCCATTTTGATGCTATCATTTAAGAAGGTAGACAACGAGGAATACGGGGCCGCATCCCGTTTCTCGGTATGGCCATTATTTCCGGAAGTAGAGACTGAAATATTTTATTTACCCAAAAATTGAGGTTAGAAAAAAGTGCGACGGATTTGCCGGATATTAGCGGTGATTACTAGGCAACCTGCGGGGATGCTACAGTTAAAAGGGCGGGCCTCTGAGTCCCTTCGTTTTCCTTGTGTACAAAAAATTCTGTTTTGGAAGGTCAAAATGACCATTTTTTTAAATATTGCCGGCCTCTCCTGTCCAGACGAACGAGGATAGAGAGTTGTCCTTTATACTGAAGATAGAGTTCGACGAGGTGTATTCAACGCACTCTTCGGCTTTGTTGTTACAACACGCACTGCGGAGTTATGGCGGCTAGAATGTCGGCGGAAGTGTGGTTTTTCCCCTTTTTTTCTCGAAAATCAGTTTGTATTCGCGATTGCCATTTTGATGCTATCGTGTAAGAAGGTAGTCAAGGGGGAATACGGGGCCGCATCCCGTTCCTCGGTATGGACATTATTTCCGGAAGTAGAGACTGAAATATTTTAGGTACCCGAAAATTGAGGTTAGAAAAAAGTGCGACGGATTTGCCGGATATTAGCGGTGATTACTAGGCAACCTGCGGGGAAGCTACAGTTAAAAGGGCGGGCCTCTGAGTCGCTTCGTTTTCCTTGTGTAAAAAAAATTCTGTTTTGGAAGGTCAAAATGACCATTTTTTGAAATTTTGCCGGCCTCTCCTGTCAAGACGAACGGGGATAGAGAGATGTCCTTTACACTGAAGATAGAGTTCGGCGAGCTGTATTCAACGCACTCTTCGGCGTTGTTGTTACTACACGCACTGCGGAGTTATGGCGGCTAGAATGTCGGCGGAAGGGTGGTAAAACCCTTCCCCTTTTTTTCTCGAAAATCAGTTTGTGTTCGCGATTGCCATTTTGATGCTATCGTGTAAGAAGGTAGTCAAGGGGGAATACGGGGCCGCATCCCGTTCCTCGGTATGGCCATTATTTCCGGAAGTAGAGACTGAAATATTTTAGGTACCCGAAAATTGAGGTTAGAAAAAAGTGCGACGGATTTGCCGGATATTAGCGGTGATTACTAGGCAACCTGCGGGGATGCTACAGTTAAAAGGGCGGGCCTCTGAGTCGCTTCGTTTTCCTTGTGTAAAAAAAAATTCTGTTTTGGAAGGTCAAAATGACCATTTTTTGAAACTTGCCGGCCTCTCCTGTCCAGACGAACGGGGATAGAGAGTTGTCCTTTATACTGAAGATAGAGTTCGACGAGCTGTATTCAACGCACTCTTCGGCTTTGTTGTTACTACACGCACTGCGGAGTTATGGCGGCTAGAATGTCGGCGGAAATGAGTTTGTGTTCGCGATTGCCATTTTGATGCTATCGTGTAAGAACGTAGTCAAGGGGGAATACGGGGCCGCATCCCGTTTCTCGGTATGGCCATTATTTCCGGAAGTAGAGACTGAAATATTTTAGGTACCCAAAAATTGAGGTTAGAAAAAAGTGCGACGGATTTGCCGGATATTAGCGGTGATTACTAGGCAACCTGCGGGTATGCTACAGGTAAAAGGGCGGGTCTCTGAGTCGCTTCGTTTTCCTTGTGTAAAAAAAATTCTGTTTTGGAAGGTCAAAATGACCATTTTTTGAAATTTTGCCGGTCTCTCCTGTCCAGACGAACGAGGATAGAGAGTTGTCCTTTATACTGAAGATAGAGTTCGACGAGCTGTATTCAACGCACTCTTCGGCTTTGTTGTTACTACACGCACTGCGGAGTTATGGCGGCTAGAATGTCGGCGGAAATCAGTTTGTGTTCGCGATTGCCATTTTGATACTATCGTGTAAGAACGTAGCCAAGGGGGAATACGGGGCCGCATCCCGTTTCTCGGTATGGCCATTATTTCCGGAAGTAGAGACTGAAATATTTTAGGTACCCAAAAATTGAGGTTATAAAAAGTGCGACGGATTTGCCGGATATTAGCGGTGATTACTAGGCAACCTGCGGGTATGCTACAGGTAAAAGGGCGGGTCTCTGAGTCGCTTCGTTTTCCTTGTGTAAAAAAAATTCTGTTTTGGAAGGTCAAAATGACCATTTTTTTAAATTTTGCCGGCCTCTCCTGTCCAGACGAACGAGGATAGAGAGTTGTCCTTTACACCGAAGATAGAGTTCGACGAGCTGTATTCAACGCACTCTTCGGCTTTGTTGTTACTACACGCACTGCGGAGTTATGGCGGCTAGAATGTCGGCGGAAGGGTGGTTCCCCTTTTTTTTTTCTCGAAAATCAGTTTGTGTTCGCGATTGCCATTTTGATGCTATCGTGTAAGAAAGTAGTCAAGGGGGAATACGGGGCCGCATCCCGTTCCTCGGTATGGCCATTATTTCCGGAAGTAGAGACTGAAATATTTTAAGTACCCAAAAATTGAGGTTAGAAAAAAGTGCGACGGATTTGCCGGATATTAGCGGTGATTACTAGGCAACCTGCGGGTATGCTACAGTTAAAAGGGCGGGCCTCTGAGTCGCTTTGTTTTCCTTGTGTAAAAAAAATCTGTTTTGGAAGGTAAAAATGACCATTTTTTGAAATTTTCCCCGCCTCTCCTGTGCAGACGAACGGGGATAGAGAGTTGTCCTTTATACTGAAGATAGAGTTCGACGAGCTGTATTCAACGCACTCTTCGGCTTTGTTGTTACTACACGCACTGCGGAGTTATGGCGGCTAGAATGTCGGCGGAAGGGTGGTTCCCCTTTTTTTTTCTCGAAAATCAGTTTGTGTTCGCGATTGCCATTTTGATGCTATCGTGTAAGAGGGTAGTCAAGAGGGAATACGGGGCCACATCCCGTTTCTCGGTATGGCCATTATTTCCGGAAGTAGAGACTGAAATATTTTAGGTACCCAAAAATTGAGGTTAGAAAAAAGTGCGACGGATTTGCCGGATATTAGCGGTGATTACTAGGCAACCTGCGGGTATGCTACAGTTAAAAGGGCGGGCCTCTGAGTCGCTCCGTTTTCCTTGTGTAAAAAAAATTCTGTTTTGGAAGGTCAAAATGACCATTTTTTGAGATTTTGCCGGCCTCTCCTGTCCAGTCGAACGGGGATAGAGAGTTGTCCATTATACTGAAGATAGAGACGACGAGCTGTATTCAACGCACTCTTCGGCTTTGTTGTTACTACACGCACTGCGGAGTTATGGCGGCTAGAATGTCGGCGGAGGGGTGGTTTTTCCCCTTTTTTTCTCGAAAATCACTTTGTGTTCGCGATTGCCATTTTGATGCTATCGTGAAAGAAGGTAGTCAAGGGTGAATACGGGGCCGCATCCCGTTCCTCGGTATGGCCATTATTTCCGGAAGTAGAGACTGAAATATTTTAGGTACCCAAAAATTGAGTTTAGAAAAAAGTGCGACGGATTTGCCGGATATTAGCGGTGATTACTAGGCAACCTGCGGGAATGCTACAGTTAAAAGGGCGGGCCTCTGAGTCGCTTCGTTTTCCTTGTGTAAACAAAATTCTGTTTTGGAAGGTCAATATGACCATTTTTTTAAATTTTGCCGGCCTCTCCTCTCCAGAGGAACGGGGATAGAGAGTTGTCCTTTATACTGAAGATAGAGTTCGACGAGCTGTATTCAACGCACTCTTCGGCTTTGTTGTTACTACACGCACTGCGGAGTTATGGCGGCTAGAATGTCGGCGGAAGAGTGGTTCCCCTTTTTTTCTCGAAAATCAGTTTGTGTTCGCGATTGCCATTTTGATGCTATCGTGTAAGAAGGTAGTCAAGGGGGAATACGGGGCAGCATCCCGTTTCTCGGTATGGCCATTATTTCCGGAAGTAGAGACTGAAATATTTTAGGTACCCAAAAATTGAGGTTAGAAAAAAGTGCGACGGATATCCGGATATTAGCGGTGATTACTAGGCAACCTGCGGGTATACTACAGTTAAAAGGTCGGGCCTCTGAGTCGCTTCGTTTTCCTTGTGTAAAAAAATTCTGTTTTGGAAGGTCAAAATGACCATTTTTTGAGATTTTGCCGGCCTCTCCTGTCCAGTCGAACGGGGATAGAGAGTTGTCCATTATACTGAAGATAGAGACGACGAGCTGTATTCAACGCACTCTTCGGCTTTGTTGTTACTACACGCACTGCGGAGTTATGGCGGCTAGAATGTCGGCGGAGGGGTGGTTTTTCCCCTTTTTTTCTCGAAAATCACTTTGTGTTCGCGATTGCCATTTTGATGCTATCGTGAAAGAAGGTAGTCAAGGGTGAATACGGGGCCGCATCCCGTTCCTCGGTATGGCCATTATTTCCGGAAGTAGAGACTGAAATATTTTAGGTACCCAAAAATTGAGTTTAGAAAAAAGTGCGACGGATTTGCCGGATATTAGCGGTGATTACTAGGCAACCTGCGGGAATGCTACAGTTAAAAGGGCGGGCCTCTGAGTCGCTTCGTTTTCCTTGTGTAAACAAAATTCTGTTTTGGAAGGTCAATATAACCATTTTTTTAAATTTTGCCGGCCTCTCCTCTCCAGAGGAACGGGGATAGAGAGTTGTCCTTTATACTGAAGATAGAGTTCGACGAGCTGTATTCAACGCACTCTTCGGCTTTGTTGTTACTACACGCACTGCGGAGTTATGGCGGCTAGAATGTCGGCGGAAGAGTGGTTCCCCTTTTTTTCTCGAAAATCAGTTTGTGTTCGCGATTGCCATTTTGATGCTATCGTGTAAGAAGGTAGTCAAGGGGGAATACGGGGCAGCATCCCGTTTCTCGGTATGGCCATTATTTCCGGAAGTAGAGACTGAAATATTTTAGGTACCCAAAAATTGAGGTTAGAAAAAAGTGCGACGGATATCCGGATATTAGCGGTGATTACTAGGCAACCTGCGGGTATACTACAGTTAAAAGGTCGGGCCTCTGAGTCGCTGCGTTTTCCTTGTGTAAAAAAATTCTGTTTTGGAAGGTCAAAATGACCATTTTTTGAGATTTTGCCGGCCTCTCCTTTCCAGTCGAACGGGGATAGAGAGTTGTCCATTATACTGAAGATAGAGATCGACGACCTGTATTCAACGCACTCTTCGGCTTTGTTGTTACTGCACGCACTGCGGAGTTATGGCGGCTAGATTGTCGGCGGAAGTGTGGTATAAACCCTTCCCCTTTTTTTCTCGAAAATCAGTTTGTGTTCGCGATTGCCATTTTGATGCTATCATTTAAGAAGGTAGACAACGAGGAATACGGGGCCGCATCCCGTTTCTCGGTATGGCCATTATTTCCGGAAGTAGAGACTGAAATATTTTATTTACCCAAAAATTGAGGTTAGAAAAAAGTGCGACGGATTTGCCGGATATTAGCGGTGATTACTAGGCAACCTGCGGGGATGCTACAGTTAAAAGGGCGGGCCTCTGAGTCCCTTCGTTTTCCTTGTGTACAAAAAATTCTGTTTTGGAAGGTCAAAATGACCATTTTTTTAAATATTGCCGGCCTCTCCTGTCCAGACGAACGAGGATAGAGAGTTGTCCTTTATACTGAAGATAGAGTTCGACGAGGTGTATTCAACGCACTCTTCGGCTTTGTTGTTACAACACGCACTGCGGAGTTATGGCGGCTAGAATGTCGGCGGAAGTGTGGTTTTTCCCCTTTTTTTCTCGAAAATCAGTTTGTATTCGCGATTGCCATTTTGATGCTATCGTGTAAGAAGGTAGTCAAGGGGGAATACGGGGCCGCATCCCGTTCCTCGGTATGGACATTATTTCCGGAAGTAGAGACTGAAATATTTTAGGTACCCGAAAATTGAGGTTAGAAAAAAGTGCGACGGATTTGCCGGATATTAGCGGTGATTACTAGGCAACCTGCGGGGAAGCTACAGTTAAAAGGGCGGGCCTCTGAGTCGCTTCGTTTTCCTTGTGTAAAAAAAATTCTGTTTTGGAAGGTCAAAATGACCATTTTTTGAAATTTTGCCGGCCTCTCCTGTCAAGACGAACGGGGATAGAGAGATGTCCTTTACACTGAAGATAGAGTTCGGCGAGCTGTATTCAACGCACTCTTCGGCGTTGTTGTTACTACACGCACTGCGGAGTTATGGCGGCTAGAATGTCGGCGGAAGGGTGGTAAAACCCTTCCCCTTTTTTTCTCGAAAATCAGTTTGTGTTCGCGATTGCCATTTTGATGCTATCGTGTAAGAAGGTAGTCAAGGGGGAATACGGGGCCGCATCCCGTTCCTCGGTATGGCCATTATTTCCGGAAGTAGAGACTGAAATATTTTAGGTACCCGAAAATTGAGGTTAGAAAAAAGTGCGACGGATTTGCCGGATATTAGCGGTGATTACTAGGCAACCTGCGGGGATGCTACAGTTAAAAGGGCGGGCCTCTGAGTCGCTTCGTTTTCCTTGTGTAAAAAAAAATTCTGTTTTGGAAGGTCAAAATGACCATTTTTTGAAACTTGCCGGCCTCTCCTGTCCAGACGAACGGGGATAGAGAGTTGTCCTTTATACTGAAGATAGAGTTCGACGAGCTGTATTCAACGCACTCTTCGGCTTTGTTGTTACTACACGCACTGCGGAGTTATGGCGGCTAGAATGTCGGCGGAAATGAGTTTGTGTTCGCGATTGCCATTTTGATGCTATCGTGTAAGAACGTAGTCAAGGGGGAATACGGGGCCGCATCCCGTTTCTCGGTATGGCCATTATTTCCGGAAGTAGAGACTGAAATATTTTAGGTACCCAAAAATTGAGGTTAGAAAAAAGTGCGACGGATTTGCCGGATATTAGCGGTGATTACTAGGCAACCTGCGGGTATGCTACAGGTAAAAGGGCGGGTCTCTGAGTCGCTTCGTTTTCCTTGTGTAAAAAAAATTCTGTTTTGGAAGGTCAAAATGACCATTTTTTGAAATTTTGCCGGTCTCTCCTGTCCAGACGAACGAGGATAGAGAGTTGTCCTTTATACTGAAGATAGAGTTCGACGAGCTGTATTCAACGCACTCTTCGGCTTTGTTGTTACTACACGCACTGCGGAGTTATGGCGGCTAGAATGTCGGCGGAAATCAGTTTGTGTTCGCGATTGCCATTTTGATACTATCGTGTAAGAACGTAGCCAAGGGGGAATACGGGGCCGCATCCCGTTTCTCGGTATGGCCATTATTTCCGGAAGTAGAGACTGAAATATTTTAGGTACCCAAAAATTGAGGTTATAAAAAGTGCGACGGATTTGCCGGATATTAGCGGTGATTACTAGGCAACCTGCGGGTATGCTACAGGTAAAAGGGCGGGTCTCTGAGTCGCTTCGTTTTCCTTGTGTAAAAAAAATTCTGTTTTGGAAGGTCAAAATGACCATTTTTTTAAATTTTGCCGGCCTCTCCTGTCCAGACGAACGAGGATAGAGAGTTGTCCTTTACACCGAAGATAGAGTTCGACGAGCTGTATTCAACGCACTCTTCGGCTTTGTTGTTACTACACGCACTGCGGAGTTATGGCGGCTAGAATGTCGGCGGAAGGGTGGTTCCCCTTTTTTTTTTCTCGAAAATCAGTTTGTGTTCGCGATTGCCATTTTGATGCTATCGTGTAAGAAAGTAGTCAAGGGGGAATACGGGGCCGCATCCCGTTCCTCGGTATGGCCATTATTTCCGGAAGTAGAGACTGAAATATTTTAAGTACCCAAAAATTGAGGTTAGAAAAAAGTGCGACGGATTTGCCGGATATTAGCGGTGATTACTAGGCAACCTGCGGGTATGCTACAGTTAAAAGGGCGGGCCTCTGAGTCGCTTTGTTTTCCTTGTGTAAAAAAAATCTGTTTTGGAAGGTAAAAATGACCATTTTTTGAAATTTTCCCCGCCTCTCCTGTGCAGACGAACGGGGATAGAGAGTTGTCCTTTATACTGAAGATAGAGTTCGACGAGCTGTATTCAACGCACTCTTCGGCTTTGTTGTTACTACACGCACTGCGGAGTTATGGCGGCTAGAATGTCGGCGGAAGGGTGGTTCCCCTTTTTTTTTCTCGAAAATCAGTTTGTGTTCGCGATTGCCATTTTGATGCTATCGTGTAAGAGGGTAGTCAAGAGGGAATACGGGGCCACATCCCGTTTCTCGGTATGGCCATTATTTCCGGAAGTAGAGACTGAAATATTTTAGGTACCCAAAAATTGAGGTTAGAAAAAAGTGCGACGGATTTGCCGGATATTAGCGGTGATTACTAGGCAACCTGCGGGTATGCTACAGTTAAAAGGGCGGGCCTCTGAGTCGCTCCGTTTTCCTTGTGTAAAAAAAATTCTGTTTTGGAAGGTCAAAATGACCATTTTTTGAGATTTTGCCGGCCTCTCCTGTCCAGTCGAACGGGGATAGAGAGTTGTCCATTATACTGAAGATAGAGACGACGAGCTGTATTCAACGCACTCTTCGGCTTTGTTGTTACTACACGCACTGCGGAGTTATGGCGGCTAGAATGTCGGCGGAGGGGTGGTTTTTCCCCTTTTTTTCTCGAAAATCACTTTGTGTTCGCGATTGCCATTTTGATGCTATCGTGAAAGAAGGTAGTCAAGGGTGAATACGGGGCCGCATCCCGTTCCTCGGTATGGCCATTATTTCCGGAAGTAGAGACTGAAATATTTTAGGTACCCAAAAATTGAGTTTAGAAAAAAGTGCGACGGATTTGCCGGATATTAGCGGTGATTACTAGGCAACCTGCGGGAATGCTACAGTTAAAAGGGCGGGCCTCTGAGTCGCTTCGTTTTCCTTGTGTAAACAAAATTCTGTTTTGGAAGGTCAATATGACCATTTTTTTAAATTTTGCCGGCCTCTCCTCTCCAGAGGAACGGGGATAGAGAGTTGTCCTTTATACTGAAGATAGAGTTCGACGAGCTGTATTCAACGCACTCTTCGGCTTTGTTGTTACTACACGCACTGCGGAGTTATGGCGGCTAGAATGTCGGCGGAAGAGTGGTTCCCCTTTTTTCTCGAAAATCAGTTTGTGTTCGCGATTGCCATTTTGATGCTATCGTGTAAGAAGGTAGTCAAGGGGGAATACGGGGCAGCATCCCGTTTCTCGGTATGGCCATTATTTCCGGAAGTAGAGACTGAAATATTTTAGGTACCCAAAAATTGAGGTTAGAAAAAAGTGCGACGGATATCCGGATATTAGCGGTGATTACTAGGCAACCTGCGGGTATACTACAGTTAAAAGGTCGGGCCTCTGAGTCGCTTCGTTTTCCTTGTGTAAAAAAATTCTGTTTTGGAAGGTCAAAATGACCATTTTTTGAGATTTTGCCGGCCTCTCCTTTCCAGTCGAACGGGGATAGAGAGTTGTCCATTATACTGAAGATAGAGATCGACGACCTGTATTCAACGCACTCTTCGGCTTTGTTGTTACTGCACGCACTGCGGAGTTATGGCGGCTAGATTGTCGGCGGAAGTGTGGTATAAACCCTTCCCCTTTTTTTCTCGAAAATCAGTTTGTGTTCGCGATTGCCATTTTGATGCTATCATTTAAGAAGGTAGACAACGAGGAATACGGGGCCGCATCCCGTTTCTCGGTATGGCCATTATTTCCGGAAGTAGAGACTGAAATATTTTATTTACCCAAAAATTGAGGTTAGAAAAAAGTGCGACGGATTTGCCGGATATTAGCGGTGATTACTAGGCAACCTGCGGGGATGCTACAGTTAAAAGGGCGGGCCTCTGAGTCCCTTCGTTTTCCTTGTGTACAAAAAATTCTGTTTTGGAAGGTCAAAATGACCAGTTTTTGAAATATTGCCGGCCTCTCCTGTCCAGACGAACGAGGATAGAGAGTTGTCCTTTATACTGAAGATAGAGTTCGACGAGGTGTATTCAACGCACTCTTGGGCTTTGTTGTTACAACACGCACTGCGGAGTTATGGCTGCTAGAATGTCGGCGGAAGTGTGGTTTTTCCCCTTTTTTTCTCGAAAATCAGTTTGTGTTCGCGATTGCCATTTTGATGCTATCGTGTAAGAAGGTAGTCAAGGGGGAATACGGGGCCGCATCCCGTTCCTCGGTATGGACATTATTTCCGGAAGTAGAGACTGAAATATTTTAGGTACCCGAAAATTGAGGTTAGAAAAAAGTGCAACGGATTTGCCGGATATTAGCGGTGATTACTAGGCAACCTGCGGGGAAGCTACAGTTAAAAGGGTGGGCCTCTGAGTCGCTTCGTTTTCCTTGTGTAAAAAAAATTCTGTTTTGGAAGGTCAAAATGACCATTTTTTGAAATTTTGCCGGCCTCTCCTGTCAAGACGAACGGGGATAGAGAGATGTCCTTTACACTGAAGATAGAGTTCGGCGAGCTGTATTCAACGCACTCTTCGGCTTTGTTGTTACTACACGCACTGCGGAGTTATGGCGGCTAGAATGTCGGCGGAAGGGTGGTAAAACCCTTCCCCTTTTTTTCTCGAAAATCAGTTTGTGTTCGCGATTGCCATTTTGATGCTATCGTGTAAGAAGGTAGTCAAGGGGGAATACGGGGCCGCATCCCGTTCCTCGGTATGGCCATTATTTCCGGAAGTAGAGACTGAAATATTTTAGGTACCCGAAAATTGAGGTTAGAAAAAAGTGCGACGGATTTGCCGGATATTAGCGGTGATTACTAGGCAACCTGCGGGGATTCTACAGTTAAAAGGGCGGGCCTCTGAGTCGCTTCGTTTTCCTTGTGTAAAAAAAAATTCTGTTTTGGAAGGTCAAAATGACCATTTTTTGAAACTTGCCGGCCTCTCCTGTCCAGACGAACGGGGATAGAGAGTTGTCCTTTATATTGAAGATAGAGTTCGACGAGCTGTATTCAACGCACTCCTCGGCTTTGTTGTTACTACACGCACTGCGGAGTTATGGCGGCTAGAATGTCGGCGGAAATGAGTTTGTGTTCGCGATTGCCATTTTGATGCTATCGTGTAAGAACGTAGTCAAGGGGGAATACGGGGCCGCATCCCGTTTCTCGGTATGGCCATTATTTCCGGAAGTAGAGACTGAAATATTTTAGGTACCCAAAAATTGAGGTTAGAAAAAAGTGCGACGGATTTGCCGGATATTAGCGGTGATTACTAGGCAACCTGCGGGTATGCTACAGGTAAAAGGGCGGGTCTCTGAGTCGCTTCGTTTTCGTTGTGTAAAAAAAATTCTGTTTTGGAAGGTCAAAATGACCATTTGTTGAAATTTTGCCGGCCTCTCCTGTCCAGACGAACGAGGATAGAGAGTTGTCCTTTATACTGAAGATAGAGTTCGACGAGCTGTATTCAACGCACTCTTCGGCTTTGTTGTTACTACACGCACTGCGGAGTTATGGCGGCTAGAATGTCGGCGGAAGGGTGGTTCCCCTTTTTTTCTCGAAAATCAGTTTGTGTTCGCGATTGCCATTTTGATGCTATCGTGTAAGAAAGTAGTCAAGGGGGAATACGGGGCCGCATCCCGTTCCTCGGTATGGCCATTATTTCCGGAAGTAGAGACTGAAATATTTTAGGTCCCCAAAAATTGAGGTTAGAGAAAAGTGCGACGGATTTGCCGGATATTAGCGGTGATTACTATGCAACCTGCGGGGATGCTACAGTTAAAAGGGCGCGCCTCTGAGTCGCTTCGGTTTCCTTGTGTAAAAAAGAATTCTGTTTTGGAAGGTCAAAATGACCATTTTTTTAGATTTTGCAGGCCTCTCCTGTCCAGTCGAACGGGGATAGAGAGTTGTCCATTATACTGAAGATAGAGATCGACGAGCTGTATTCAACGCCCTCTTCGGCTTTGTTGTTACTACACATACTGCGGAGTTATGGCGGCTAGAATGTCGGCGGAAGGGCCGTCCCCTTTTTTTCTCGAAAATCAGTTTTTGTTCGCGATTGCCAATTTGATGCTATCGTGTAAGAAGGTAGTCAAGGGGGAATACGGGGCCGCATCCCGTTTCTCGGTATGGCCATTATATCCGGAAGTAGATACTGAAATATTTTAGGTACCCAAAAATTGAGGTTAGAAAAAAGTGCGACGGAATTGCCGGATATTAGCGGTGGTTACTAGGCAACCTGCGGGGATGCTACAGTTAAAAGGGCGGGCCTCTGAGTCGCTTCGTTTTCCTTGTGTAAAAAAAATTCTGTTTTGGAAGGTCAAAATGACCATTTTTTGAAATTTTGCCGGCCTCTCCTGTCCAGACGAACGTGGATAGAGATTTGTCCTTTATACTGAAGATAGAGTTCGACGAGCTGTATTCAACGCACTCTTCGGCTTTCTTGTTACTACAAGCACTGCGGAGTTATGGCGGCTAGAATGTCGGCGGAAGGGTGGTTACCGTTCCCCTTTTTTTCTCGAAAATCAGTTTGTGTTCGCGATTGCCATTTTGATGCTATCGTGTTAGAAGGTAGTCAAGGGGGAATACGGGGCCGCATCCCGTTCCTCGGTATGGCCAATATTTCCGGAAGTAGAGACTGAAATATTTTAGGTACCCAAAAATTGAGTTTAGAAAAAAGTGCGACGGATTTGTCGCATATTAGCGGTGATTACTAGGCAACCTGCGGGGATGCTACAGTTAAAAGGGCGGGCCTCTGAGTCGCTTCGTTTTCCTTGTGTAAAAAAAATTCTGTTTTGGAAGGTCAAAATGACCATTTTTTTAAATTTTGCCGGCCTCTCCTGTCCAGACGAACGGGGATAGAGAGTTGTCCTTTATACTGAAGATAGAGTTCGACGATCTGTATTCAACGCACTCTTCGGCTTTGTTGTTACTACACGCACTGCGGAGTTATGGCGGCTAGAATGTCGGCGGAAGTGTGGTTCCCCTTTTTTTCTCGAAAATCAGTTTGTGTTCGCGATTGCCATTTTGATGCTATCGTGTAAGAAGGTAGTCAAGGGGGAATACTGGGCCGCATCCCGTTCCTTGGTATGGCCATTATTTCCGGAAGTAGAGACTGAAATATTTTTGGTACCCAAAAATTGAGGTTAGAAAAAAGTGCGACGGATTTGCCGGATATTAGCGGTGATTACTAGGCAAACCTGCGGGGATGCTACAGTTAAAAGGGCGGGCCTCTGAGTCGCTTCGTTTTCCTTGTGTAAAAAAAATTCTGTTTTGGAAGGTCAAAATGATCATTTTTTTGAAATTTTGCCGGCCTCTCCTGTCCAGACGAACGTGGATAGAGATTTGTCCTTTATACTGAAGATAGAGTTCGACGAGTTGTATTCAACGAACTCTTCGGCTTTGTTGTTACTATACGCACTGCGGATTTATGGCGGCAGGAATGTCGGCGGAGGGGTGGTTTTTCCCCTTTTTTTCTCGAAAATCACTTTGTGTTCGCGATTGCCATTTTGATGCTATCGTGTAAGAAGGTAGTCAAGGGTGAATACGGGGCCGCATCCCGTTCCTCGGTATGGCCATTAATTCCGGAAGTAGAGACTGAAATATTTTAGGTACCCAAAAATTGAGTATAGAAAAAAGTGCGACGGATTTGCCCGATATTAGCGGTGTTTACTAGGCAACCTGCGGGGATGCTACAGTTAAAAGGGCGGGCCTCTGAGTCGCTTCGTTTTCCTTGTGTAAAAAAAATTCTGTTTTGGAAGGTCAATATGAACATTTTTATTAATTTTGCCGGCCTCTCCTCTCCAGAGGAACGGGGATAGAGAGTTGTCCTTTATACTGAAGATAGAGTTCGACGAGCTGTATTCAACGCACTCTTCGGCTTTGTTGTTACTACACGCACTGCGTAGTTATGGCGGCCAGGGGTTTACCTTCCCCTTTTTTCACGAAAATCAGTTTGTGTTCGTGATTGCCATTTTGATGCTATCGTGTAGGAAGGTAGTCAAGGGGGAATACGGGGCCGCATCCCGTTCCTCGGTATGGCTTTATTTCCGGAAGTAGAGACTGAAATATTTTAGGTAACAAAAATTGAGGTTAGAAAAAAGTGCGACGGATTTGCCGGATATTAGCGGTGATTACTAGGCAACCTGCGGGGATGCTACAGTTAAAAGGGCGGGCCTCTGAGTCGGTTCGTTTTCCTTGTGTAAAAAAAATTCTGTTTTGGAAGGTCAAAATGACCATTTTTTTAAATTTTGCTGGCCTCCCCTGTCCAGACGAACGGGGATAGAGAGTTGTCCTTTATACTGAAGATAGAGTGCGACGAGCAGTATTCAACGCACTCTTCGGCTTTGTTGTTACTACACGCACTGCGGAGTTATGGCGGCTAGAATGTCGGCGGAAGGGTGGTTTGAACCCTTCCCATTTTTTTCTCGAAAATCAGTTTGTGTTCGCGATTGCCATTTTGATGCTATCGTGTAGGAAGGTAGGCAAGTGGGAATACGGGGCCGCATCCCGTTCCTCGGTATGGCCATTATTTCCGGAAGTAGAGACTGAAATATTTTAGGTACCCACAAATTGAGGTTAGAAAAAAGTGCGACGGATTTGCCGGATATTAGCGGTGATTACTAGGCAACCTGCGGGGATGCTACAGTTAAAAGGGCGGGCCTCTGAGTCGCTTCGTTTTCCTTGTGTAAAAAAAATTCTGTTTTGGAAGGTCAAAATGACCATTTTTTTTAATTTTGCTGGCCTCCCCTGTCCAGACGAACGGGGATAGAGAGTTGTCCTTTATACTGAAGATAGAGTTCGACGAGCTGTATTCAACGCACTCTTCGGCTTTGTTGTTACTACACGCACTGCGGAGTTATGGCGGCTAGAATGTCGGCGGAAGGGTGGTTTAAACCCTTCCCCTTTTTTTCTCGAAAATCAGTTTGTGTTCGCGATCGCCATTTTGATGCTATCGTGTAGGAAGGTAGTCAAGGGGGAATACGGGGCCGCATCCCGTTCCTCGGTATGCCCATTATTTCCGGAAGTAGAGGCTGAAATATTTTAGGTACCCAAAAATTGAGGTTAGAAAAAAGTGCGACGGATTTGCCGGATATTAGCGGTGATTACTAGGCAACCTGCGGGGATGCCACAGTTCAAAGGCCGGGCCTCTCAGTCGCTTCGTTTTCCTTGTGTAAAAAAAAATTTGTGTTTTGGAAGGTTAAAATGACCATTTTTTGAAATTTTTCCGGCCTCTCCTGTCCAGACGAACGGGGATAGAGAGTTGTCCTTTATACTGAAGATAGAGTTCGACGAGCTGTATTCACCGCACTCTTCGGCTTTGTTGTTACTACACGCACTGCGGTGTTATGGCGGCTAGAATTTCGGCGGAAGGGTGGTTTAAACCCTTCCCCTTTTTTTCTCGAAAGTCAGTTTGTGTTCGCGATTGCCATTTTGATGCTATCGTGTAGGAAGGTAGTCAAGGGGGAATACGAGGCCGCATCCCGTTCCTCGGTATGGCCATTATTTCCGGAAGTAGAGACTGAAATATTTTAGGTACCCAAAAATTGAGGTTAGAAAAAAGTGCGAAGGATTTGCCGGATATTAGCGGTGATTACTAGGCAACCTGCGGGGATGCTACAGTTAAAAGGGCGGGCCTCTGAGTCGCTTCGTTTTCCTTGTGTAAAAAAAATTCTGTTTTGGAAGGTCAAAATGACCATTTTTTGAAATTATGCCGGCCTCTCCTGTCCAGACGAACGGGGATAGAGAGTTGTCCTTTGTACTGAAGATAGAGTTCGACGAGCTGTATTCAACGCACTCTTCGGCTTTGTTGTTACTACACGCACTGCGGAGTTATGGCGGCTAGAATGTCGGCGGAAGGGTTGTTTTTCTCGAAAATCAGTTTGTGTTCGCGATTGCCATTTTGATGCTATCGTGTAAGAAGGTAGTCAAGGGGGAATACGGGGCCGCATCCCGTTCCTCCGTATGGTCATTATTTCCGGAAGTAGAGACTGAAATATTTTAGGTACCCAAAAATTGAGTTTAGAAAAAAGTGCGACGGATTTCCCAGATATTAGCGGTGATTACTAGGCAACCTGCGGGGATGCTACAGTTAAAAGGGCGGGCCTCTGAGTCGCTTCGTTTTCCTTGTGTAAAAAAAATTCTGTTTTGTAAGGTCAAAATGACCATTTTTTTGAAATTTTGCCGGCCTCTCCTGTCCAGACGAACGGGGATAGAGAGTTGTCCTTTATACTGAAGATAGAGATCGACGAGCTGTATTCAACGCACTCTTCGGCTTTGTTGTTACTACACGCACTGCGGAGTTATGGCGGCTAGAATGTCGGCGGAAGGGTCGTTTAAACCCTTCCCCTTTTTTTTTTTCGAAAATCAGTTTGTGTTCGCGATTGCCATTTTGATGCTATCGTGTAGGAAGGTAGTCAATGGGGAATACGGGGCCGCATCCCGTTCCTCGGTATTGCCATTATTTCCGGAAGTAGAGACTGAAATATTTTAGGTACCCAAAAATTGAGGTTAGAAAAAAGTGCGACGGATTTGCCGGATATTAGCAGTGATTACTAGGCAACCTGCGGGGATGCTACAGTTAAAAGGGCGGGCCTCTGAGTCGCTTCGTTTTCCTTGTGTAAAAAAAATTCTGTTTTGGAAGGTCAAAATAACCATTTTTTTAAAATTTGCCGGCCTCTTCTGTCCAGACGAACGGGGATAGAGAGTTGTCCTTTATACTGAAGATAGAGTTCGACGAGCTGTATTCAACGCACTCTTCGGCTTTGTTGTTACTACACGCACTGCGGAGTTATGGCGGCTAGAATGTCCCCTTTTTTTCTCGAAAACAGTTTGTGTTCGCGATTGCCATATTGATGCTATCGTGTAGGTAGGTAGGCAAGGGGGAATACGGGGCCGCATCCCGTTCCTCGGTATGGCCATTTTTTCCGGAAGTAGAGACTGAAATATTTTAGGTACCCAAAAATTGAGGTTAGAAAAAAGTGCGACGGATTTGCCGGATATTAGCGGTGATTACTAGGCAACCTGCGGGGATGCTACAGTTAAAAGGGCGGGCCTCTGAGTCGCTTCGTTTTCCTTGTGTAAAAAAAATTCTGTTTTGGAAGGTCAAAATGACCATTTTTTTTAATTTTGCTGGCCTCTCCTGTCCAGACGAACGGGGATAGAGAGTTGTCCTTTATACTGAAGATAGAGTTCGACGAGCTGTATTCAACGCACTCTTCGGCTTTGTTGTTACTACACGCACTGCGGAGTTATGGCGGCTAGAATGTCGGCGGAAGGGTGGTTTAAACCCTTCCCCTTTTTTTCTCGAAAATCAGTTTGTGTTCGCGATTGCCATTTTGATGCTATCGTCTAGGAAGGTAGTCAAGGAGGAATAGGGGGCCGCATCCCGTTCCTCGGTATGGCCATTATTTCCGGAAGTAGAGACTGAAATATTTTAGGTACTCAAATATTGAAGCCTAGAAAAAAGTGCGACGGATTTGCCGGATATTAGCGGTGATTACTAGGCAACCTGCGGGGATGCTACAGTTAAAAGGGCGGGCCTCTGAGTCGATTCGTTTTCCTTGTGTAAAAAAAATTCTGTTTTGGAAGGTCAAAATGACCATTTTTTGAAATTTTGCCGGCCTCTCCTGTCCAGACGAAAGGGGATAGAGAGTTGTCCTTTCTACTGAAGATAGAGTTCGACGAGCTGTATTCAACGCACTCTTCGGCTTTGTTGTTACTACACGCACTGCGGAGTTATGGCGGCTAGAATGTCGGCGGAAGGGTGGTTTACCCCTTCCCCTTTTTTTCTCGAAAATCAGTTTGTGTTCGCGATTGCCATTTTGATGCTATCGTGTAGGAAGGTAGTCAAGGGGGAATACGGGGCCGCATCCCGTTCCTCGGTATGGCCATTATTTCCGGAAGTAGAGACTGAAATATTTTAGGTACCCAAAAATTGAGGTTAGAAAAAAGTGCGACGGATTTGCCGGATATTAGCGGTGATTACTAGGCAACCTGCGGGGATGCTAGAGTTAAAAGGGCGGGCCTCTGAGTCGCTTCTTTTTCCTTGTGTAAAAAAAATTCTGTTTTGGAAGGTCAAAATGACCATTTTTTGAAATTTTGCCGCCCTCTCCTGTCCAGACGAACGGGGATAGAGAGTTGTCCTTTACACTGAAGATAGAGTTCGACGAGCTGTATTCAACGCACTCTTCGGCTTTGTTGTTACTACACGCACTGCGGAGTTATGGCGGCTAGAATGTCGGCGGAATGTCTCGAAAATCAGTTTGTGTTCGCGATTGCCGTTTTGATGCTATCGTGTAGGAATGTAGTCAAGAGGGAATACGGGGCCGCATCCATTCCTCGGTTTGGCCATTATTTCCGGAAGTAGAGACTGAAATATTTTAGGTACACAAAAATTGAGGTTAGAAAAAAGTGCGACGGATTTGCCGGATATTAGCGGTGATTACTAGGCAACCTGCGGGGATGCTACAGTTAAAAAGGCGGGCCTCTGAGTCGCTTCGTTTTCCTTGAGTAAAAAAAATTCTGTTTTGGAAGGTCAAATTGACCATTTTTTGAAATTTTGCCGGCCTCTCCTGTCCAGACGAACGGGGATAGAGAGTTGTCCTTTATACTGAAGATAGAGTTCGACGAGCTGTATTCAACGCAATCTTCGGCTTTGTTGTTACTACACGCACTGTGGAGTTATCGCGGCTAGAATGTCGGCGGAAGGGGAAAATCAGTTTGTGTTCGCGATTGCCATTTTGATGCTATCGTGTAAGAAGGTAGTCAAGTGGGAATACGGGGCCGCATCCCGTTCCTCGGTATGGCCATTATTTCCGGAAGTAGAGACTGAAATATTTTAGGTACCCAAAAATTGAGGTTAGAAAAAAGTGCGACGGATTTGCCGTATATTAGCGGTGATTACTAGGCAACCTGCGGGGATGCTACAGTTAAAAGGGCGGGCCTCTGAGTCGCTTCGTTTTCCTTGTGTAAAAAAAATTCTGTTTTGGAAGGTCAAAATGACCATTTTGTTTAATTTTGCCGGCCTCTCCTGTCCAGACGGACGGGGATAGAGAGTTGTCCTTTATACTGAAGATAGAGTTCGACGAGCTGTATTCAACGCACTCTTCTGCTTTGTTGTTACTACACGCACTGCGGAGTTATGCCGGCTAGAATGTCGGCGGAAGGGTTGTTCCCCTTTTTTTCTCGAAAATCAGTTTGTGTTCGCGATTGCCATTTTGATGCTATGGTGTAAGAATGTAGTCGAGGGGGAATACGGGGCCGCATCCCGTTCCTCGGTATGGCCATTATTTCCGGAATTAGAGACTGAAATATTTTAGGTACCCAAAAATTGAGGTTAGAAAAAATTGCAACGGATTTTCCGGATATTAGCGGTGATCACTAGGCAACCTGCGGCGAAGCTACAGTTAAAAGGCCGGGCCTCTGAGTCGCTTCGTTTTCCTTGTGTAAAAAAAAAATTGTGTTTTGGAAGGTTAAAATGACCATTTTTTTTAATTTTGCCGGCCTCTCCTGTCCAGACGAACGGGGATAGAAAGTTGTCATTTATACTGAAGATAGAGTTCGACGAGCTGTATTCAACGCACTCCTCGGCTTTGTTGTTACTACACGCACTGCGGTGTTATGGCGGCTAGAATTTCGGCGGATGGGTGGTTTAAACCCTTCCCCTTTTTTTCTCGAAAATCAGATTGTGTTCGCGATTGCCATTTTGATGCTATCGTGTAAGAAGGTAGTCAAGGGGGAATACGGGGCCGCATCCCGTTCCTCGGTATGGCCATTATTTCCGGAAGTAGAGACTGAAATATTTTAGGTACCCAAAAATTGAGGTTAGAAAAAAGTGCGACGGATTTGCCGGATATTAGCGGTGATTACTAGGCAACCTGCGGGGATGTTACAGTTAAAAGGGCGGGCCTCTGAGTCGCTTCGTTTTCCTTGTGTAAAAAAAATTCTGTTTTGGAAGGTCAAAATGACCATTTTTTGAAATTTTGCCCGCCTCTCCTGTCCAGACGAACGGGGATAGAGAGTTGTCCTTTATACTGAAGATAGAGTTCGACGAGCTGTATTCAACGCACTCTTCGGCTTTGTTGTTACTACACGCACTGCGGAGTTATGGCGGCTAGAATGTCGGCGGAAGGGTGGTTTGAACCCTTCCCATTTTTTTCTCGAAAATCAGTTTGTGTTCGCGTTTGCCATTTTGATGCTATCGTGTAGGAAAGTAGTCAAGTGGGAATACGGGGCCGCATCCCGTTCCTCGGTATGGCCATTATTTCCGGATGTAGAGACTGAAATATTTTAGGTACCCACAAATTGAGGTTAGAAAAAAGTGCGACGGATTTGCCGGATATTAGCGGTGATTACTAGGCAACCTGCGGGGATGCTACAGTTAAAAGGGCGGGCCTCTGAGTCGCTTCGTTTTCCTTGTGTAAAAAAAATTCTGTTTTGGAAGGTCAAAATGACCATTTTTTTGAAATTTTGCCGGCCTCTCCTGTCCAGACGAACGGGGATAGAGTGTTGTCCTTTATACTGAAGATAGAGTTCTACGAGCTGTATTCAACGCACTCTTCGGCTTTGTTGTTACTACACGCAATGCGGAGTTATGGGGGCTAGAATGTCGGCGGAAGGGTCCCCTTTTTTTCTCGAAAATCAGTTTGTGTTCGCGATTGCCATTTTGATGCTATCGTGTAGGAAGGTAGTCAAGGGGGAATACGGGGCCGCATCCCGTTCCTCGGAATGGCCATTATTTCCGGAAGTAGATTCTGAAATATTTTAGGTACCCAAATATTCAGGTTAGAAAAAAGTGCGACGGATTTGCCGGATATTAGCGGTGATTACTAGGCAACCTGCGGGGATGCTACAGTTCAAAGGCCGGGCATCTCAGTCGCTTCGTTTTCCTTGTGTAAAAAAAATTCTGTTTTGGAAGGTCAAAATGACCATTTTTTTAAATTTTGCTGGCCTCTCCTGTCCAGACGAACGGAGATAGAGAGTTGTCCTTTATACTGAAGATAGAGTTCGACGAGCTGTATTCAACGCACTCTTCGGCTTTGTTGTTACTACACGCACTGCGGAGTTATGGCGGCTAGAATGTCGGCGGAAGGGTGGTTTTTCTCGAAAATCAGTTTGTGTTCGCGATTGCCATTTTGATGCTATCGTGTAAGAAGGTAGTCAAGGGGGAATACGGGGCCGCATCCCGTTCCTCGGTATGGTCATTATTTCCGGAAGTAGAGACTGAAATATTTTAGGTACCCAAAAATTGAGTTTAGAAAAAAGTGCGACGGATTTCCCAGATATTAGCGGTGATTACTAGGCAACCTGCGGGGATGCTACAGTTAAAAGGGCGGGCCTCTGAGTCGCTTCGTTTTCCTTGTGTAAAAAAAATTCTGTTTTGTAAGGTCAAAATGACCATTTTTTTGAAAATTTGCCGGCCTCTCCTGTCCAGACGAACGGGGATAGAGAGTTGTCCTTTATACTGAAGATAGAGATCGACGAGCTGTATTCAACGCACTCTTCGGCTTTGTTGTTACTACACGCACTGCGGAGTTATGGCAGCTAGAATGTCCCCTTTTTTTCTCGAAAACAGTTTGTGTTCGCGATTGCCATATTGATGCTATCGTGTAGGAAGGTAGGCAAGGGGGAATACGGGGCCGCATCCCGTTCCTCGGTATGGCCATTATTTCCGGAAGTAGAGACTGAAATATTTTAGGTACCCAAAAATTGAGGTTAGAAAAAAGTGCGACGGATTTGCCGGATATTAGCGGTGATTACTAGGCAACCTGCGGGGATGCTACAGTTAAAAGGGCGGGCCTCTGAGTCGCTTCGTTTTCCTTGTGTAAAAAAAATTCTGTTTTGGAAGGTCAAAATGACCATTTTTTTAAATTTTGCCGGCCTCTCCTGTCCAGACGAACGGGGATAGAGAGTTGTCCTTTATACTGAAGATAGAGTTCGACGAGCTGTATTCAACGCACTCTTCGGCTTTGTTGTTACTACACGCACTGCGGAGTTATGGCGGCTAGAATGTCGGCGGAAGGGTGGTTTAAAAACCTTCCCCTTTTTTTCTCGAAAATCAGTTTGTGTTCGCGATTGCCATGTTGATGCTGTCGTCTAGGAAGGTAGTCAAGGAGGAATAGGGGGCCTCATCCCGTTCCTCGGTATGGCCATTATTTCCGGAAGTAGAGACTGAAATATTTTAGGTACTCAAATATTGAAGCCTAGAAAAAAGTGCGACGGATTTGCCGGATATTAGCGGTGATTACTAGGCAACCTGCGGGGATGCTACAGTTAAAAGGGCGGGCCTCTGAGTCGCTTCGTTTTCCTTGTGTAAAAAAAATTCTGTTTTGGAAGGTCAAAATGACCATTTTTTTAAATTTTGCCGGCCTCTCCTGTCCAGACGAACGGGGATAGAGAGTTGTCCTTTATACTGAAGATAGAGTTCGACGATCTGTATTCAACGCACTCTTCGGCTTTGTTGGTTACTACACGCACTGCGGAGTTATGGCGGCTAGAATGTCGGCGGAAGGGTATTTAAACCCTTCCCCTTTTTTTCTCGAAAATCAGTTTGTGTTCGCGATTGCCATTTTGATGTTATCGTCTAGGAAGGTAGTCAAGGAGGAATACGGGGCCGCATCCCGTTCCTCGGTATGGCCATTATTTCCGGAAGTAGAGACTGAAATATTTTAGGTACTCAAATATTGAAGCCTAGAAAAAAGTGCGACGGATTTGCCGGATATTAGCGGTGATTACTAGGCAACCTGCGGGGATGCTACAGTTAAAAGGGCGGGCCTCTGAGTCGCTTCGTTTTCCTTGTGTAAAAAAAATTCTGTTTTGGAAGGTCAAAATGACCATTTTTTGAAATTTTGCCGGCCTCTCCTGTCCAGACGAACGGGGATAGAGAGTTGTCCTTTATACTGAAGATAGAGTTCGACGATCTGTATTCAACGCACTCTTCGGCTTTGTTGGTTACTACACGCACTGCGGAGTTATGGCGGCTAGAATGTCGGCGGAAGGGTGGTTTAAACCCTTCCCCTTTTTTTCTCGAAAATCAGTTTGTGTTCGCGATTGCCATTTTGATGCTATCGTGTAGGAAGGTAGTCAAGGAGGAATACGGGGCCGCATCCCGTTCCTCGGTATGGCCATTATTTCCGGAAGTAGAGACTGATATATTTTAGGTACTCAAAAATTGTAGCCTAGAAAAAAGTGCGACGGCTTTGCCGGATATTAGCGGTGATTACTAGGCAACCTGCGGGGATGCTACAGTTAAAAGGGCGGGCCTCTGAGTCGCTTCGTTTTCCTTGTGTAAAAAAAATTCTGTTTTGGAAGGTCAAAATGACCATTTTTTGAAATTTTGCCGGCCTCTCCTGTCCAGACGAACGGGGATAGAGAGTTGTCCTTTATACTGAAGATAGAGTTCGACGAGCTGTATTCAACTCACTCTTCGGCTTTGTTGTTACTACAAGCACTGCGCAGTTATGGCGGCTAGAATGTCGGCGGTTTTTCTCGAAAATCAGTTTGTGTTCGCGATTGCCATTTTGATGCTATCGTGTAGGAAGGTAGTCGAGGAGGAATACGGGGCCGCATCCTGTTTCTCGGTATGGCCATTATTTCCGGAAGTAGAGACTGAAATATTTTAGGTACCCAAAAATTGAGGTTAGAAAAAAGTGCGACGGATTTGCCGGATATTAGCGGTGATTACTAGGCAACCTGCGGGGATGCTACAGTTAAAAGGGCGGGCCTCTGAGTCGCTTCGTTTTCCTTGTGTAAAAAAATTCTGTTTTGGAAGGTCTAAATGACCATTTTTTGAAATTTTTCCGGCCTCTCCTGTCCAGACGAACGGGGATAGAGGGTTGTCCTTTATAGTGAAGATAGAGTTCGACGAGCTGTATTCAACGCAATCTTCGGCTTTGTTGTTACTACACGCACTGTGGAGTTATGGCGGCTAGAATGTCGGCGGAAGGGGAAAATCAGTTTGTGTTCGCGATTGCCATTTTGATGCTATCGTGTAAGAAGGTAGTCAATGGGGAATACGGGGCCGCATCCCGTTCCTCGGTATGGCCATTATTTCCGGAAGTAGAGACTGAAATATTTTAGGTACCCAAAAATTGAGGTTAGAAAAAAGTGCGACGGATTTGCCGGATATTAGCGGTGATTACTAGGCAACCTGCGGGGATACTACAATTAAAAGGCCGGGCCTCTGAGTCGCTTCGTTTTCCTTGTGTAAAAAAAAATTTGTGTTTTGGAAGGTTAAAATGACCATTTTTTGAAACTTTGCCGGCCTCTCCTGTCCAGACGAACGGGGATAGAGAGTTGTCCTTTATACTGAAGATAGAGTTCGACGAGCTGTATTCAACGCACTCTTCCGCTTTGTTGTTACTACAAGCACTGCGGTGTTATGGCGGCTAGAATTTCGGCGGAAGGGTGGTTTAAACCTTTCCCCTTTTTTTCTCGAAAATCAGTTTGTGTTCGCGATTGCCATTTTGATGCTATCGTGTAAGAAGGTAGTCAATGGGGAATACGGGGCCGCATCCCGTTCCTCGGTATGGCCATTATTTCCGGAAGTAGAGACTGAAATATTTTAGGTACCCAAAAATTGAGGTTAGAAAAAAGTGCGACGGATTTGCCGGATATTAGCGGTGATTACTAGGCAACCTGCGGGGATACTACAATTAAAAGGCCGGGCCTCTGAGTCGCTTCGTTTTCCTTGTGTAAAAAAAAATTTGTGTTTTGGAAGGTTAAAATGACCATTTTTTGAAACTTTGCCGGCCTCTCCTGTCCAGACGAACGGGGATAGAGAGTTGTCCTTTATACTGAAGATAGAGTTCGACGAGCTGTATTCAACGCACTCTTCCGCTTTGTTGTTACTACAAGCACTGCGGTGTTATGGCGGCTAGAATTTCGGCGGAAGGGTGGTTTAAACCTTTCCCCTTTTTTTCTCGAAAATCAGTTTGTGTTCGCGATTGCCATTTTGATGCTATCGTGTAAGAAGGTAGTCAAGGGGGAATACGGGGCCGCATCCCGTTCCTCGGTATGGCCATTATTTCCGGAAGTAGAGACTGAAATATTTTAGGTACCCAAAAATTGAGGTTAGAAAAAAGTGCGACGGATTTGCCGGATATTAGCGGTGATTACTAGGCAACCTGCGGGGATACTACAGTTAAAAGGCCGGGCCTCTGAGTCGCTTCGTTTTCCTTGTGTAAAAAAAAATTTGTGTTTTGGAAGGTTAAAATGACCATTTTTTGAAATTTTGCCGGCCTCTCCCGTCCAGACGAACGGGGATAGAGAGTTGTCCTTTATACTGAAGATAGAGTTCGACGAGCTGTATTCAACGCACTCTTCGGCTTTGTTGTTACTACACGCACTGCGGTGTTATGGCGGCTAGAATTTCGGCGGAAGGGTGGTTACCTTCCCCTTTTTTTCTCGAAAATCAGTTTGTGTTCGCGATTGCCATTTTGATGCTATCGTGTAAGAAGGTAGTCAAGGGGGAATACGGGGCCGCATCCCGTTCCTCGGTATGGCCATTATTTCCGGAAGTAGAGACTGAAAAATTTTAGGTACCCAAAAATTGAGGTTAGAAAAAAGTGCGACGGATTTGCCGGATATTAGCGGTGATTACTAGGCAACCTGCGGGGATGCTACAGTTAAAAGGGCGGGCCTCTGAGTCGCTTCTTTTTCCTTGTGTAAAAAAAATTGTGTTTTGGAAGGTCAAAATGACCATTTTTTGAAATTTTGCCGGCCTCTCCTGTCCAGACGAACGGGGATAGAGAGTTGTCCTTTATACTGAAGATAGAGTTCGACGAGCTGTATTCAACGCACTCTTCGGCTTTGTTGTTACTACACGCACTGCGGAGTTATGGCGGCTAGAATGTCGGCGGAGTGTCTCGAAAATCAGTTTGTGTTCGCGATTGCCGTTTTGATGCTATCGTGTAGGAATGTAGTCAAGAGGGAATACGGGGCCGCATCCATTCCTCGGTTTGGCCATTATTTCCGGAAGTAGAGACTGAAATATTTTAGGTACACAAAAATTGAGGTTAGAAAAAAGTGCGACGGATTTGCCGGATATTAGCGGTGATTACTAGGCAACCTGCGGGGATGCTACAGTTAAAAAGGCGGGCCTCTGAGTCGCTTCGTTTTCCTTGAGTAAAAAAAATTCTGTTTTGGAAGGTCAAAATGACCATTTTTTGAAATTTTGCCGGCCTCTCCTGGCCAGACGAACGGGGATAGAGAGTTGTCCTTTATACTGAAGATAGAGTTCGACGAGCTGTATTCAACGCACTCTTCTGCTTTGTTGTTACTACACGCACTGCGGAGTTATGGCGGCTAGAATGTCGGCGGAAGGGTTGTTCCCCTTTGTTTTCTCGAAAATCAGTTTGTGTTCGCGATTGCCATTTTGATGCTATGGTGTAAGAAGGTAGTCGAGGGGGAATACGGGGCCGCATCCCGTTCCTCGGTATGGCCATTATTTCCGGAATTAGAGACTGAAATATTTTAGGTACCCAAAAATTGAGGTTAGAAAAAAGTGCGACGGATTTGCCGGATATTAGCGGTGATCACTAGGCAACCTGCGGCGATGCTACAGTTAAAAGGCCGGGCCTCTGAGTCGCTTCGTTTTCCTTGTGTAAAAAAAAAATTGTGTTTTGGAAGGTTAAAATGACCATTTTTTTAAATTTTGCCCGCCTCTCCTGTCCAGACGAACGGGGATAGAGAGTTGTCCTTTATACTGAAGATAGAGTTCGACGAGCTGTATTCAACGCACTCTTCGGCTTTGTTGTTACTACACGCACTGCGGAGTTATGGCGGCTAGAATGTCGGCGGAAGGGTGGTTTAAACCCTTCCCCTTTTTTTCTCGAAAATCAGTTTGTGTTCGCGATTGCCATTTTGATGCTATCGTCTAGGAAGGTAGTCAAGGAGGAATACGGGACCGCATCCCGTTCCTCGGTATGGCCATTATTTCCGGAAGTAGAGACTGAAATATTTTAGGTACTCAAATATTGAAGCCTAGAAAAAAGTGCGACGGATTTGCCGGATATTAGCGGTGATTACTAGGCAATCTGCGGGGATGCTACAGTTAAAAGGGCGGGCCTCTGAGTCGCTTCGTTTTCCTTGTGTAAAAAAAATTCTGTTTTGGAAGGTCAAAATGACCATTTTTTGAAATTTTGCCGGCCTCTCCTGTCCAGACGAACGGGGATAGAGAGTTGTCCTTTATACTGAAGATAGAGTTCGACGATCTGTATTCAACGCACTCTTCGGCGTTGTTGGTTACTACACGCACTGCGGAGTTATGGCGGCTAGAATGTCGGCGGAAGGGTGGTTTAAACCCTTCCCCTTTTTTTCTCGAAAATCAGTTTGTGTTCGCGATTGCCATTTTGATGCTATCGTGTAGGAAGGTAGTCAAGGAGGAATACGGAGCCGCATCCCGTTCCTCGGTATGGCCATTATTTCCGGAAGTAGAGACTGATATATTTTAGGTACTCAAAAATTGAAGCCTAGAAAAAAGTGCGACGGATTTGCCGGATATTAGCGGTGATTACTAGGCAACCTGCTGGGATGCTACAGTTAAAAGGGCGGGCCTCTGAGTCGCTTCGTTTTCCTTGTGTAAAAAAAATTCTGTTTTGGAAGGTCAAAATGACCATTTTTTGAAATTTTGCCGGCCTCTCCTGTCCAGACGAACGGGGATAGAGAGTTGTCCTTTATACTGAAGATAGAGTTCGACGAGCTGTATTCAACTCACTCTTCGGCTTTGTTGTTACTACAAGCACTGCGGAGTTATGGCGGCTAGAATGTCGGCGGTTTTTCTCGAAAATCAGTTTGTGTTCGCGATTGCCATTTTGATGCTATCGTGTAGGAAGGTAGTCGAGGAGGAATACGGGGCCGCATCCCGTTCCTCGGTATGGCCATTATTTCCGGAAGTAGAGACTGAAATATTTTAGGTACCCAAAAATTGAGGTTAGAAAAAAGTGCGACGGATTTGCCGGATATTAGCGGTGATTACTAGGCAACCTGCGGGGATGCTACAGTTAAAAGGGCGGGCCTCTGAGTCGCTTCGTTTTCCTTGTGTAAAAAAATTCTGTTTTGGAAGGTCTAAATGACCATTTTTTGAAATTTTTCCGGCCTCTCCTGTCCAGACGAACGGGGATAGAGGGTTGTCCTTTATAGTGAAGATAGAGTTCGACGAGCTGTATTCAACGCAATCTTCGGCTTTGTTGTTACTACACGCACTGTGGAGTTATCGCGGCTAGAATGTCGGCGGAAGGGGAAAATCAGTTTGTGTTCGCGATTGCCATTTTGATGCTATCGTGTAAGAAGGTAGTCAAGGGGGAATACGGGGCCGCATCCCGTTCCTCGGTATGGCCATTATTTCCGGAAGTAGAGACTGAAATATTTTAGGTACCCAAAAATTGATGTTAGAAAAAAGTGCGACGGATTTGCCGGATATTAGCGGTGATTACTAGGCAACCTGCGGGGATACTACAGTTAAAAGGCCGGGCCTCTGAGTCGCTTCGTTTTCCTTGTGTAAAAAAATTCTGTTTTGGAAGGTCTAAATGACCATTTTTTGAAAATTTGCCGGCCTCTCCTGTCCACACGAACGGGGATAGAGAGTTGTCCTTTATACTGAAGATAGAGTTCGACGAGCTGCATTCAACGCACTCTTCGGCTTTGTTGTTACTACACGCACTGCGGTGTTATGGCGGCTAGAATTTCGGCGGAAGGGTGGTTTAAACCTTTCCCCTTTTTTTCTCGAAAATCAGTTTGTGTTCGCGATTGCCATTTTGATGCTATCGTGTAAGAAGGTAGTCAAGGGGGAATACGGGGCCGCATCCCGTTCCTCGGTATGGCCATTATTTCCGGAAGTAGAGACTGAAATATTTTAGGTACCCAAAAATTCAGGTTAGAAAAAAGTGCGACGGATTTGCCGGATATTAGCGGTGATTACTAGGCAACCTGCGGTGATGCTAGAGTTAAAAGGGCGGGCCTCTGAGTCGCTTCTTTTTCCTTGTGTAAAAAAAATTCTGTTTTGGAAGGTCAAAATGACCATTTTTTGAAATTTTGCCGGCCTCTCCTGTCCAGACGAACGGGGATAGAGAGTTGTCCTTTATACTGAAGATAGAGTTCGACGAGCTGTATTCAACGCACTCTTCGGCTTTGTTGTTACTACACGCACTGCGGAGTTATGGCGGCTAGAATGTCGGCGGAAGGGTTGTTCCCCTTTTTTTCTCGAAAATCAGTTTGTGTTCGCGATTGCCATTTTGATGCTATCGTGTAAGAAGGTAGTCAAGGGGGAATACGGGGCCGCATCCCGTTCCTCGGTATGGCCATTATTTCCGGAAGTAGAGACTGAAATATTTTAGGTACCCAAAATATGAGGGTAGAAAAAAGTGCGACTGATTTGCCGGATATTAGCGGTGATTACTAGGCAACCTGCGGGGATACTACAGTTAAAAGGCCGGGCCTCTGAGTCGCTTCGTTTTCCTTGTGTAAAAAAAAAATTGTGTTTTGGAAGGTTAAAATGACCATTTTTTGAAATTTTGCCGGCCTCTCCCGTCCAGACGAACGGGGATAGAGAGTTGTCCTTTATACTGAAGATAGAGTTCGACGAGCTGTATTCAACGCACTCTTCGGCTTTGTTGTTACTACACGCACTGCGGTGTTATGGCGGCTAGAATTTCGGCGGAAGGGTGGTTACCTTCCCCTTTTTTTCTCGAAAATCAGTTTGTGTTCGCGATTGCCATTTTGATGCTATCGTCTAGGAAGGTAGTCAAGGAGGAATACGGGACCGCATCCCGTTCCTCGGTATGGCCATTATTTCCGGAAGTAGAGACTGAAATATTTTAGGTACTCAAATATTGAAGCCTAGAAAAAAGTGCGACGGATTTGCCGGATATTAGCGGTGATTACTAGGCAATCTGCGGGGATGCTACAGTTAAAAGGGCGGGCCTCTGAGTCGCTTCGTTTTCCTTGTGTAAAAAAAATTCTGTTTTGGAAGGTCAAAATGACCATTTTTTGAAATTTTGCCGGCCTCTCCTGTCCAGACGAACGGGGATAGAGAGTTGTCCTTTATACTGAAGATAGAGTTCGACGATCTGTATTCAACGCACTCTTCGGCGTTGTTAGTTACTACACGCACTGCGGAGTTATGGCGGCTAGAATGTCGCCGGAAGGGTGGTTTAAACCCTTCCCCTTTTTTTCTCGAAAATCAGTTTGTGTTCGCGATTGCCATTTTGATGCTATCGTGTAGGAAGGTAGTCAAGGAGGAATACGGAGCCGCATCCCGTTCCTCGGTATGGCCATTATTTCCGGAAGTGGAGACTGATATATTTTAGGTACTCAAAAATTGAAGCCTAGAAAAAAGTGCGACGGATTTGCCGGATATTAGCGGTGATTACTAGGCAACCTGCGGGGATGCTACAGTTAAAAGGGCGGGCCTCTGAGTCGCTTCGTTTTCCTTGTGTAAAAAAAATTCTGTTTTGGAAGGTCAAAATGACCATTTTTTGAAATTTTGCCGGCCTCTCCTGTCCAGACGAACGGGGATAGAGAGTTGTCCTTTATACTGAAGATAGAGTTCGACGAGCTGTATTCAACTCACTCTTCGGCTTTGTTGTTACTACAAGCACTGCGGAGTTATGGCGGCTAGAATGTCGGCGGTTTTTCTCGAAAATCAGTTTGTGTTCGCGATTGCCATTTTGATGCTATCGTGTAGGAAGGTAGTCGAGGAGGAATACGGGGCCGCATCCCGTTCCTCGGTATGGCCATTATTTCCGGAAGTAGAGACTGAAATATTTTAGGTACCCAAAAATTGAGGTTAGAAAAAAGTGCGACGGATTTGCCGGATATTAGCGGTGATTACTAGGCAACCTGCGGGGATGCTACAGTTAAAAGGGCGGGCCTCTGAGTCGCTTCGTTTTCCTTGTGTAAAAAAATTCTGTTTTGGAAGGTCTAAATGACCATTTTTTGAAATTTTTCCGGCCTCTCCTGTCCAGACGAACGGGGATAGAGGGTTGTCCTTTATAGTGAAGATAGAGTTCGACGAGCTGTATTCAACGCAATCTTCGGCTTTGTTGTTACTACACGCACTGTGGAGTTATCGCGGCTAGAATGTCGGCGGAAGGGGAAAATCAGTTTGTGTTCGCGATTGCCATTTTGATGCTATCGTGTAAGAAGGTAGTCAAGGGGGAATACGGGGCCGCATCCCGTTCCTCGGTATGGCCATTATTTCCGGAAGTAGAGACTGAAATATTTTAGGTACCCAAAAATTGATGTTAGAAAAAAGTGCGACGGATTTGCCGGATATTAGCGGTGATTACTAGGCAACCTGCGGGGATACTACAGTTAAAAGGCCGGGCCTCTGAGTCGCTTCGTTTTCCTTGTGTAAAAAAAAATTTGTGTTTTGGAAGGTTAAAATGACCATTTTTTGAAAATTTGCCGGCCTCTCCTGTCCAGACGGACGGGGATAGAGAGTTGTCCTTTATACTGAAGATAGAGTTCGACGAGCTGTATTCAACGCACTCTTCGGCTTTGTTGTTACTACACGCACTGCGGTGTTATGGCGGCTAGAATTTCGGCGGAAGGGTGGTTTAAACCTTTCCCCTTTTTTTCTCGAAAATCAGTTTGTGTTCGCGATTGCCATTTTGATGCTATCGTGTAAGAAGGTAGTCAAGGGGGAATACGGGGCCGCATCCCGTTCCTCGGTATGGCCATTATTTCCGGAAGTAGAGACTGAAATATTTTAGGTACTCAAATATTGAAGCCTAGAAAAAAGTGCGACGGATTTGCCGGATATTAGCGGTGATTACTAGGCAACCTGCGGGGATGCTACAGTTAAAAGGGCGGGCCTCTGAGTCGCTTCGTTTTCCTTGTGTAAAAAAAATTCTGTTTTGGAAGGTCAAAATGACCATTTTTTTAAATTTTGCCGGCCTCTCCTGTCCAGACGAACGGGGATAGAGAGTTGTCCTTTATACTGAAGATAGACTTCGACGATCTGTATTCAACGCACTCTTCGGCTTTGTTGGTTACTACACGCACTGCGGAGTTATGGCGGCTAGAATGTCGGCGGAAGGGTATTTAAACCCTTCCCCTTTTTTTCTCGAAAATCAGTTTGTGTTCGCGATTGCCATTTTGATGTTATCGTCTAGGAAGGTAGTCAAGGAGGAATACGGGGCCGCATCCCGTTCCTCGGTATGGCCATTATTTCCGGAAGTAGAGACTGAAATATTTTAGGTACTCAAATATTGAAGCCTAGAAAAAAGTGCGACGGATTTGCCGGATATTAGCGGTGATTACTAGGCAACCTGCGGGGATGCTACAGTTAAAAGGGCGGGCCTCTGAGTCGCTTCGTTTTCCTTGTGTAAAAAAAATTCTGTTTTGGAAGGTCAAAATGACCATTTTTTGAAATTTTGCCGGCCTCTCCTGTCCAGACGAACGGGGATAGAGAGTTGTCCTTTATACTGAAGATAGAGTTCGACGAGCTGTATTCAACTCACTCTTCGGCTTTGTTGTTACTACAAGCACTGCGGAGTTATGGCGGCTAGAATGTCGGCGGTTTTTCTCGAAAATCAGTTTGTGTTCGCGATTGCCATTTTGATGCTATCGTGTAGGAAGGTAGTCGAGGAGGAATACGGGGCCGCATCCTGTTTCTCGGTATGGCCATTATTTCCGGAAGTAGAGACTGAAATATTTTAGGTACCCAAAAATTGAGGTTAGAAAAAAGTGCGACGGATTTGCCGGATATTAGCGGTGATTACTAGGCAACCTGCGGGGATGCTACAGTTAAAAGGGCGGGCCTCTGAGTCGCTTCGTTTTCCTTGTGTAAAAAAATTCTGTTTTGGAAGGTCTAAATGACCATTTTTTGAAATTTTTCCGGCCTCTCCTGTCCAGACGAACGGGGATAGAGGGTTGTCCTTTATAGTGAAGATAGAGTTCGACGAGCTGTATTCAACGCAATCTTCGGCTTTGTTGTTACTACACGCACTGTGGAGTTATCGCGGCTAGAATGTCGGCGGAAGGGGAAAATCAGTTTGTGTTCGCGATTGCCATTTTGATGCTATCGTGTAAGAAGGTAGTCAATGGGGAATACGGGGCCGCATCCCGTTCCTCGGTATGGCCATTATTTCCGGAAGTAGAGACTGAAATATTTTAGGTACCCAAAAATTGAGGTTAGAAAAAAGTGCGACGGATTTGCCGGATATTAGCGGTGATTACTAGGCAACCTGCGGGGATACTACAATTAAAAGGCCGGGCCTCTGAGTCGCTTCGTTTTCCTTGTGTAAAAAAAAATTTGTGTTTTGGAAGGTTAAAATGACCATTTTTTGAAACTTTGCCGGCCTCTCCTGTCCAGACGAACGGGGATAGAGAGTTGTCCTTTATACTGAAGATAGAGTTCGACGAGCTGTATTCAACGCACTCTTCCGCTTTGTTGTTACTACAAGCACTGCGGTGTTATGGCGGCTAGAATTTCGGCGGAAGGGTGGTTTAAACCTTTCCCCTTTTTTTCTCGAAAATCAGTTTGTGTTCGCGATTGCCATTTTCATGCTATCGTGTAAGAAGGTAGTCAAGGGGGAATACGGGGCCGCATCCCGTTCCTCGGTATGGCCATTAATTCCGGAAGTAGAGACTGAAATATTTTAGGTACCCAAAAATTGAGGTTAGAAAAAAGTGCGACGGATTTGCCGGATATTAGCGGTGATTACTAGGCAACCTGCGGGGATACTACAGTTAAAAGGCCGGGCCTCTGAGTCGCTTCGTTTTCCTTGTGTAAAAAAAAATTTGTGTTTTGGAAGGTTAAAATGACCATTTTTTGAAATTTTGCCGGCCTCTCCCGTCCAGACGAACGGGGATAGAGAGTTGTCCTTTATACTGAAGATAGAGTTCGACGAGCTGTATTCAACGCACTCTTCGGCTTTGTTGTTACTACACGCACTGCGGTGTTATGGCGGCTAGAATTTCGGCGGAAGGGTGGTTACCTTCCCCTTTTTTTCTCGAAAATCAGTTTGTGTTCGTGATTGCCATTTTGATGCTATCGTCTAGGAAGGTAGTCAAGGAGGAATACGGGACCGCATCCCGTTCCTCGGTATGGCCATTATTTCCGGAAGTAGAGACTGAAATATTTTAGGTACTCAAATATTGAAGCCTAGAAAAAAGTGCGACGGATTTGCCGGATATTAGCGGTGATTACTAGGCAATCTGCGGGGATGCTACAGTTAAAAGGGCGGGCCTCTGAGTCGCTTCGTTTTCCTTGTGTAAAAAAAATTCTGTTTTGGAAGGTCAAAATGACCATTTTTTGAAATTTTGCCGGCCTCTCCTGTCCAGACGAACGGGGATAGAGAGTTGTCCTTTATACTGAAGATAGAGTTCGACGATCTGTATTCAACGCACTCTTCGGCGTTGTTAGTTACTACACGCACTGCGGAGTTATGGCGGCTAGAATGTCGCCGGAAGGGTGGTTTAAACCCTTCCCCTTTTTTTCTCGAAAATCAGTTTGTGTTCGCGATTGCCATTTTGATGCTATCGTGTAGGAAGGTAGTCAAGGAGGAATACGGAGCCGCATCCCGTTCCTCGGTATGGCCATTATTTCCGGAAGTAGAGACTGATATATTTTAGGTACTCAAAAATTGAAGCCTAGAAAAAAGTGCGACGGATTTGCCGGATATTAGCGGTGATTACTAGGCAACCTGCGGGGATGCTACAGTTAAAAGGGCGGGCCTCTGAGTCGCTTCGTTTTCCTTGTGTAAAAAAAATTCTGTTTTGGAAGGTCAAAATGACCATTTTTTGAAATTTTGCCGGCCTCTCCTGTCCAGACGAACGGGGATAGAGAGTTGTCCTTTATACTGAAGATAGAGTTCGACGAGCTGTATTCAACTCACTCTTCGGCTTTGTTGTTACTACAAGCACTGCGGAGTTATGGCGGCTAGAATGTCGGCGGTTTTTCTCGAAAATCAGTTTGTGTTCGCGATTGCCATTTTGATGCTATCGTGTAGGAAGGTAGTCGAGGAGGAATACGGGGCCGCATCCCGTTCCTCGGTATGGCCATTATTTCCGGAAGTAGAGACTGAAATATTTTAGGTACCCAAAAATTGAGGTTAGAAAAAAGTGCGACGGATTTGCCGGATATTAACGGTGATTACTAGGCAACCTGCGGGGATGCTACAGTTAAAAGGGCGGGCCTCTGAGTCGCTTCGTTTTCCTTGTGTAAAAAAATTCTGTTTTGGAAGGTCTAAATGACCATTTTTTGAAATTTTTCCGGCCTCTCCTGTCCAGACGAACGGGGATAGAGGGTTGTCCTTTATAGTGAAGATAGAGTTCGACGAGCTGTATTCAACGCAATCTTCGGCTTTGTTGTTACTACACGCACTGTGGAGTTATCGCGGCTAGAATGTCGGCGGAAGGGGAAAATCAGTTTGTGTTCGCGATTGCCATTTTGATGCTATCGTGTAAGAAGGTAGTCAAGGGGGAATACGGGGCCGCATCCCGTTCCTCGGTATGGCCATTATTTCCGGAAGTAGAGACTGAAATATTTTAGGTACCCAAAAATTGATGTTAGAAAAAAGTGCGACGGATTTGCCGGATATTAGCGGTGATTACTAGGCAACCTGCGGGGATACTACAGTTAAAAGGCCGGGCTCTGAGTCGCTTCGTTTTCCTTGTGTAAAAAAAAATTTGTGTTTTGGAAGGTTAAAATGACCATTTTTTGAAAATTTGCCGGCCTCTCCTGTCCAGACGGACGGGGATAGAGAGTTGTCCTTTATACTGAAGATAGAGTTCGACGAGCTGTATTCAACGCACTCTTCGGCTTTGTTGTTACTACACGCACTGCGGTGTTATGGCGGCTAGAATTTCGGCGGAAGGGTGGTTTAAACCTTTCCCCTTTTTTTCTCGAAAATCAGTTTGTGTTCGCGATTGCCATTTTGATGCTATCGTGTAAGAAGGTAGTCAAGGGGGAATACGGGGCCGCATCCCGTTCCTCGGTATGGCCATTATTTCCGGAAGTAGAGACTGAAATATTTTAGGTACTCAAATATTGAAGCCTAGAAAAAAGTGCGACGGATTTGCCGGATATTAGCGGTGATTACTAGGCAACCTGCGGGGATGCTACAGTTAAAAGGGCGGGCCTCTGAGTCGCTTCGTTTTCCTTGTGTAAAAAAAATTCTGTTTTGGAAGGTCAAAATGACCATTTTTTGAAATTTTGCCGGCCTCTCCTGTCCAGACGAACGGGGATAGAGAGTTGTCCTTTATACTGAAGATAGAGTTCGACGAGCTGTATTCAACTCACTCTTCGGCTTTGTTGTTACTACAAGCACTGCGGAGTTATGGCGGCTAGAATGTCGGCGGTTTTTCTCGAAAATCAGTTTGTGTTCGCGATTGCCATTTTGATGCTATCGTGTAGGAAGGTAGTCGAGGAGGAATACGGGGCCGCATCCTGTTTCTCGGTATGGCCATTATTTCCGGAAGTAGAGACTGAAATATTTTAGGTACCCAAAAATTGAGGTTAGAAAAAAGTGCGACGGATTTGCCGGATATTAGCGGTGATTACTAGGCAACCTGCGGGGATGCTACAGTTAAAAGGGCGGGCCTCTGAGTCGCTTCGTTTTCCTTGTGTAAAAAAATTCTGTTTTGGAAGGTCTAAATGACCATTTTTTGAAATTTTTCCGGCCTCTCCTGTCCAGACGAACGGGGATAGAGGGTTGTCCTTTATAGTGAAGATAGAGTTCGACGAGCTGTATTCAACGCAATCTTCGGCTTTGTTGTTACTACACGCACTGTGGAGTTATCGCGGCTAGAATGTCGGCGGAAGGGGAAAATCAGTTTGTGTTCGCGATTGCCATTTTGATGCTATCGTGTAAGAAGGTAGTCAATGGGGAATACGGGGCCGCATCCCGTTCCTCGGTATGGCCATTATTTCCGGAAGTAGAGACTGAAATATTTTAGGTACCCAAAAATTGAGGTTAGAAAAAAGTGCGACGGATTTGCCGGATATTAGCGGTGATTACTAGGCAACCTGCGGGGATACTACAATTAAAAGGCCGGGCCTCTGAGTCGCTTCGTTTTCCTTGTGTAAAAAAAAATTTGTGTTTTGGAAGGTTAAAATGACCATTTTTTGAAACTTTGCCGGCCTCTCCTGTCCAGACGAACGGGGATAGAGAGTTGTCCTTTATACTGAAGATAGAGTTCGACGAGCTGTATTCAACGCACTCTTCCGCTTTGTTGTTACTACAAGCACTGCGGTGTTATGGCGGCTAGAATTTCGGCGGAAGGGTGGTTTAAACCTTTCCCCTTTTTTTCTCGAAAATCAGTTTGTGTTCGCGATTGCCATTTTCATGCTATCGTGTAAGAAGGTAGTCAAGGGGGAATACGGGGCCGCATCCCGTTCCTCGGTATGGCCATTAATTCCGGAAGTAGAGACTGAAATATTTTAGGTACCCAAAAATTGAGGTTAGAAAAAAGTGCGACGGATTTGCCGGATATTAGCGGTGATTACTAGGCAACCTGCGGGGATACTACAGTTAAAAGGCCGGGCCTCTGAGTCGCTTCGTTTTCCTTGTGTAAAAAAAAATTTGTGTTTTGGAAGGTTAAAATGACCATTTTTTGAAATTTTGCCGGCCTCTCCCGTCCAGACGAACGGGGATAGAGAGTTGTCCTTTATACTGAAGATAGAGTTCGACGAGCTGTATTCAACGCACTCTTCGGCTTTGTTGTTACTACACGCACTGCGGTGTTATGGCGGCTAGAATTTCGGCGGAAGGGTGGTTATCTTCCCCTTTTTTTCTCGAAAATCAGTTTGTGTTCGCGATTGCCATTTTGATGCTATCGTGTAAGAAGGTAGTCAAGGGGGAATACGGGGCCGCATCCCGTTCCTCGGTATGGCCATTATTTCCGGAAGTAGAGACTGAAATATTTTAGGTACCCAAAAATTGAGGTTAGAAAAAAGTGCGACGGATTTGCCGGATATTAGCGGTGATTACTAGGCAACCTGCGGGGATGCTAGAGTTAAAAGGGCGGGCCTCTGAGTCGCTTCTTTTTCCTTGTGTAAAAAAAATTCTGTTTTGGAAGGTCAAAATGACCATTTTTTGAAATTTTGCCGGCCTCTCCTGTCCAGACGAACGGGGATAGAGAGTTGTCCTTTATACTGATGATAGAGTTCGACGAGCTGTATTCAACGCACTCTTCGGCTTTGTTGTTACTACACGCACTGCGGAGTTATGGCGGCTAGAATGTCGGCGGAATGTCTCGAAAATCAGTTTGTGTTCGCGATTGCCGTTTTGATGCTATCGTGTAGGAATGTAGTCAAGAGGGAATACGGGGCCGCATCCATTCCTCGGTTTGGCCATTATTTCCGGAAGTAGAGACTGAAATATTTTAGGTACACAAAAATTGAGGTTAGAAAAAAGTGCGACGGATTTGCCGGATATTAGCGGTGATTACTAGGCAACCTGCGGGGATGCTACAGTTAAAAAGGCGGGCCTCTGAGTCGCTTCGTTTTCCTTGAGTAAAAAAAATTCTGTTTTGGAAGGTCAAAATGACCATTTTTTGAAATTTTGCCGGCCTCTCCTGTCCAGACGAACGGGGATAGAGAGTTGTCCTTTATACTGAAGATAGAGTTCGACGAGCTGTATTCAACGCACTCTTCGGCTTTGTTGGTTACTACACGCACTGCGGAGTTATGGCGGCTAGAATGTCGGCGGAAGGGGAAATTCAGTTTGTGTTCGCGATTGCCATTTTGATGCTATCGTGTAAGAAGGTAGTCAAGTGGGAATACGGGGCCGCATCCCGTTCCTCGGTATGGCCATTATTTCCGGAAGTAGAGACTGAAATATTTTAGGTACCCAAAAATTGAGGTTAGAAAAAAGTGCGACGGATTTGCCGGATATTAGCGGTGATTACTAGGCAACCTGCGGGGATGCTACAGTTAAAAGGGCGGGCCTCTGAGTCGCTTCGTTTTCCTTGTGTAAAAAAAATTCTGTTTTGGAAGGTCAAAATGACCATTTTGTTTAATTTTGCCGGCCTCTCCTGTCCAGACGGACGGGGATAGAGAGTTGTCCTTTATACTGAAGATAGAGTTCGACGAGCTGTATTCAACGCACTCTTCTGCTTTGTTGTTACTACACGCACTGCGGAGTTATGGCGGCTAGAATGTCGGCGGAAGGGTTGTTCCCCTTTTTTTCTCGAAAATCAGTTTGTGTTCGCGATTGCCATTTTGATGCTATGGTGTAAGAAGGTAGTCGAGGGGGAATACGGGGCCGCATCCCGTTCCTCGGTATGGCCATTATTTCCGGAATTAGAGACTGAAATATTTTAGGTACCCAAAAATTGAGGTTAGAAAAAAGTGCGACGGATTTGCCGGATATTAGCGGTGATCACTAGGCAACCTGCGGCGATGCTACAGTTAAAAGGCCGGGCCTCTGAGTCGCTTCGTTTTCCTTGTGTAAAAAAAAAATTGTGTTTTGGAAGGTTAAAATGACCATTTTTTTTAATTTTGCCGGCCTCTCCTGTCCAGACGAACGGGGATAGAAAGTTGTCATTTATACTGAACATAGAGTTCGACGAGCTGTATTCAACGCACTCTTCGGCTTTGTTGTTACTACACGCACTGCGGAGTTATGGCGGCTAGAATGTCGGCGGAAGGGTGGTTTAAACCCTTCCCCTTTTTTTCTCGAAAATCAGTTTGTGTTCGCGATTGCCATTTTGATGCTATCGTGTAAGAAGGTAGTCAAGGGGGAATACGGGGCCGCATCCCGTTCCTCGGTATGGCCATTATTTCCGGAAGTAGAGACTGAAATATTTTAGGTACCCAAAAATTGAGGTTAGAAAAAAGTGCGACGGATTTGCCGGATATTAGCGGTAATTACTAGGCAACCTGCGGGGATGCTACAGTTAAAAGGGCGGGCCTCTGAGATGCTTCGTTTTCCTTGTGTAAAAAAAATTCTGTTTTGGAAGGTCAAAATGACCATTTTTTTAAATTTTGCCCGCCTCTCCTGTCCAGACGAACGGGGATAGAGAGTTGTCCTTTATACTGAAGATAGAGTTCGACGAGCTGTATTCAACGCACTCTTCGGCTTTGTTGTTACTACACGCACTGCGGAGTTATGGCGGCTAGAATGTCGGCGGAAGGGTGGTTTAAACCCTTCCCCTTTTTTTCTCGAAAATCAGTTTGTGTTCGCGATTGCCATTTTGATGCTATCGTCTAGGAAGGTAGTCAAGGAGGAATACGGGACCGCATCCCGTTCCTCGGTATGGCCATTATTTCCGGAAGTAGAGACTGAAATATTTTAGGTACTCAAATATTGAAGCCTAGAAAAAAGTGCGACGGATTTGCCGGATATTAGCGGTGATTACTAGGCAATCTGCGGGGATGCTACAGTTAAAAGGGCGGGCCTCTGAGTCGCTTCGTTTTCCTTGTGTAAAAAAAATTCTGTTTTGGAAGGTCAAAATGACCATTTTTTGAAATTTTGCCGGCCTCTCCTGTCCAGACGAACGGGGATAGAGAGTTGTCCTTTATACTGAAGATAGAGTTCGACGATCTGTATTCAACGCACTCTTCGGCGTTGTTAGTTACTACACGCACTGCGGAGTTATGGCGGCTAGAATGTCGGCGGAAGGGTGGTTTAAACCCTTCCCCTTTTTTTCTCGAAAATCAGTTTGTGTTCGCGATTGCCATTTTGATGCTATCGTGTAGGAAGGTAGTCAAGGAGGAATACGGAGCCGCATCCCGTTCCTCGGTATGGCCATTATTTCCGGAAGTAGAGACTGATATATTTTAGGTACTCAAAAATTGAAGCCTAGAAAAAAGTGCGATGGATTTGCCGGATATTAGCGGTGATTACTAGGCAACCTGCGGGGATGCTACAGTTAAAAGGGCGGGCCTCTGAGTCGCTTCGTTTTCCTTGTGTAAAAAAAATTCTGTTTTGGAAGGTCAAAATGACCATTTTTTGAAATTTTGCCGGCCTCTCCTGTCCAGACGAACGGGGATAGAGAGTTGACCTTTATACTGAAGATAGAGTTCGACGAGCTGTATTCAACTCACTCTTCGGCTTTGTTGTTACTACAAGCACTGCGGAGTTATGGCGGCTAGAATGTCGGCGGTTTTTCTCGAAAATCAGTTTGTGTTCGCGATTGCCATTTTGATGCTATCGTGTAGGAAGGTAGTCGAGGAGGAATACGGGGCCGCATCCCGTTCCTCGGTATGGCCATTATTTCCGGAAGTAGAGACTGAAATATTTTAGGTACCCAAAAATTGAGGTTAGAAAAAAGTGCGACGGATTTGCCGGATATTAGCGGTGATTACTAGGCAACCTGCGGGGATGCTACGGTTAAAAGGGCGGGCCTCTGAGTCGCTTCGTTTTCCTTGTGTAAAAAAATTCTGTTTTGGAAGGTCTAAATGACCATTTTTTGAAATTTTTCCGGCCTCTCCAGTCCAGACGAACGGGGATAGAGGGTTGTCCTTTATAGTGAAGATAGAGTTCGACGAGCTGTATTCAACGCAATCTTCGGCTTTGTTGTTACTACACGCACTGTGGAGTTATCGCGGCTAGAATGTCGGCGGAAGGGGAAAATCAGTTTGTGTTCGCGATTGCCATTTTGATGCTATCGTGTAAGAAGGTAGTCAAGGGGGAATACGGGGCCGCATCCCGTTCCTCGGTATGGCCATTATTTCCGGAAGTAGAGACTGAAATATTTTAGGTACCCAAAAATTGATGTTAGAAAAAAGTGCGACGGATTTGCCGGATATTAGCGGTGATTACTAGGCAACCTGCGGGGATACTACAGTTAAAAGGCCGGGCCTCTGAGTCGCTTCGTTTTCCTTGTGTAAAAAAAAATTTGTGTTTTGGAAGGTTAAAATGACCATTTTTTGAAAATTTGCCGGCCTCTCCTGTCCAGACGAACGGGGATAGAGAGTTGTCCTTTATACTGAAGATAGAGTTCGACGAGCTGTATTCAACGCACTCTTCGGCTTTGTTGTTACTACACGCACTGCGGTGTTATGGCGGCTAGAATTTCGGCGGAAGGGTGGTTTAAACCTTTCCCCTTTTTTTCTCGAAAATCAGTTTGTGTTCGCGATTGCCATTTTGATGCTATCGTGTAAGAAGGTAGTCAAGGGGGAATACGGGGCCGCATCCCGTTCCTCGGTATGGCCATTATTTCCGGAAGTAGAGACTGAAATATTTTAGGTACCCAAAAATTGAGGTTAGAAAAAAGTGCGACGGATTTGCCGGATATTAGCGGTGATTACTAGGCAACCTGCGGGGATGCTAGAGTTAAAAGGGCGGGCCTCTGAGTCGCTTCTTTTTCCTTGTGTAAAAAAAATTCTGTTTTGGAAGGTCAAAATGACCATTTTTTGAAATTTTGCCGGCCTCTCCTGTCCAGACGAACGGGGATAGAGAGTTGTCCTATATACTGAAGATAGAGTTCGACGAGCTGTATTCAACGCACTCTTCGGCTTTGTTGTTACTACACGCACTGCGGTGTTATGGCGGCTAGAATTTCGGCGGAATGTCTCGAAAATCAGTTTGTGTTCGCGATTGCCGTTTTGATGCTATCGTGTAGGAATGTAGTCAAGAGGGAATACGGGGCCGCATCCATTCCTCGGTTTGGCCATTATTTCCGGAAGTAGAGACTGAAATATTTTAGGTACACAAAAATTGAGGTTAGAAAAAAGTGCGACGGATTTGCCGGATATTAGCGGTGATTACTAGGCAACCTGCGGGGATGCTACAGTTAAAAAGGCGGGCCTCTGAGTCGCTTCGTTTTCCTTGAGTAAAAAAAATTCTGTTTTGGAAGGTCAAAATGACCATTTTTTGAAATTTTGCCGTCCTCTCCTGTCCAGACGAACGGGGATAGAGAGTTGTCCTTTATACTGAAGATAGAGTTCGACGAGCTGTATTCAACGCAATCTTCGGCTTTGTTGTTACTACACGCACTGTGGAGTTATCGCGGCTAGAATGTCGGCGGAAGGGGAAAATCAGTTTGTGTTCGCGATTGCCATTTTGATGCTATCGTGTAAGAAGGTAGTCAAGTGGGAATACGGGGCCGCATCCCGTTCCTCGGTATGGCCATTATTTCCGGAAGTAGAGACTGAAATATTTTAGGTACCCAAAAATTGAGGTTAGAAAAAAGTGCGACGGATTTGCCGGATATTAGCGGTGATTACTAGGCAACCTGCGGGGATGCCACAGTTAAAAGGGCGGGCCTCTGAGTCGCTTCGTTTTCCTTGTGTAAAAAAAATTCTGTTTTGGAAGGTCAAAATGACCATTTTCTGAAATTTTGCCGGCCTCTCCTGTCCAGACGAACGGGGATAGATAGTTGTCCTTTATACTGAAGATAGAGTTCGACGATCTGTATTCAACGCACTCTTCGGCTTTGTTGGTTACTACACGCACTGCGGAGTTATGGCGGCTAGAATGTCGGCGGAAGGGTGGTTTAAACCCTTCCCCTTTTTTTCTCGAAAATCAGTTTGTGTTCGCGATTGCCATTTTGATGCTATCGTGTAGGAAGGTAGTCAAGGAGGAATACGGGGCCGCATCCCGTTCCTCGGTATGGCCATTATTTCCGGAAGTAGAGACTGATATATTTTAGGTACTCAAAAATTGAAACCTAGAAAAAAGTGCGACGGATTTGCCGGATATTAGCGGTGATTACTAGGCAACCTGCGGGGATGCTACAGTTAAAAGGGCGGGCCCCTGAGTCGCTTCGTTTTCCTTGTGTAAAGAAAATTCTGTTTTGGAAGGTCAAAATGACCATTTTTTGAAATTTTGCCGGCCTCTCCTGTCCAGACGAACGGGGATAGAGAGTTGTCCTTTATACTGAAGATAGAGTTCGACGAGCTGTATTCAACTCACTCTTCGGCTTTGTTGTTACTACAAGCACTGCGGAGTTATGGCGGCTAGAATGTCGGCGGTTTTTCTCGAAAATCAGTTTGTGTCCCGATTGCCATTTTGATGCTATCGTGTAGGAAGGTAGTCGAGGAGGAATACGGGGCCGCATCCCGTTCCTCGGTATGGCCATTATTTCCGGAAGTAGAGACTGAAATATTTTAGGTACCCAAAAATTGAGGTTAGAAAAAAGTGCCACGGATTTGCCGGATATTAGCGGTGATTACTAGGCAACCTGCGGGGATGCTAGAGTTAAAAGGGCGGGCCTCTGAGTCGCTTCTTTTTCCTTGTGTAAAAAAAATTCTGTTTTGGAAGGTCAAAATGACCATTTTTTGAAATTTTGCCGGCCTCTCCTGTCCAGACGATCGGGGATAGAGAGTTGTCCTTTATACTGAAGATAGAGTTCGACGAGCTGTATTCAACGCACTCTTCGGCTTTGTTGTTACTACACGCACTGCGGAGTTATGGCGGCTAGAATGTCGGCGGAAGGGTTGTTCCCCTTTTTTTCTCGAAAATCAGTTTGTGTTCGCGATTGCCATTTTGATGCTATGGTGTAAGAAGGTAGTCGAGGGGGAATACGGGGCCGCATCCCGTTCCTCGGTATGGCCATTATTTCCGGAATTAGAGACTGAAATATTTTAGGTACCCAAAAATTGAGGTTAGAAAAAAGTGCGACGGATTTGCCGGATATTAGCGGTGATCACTAGGCAACCTGCGGCGATGCTACAGTTAAAAGGCCGGGCCTCTGAGTCGCTTCGTTTTCCTTGTGTAAAAAAAAAATTGTGTTTTGGAAGGTTAAAATGACCATTTTTTTTAATTTTGCCGGCCTCTCCTGTCCAGACGAACGGGGATAGAAAGTTGTCGATTATACTGAACATAGCGTTCGACGAGCTGTATTCAACGCACTCTTCGGCTTTGTTGTTACTGCACGCACTGCGGTGTTATGGCGGCTAGAATTTCGGCGGAAGGCTGGTTTAAACCCTTCCCCTTTTTTTCTCGATAATCAGTTTGTGTTCGCGATTGCCATTTTGATGCTATCGTGTAAGAAGGTAGTCAAGGGGGAATACGGGGCCGCATCCCGTTCCTCGGTATGGCCATTATTTCCGGAAGTAGAGACTGAAATATTTTAGGTACCCAAAAATTGAGGTTAGAAAAAAGTGCGACGGATTTGCCGGATATTAGCGGTGATTACTAGGCAACCTGCGGGGATGCTACAGTTAAAAGGGCGGGCCTCTGAGTCGCTTCGTTTTCCTTGTGTAAAAAAAATTCTGTTTTGGAAGGTCAAAATGACCATTTTTTGAAATTTTGCCGGCCTCTCCTGTCCAGACGAACGGGGATAGAGAGTTGTCCTTTATACTGAAGATAGAGGTCGACGAGCTGTATTCAACGCACTCTTCGGCTTTGTTGTTACTACACGCACTGCGGAGTTATGGCGGCTAGAATGTCGGCGGAAGGGTGGTTTCTCCTTTTTTTCTCGAAAATCAGTTTGTGTTCGCGATTGCCATTTTGATGCTATCGTGTAGGAAGGTAGTCAAGGGGGAATACGGGGCCGCATCCCGTTCCTCGGTATGGCCATTATTTCCGGAAGTAGAGACTGAAATATTTTAGGTACCCAAAAATTGAGGTTAGAAAAAAGTGCGACGGATTTGCCGGATATTAGCGGTGATTACTAGGCAACCTGCGGGGATGCTACAGTTAAAAGTACGGGCCTCTGAGTCGCTTCGTTTTCCTTGTGTAAAAAAAATTCTGTTTTGGAATGTCAAAATGACCATTTTTTTTAATTTTGCCGGCCTCTCCTGTCCAGACGAACGGGGATAGAGAGTTGTCCTTTATACTGAAGATAGAATTCGACGAGCTGTATTCAACGCACTCTTCGGCTTTGTTGTTACTACACGCACTGCGGAGTTATGGCGGCTAGAATTTCGGCGGAAGGGTTTTTTTCTCGAAAATCAGTTTGTGTTCGCGATTGCCATTTTGATGCTATCGTGTAGGAAGGTAGTCAAGGGGGAATACGGGCCGCATCCCGTTCCTCGGTATGGCCATTATTTCCGGAAGTAGAGACTGAAATATTTTAGGTACCCAAAAATTGAGGTTAGAAAAAAGTGCGACGGATTTGCCGGATATTAGCGGTGATTACTAGGCAACCTGCGGGGATGCTACAGTTAAAATGGCGGGCCTCTGGGTCGCTTCGTGTCCTTGTGCAAAAAAATTCGGTTTTGGAAGGTCAAAATGACCATTTTTTGAAATTGTGCCGGCCTCTCCAGTCCAGACGAACGGGGATAGAGAGTTGTCCTTTATACTGAAGATAGAGTTCGGCGAGCTGTATTCAACGCACTCTTCGGCTTTGTTGTTACTTCACGCACTGCGGAGTTATGGCGGCTAGAATGTCGGGGGAAGGGTGGTTTTTTTCTCGAAAATCAGTTTGTGTTCGCGATTGCCATTTTGATGCTATCGTGTAGGAAGGTAGTCAAGGGGGAATACGGGGCCGCATCCCGTTCCTCGGTATGGCCATTATTTCGGAAGTAGAGACTGAAATATTTCAGGTACCCAAATATTGAGGTTAGAAAAAAGTGCGACGGATTTGCCGGATATTAGCAGTGATTACTAGGCAACCTTCGGGGATGCTACAGTTAAAAGGGCGGGCCTCTGAATCGCTTCGTTTTTCTTGTGTAAACAAAATTCTGTTTTGGAAGGTCAAAATGACCATTTTTTGAAATGTTGCCGGCATCTCCTGTCCAGACGAACGGGGATAGAGAGTTGTCCTTTATACTGAAGATAGAGTTCGACGAGCTATATTCAACGAAGTCTTCGGCTTTGTTGTTACTACAAGCATTGCGGTGTTATGGCGGCTAGAATGTCGGCGGAAGGGTGGTTCCCCTTTTTTTCCCGAAAATCAGTTTGTGTTCGCGATTGCCATTTTGATGCTATCGTGTAGGAAGGTAGTCAAGGGGGAATACGGGCCACATCCCGTTCCTCGGTATGGCCATTATTTCCGGAACTAGAGACTGAAATATTTTAGGTACCCAAAAATTGAGGTTAGAAAAAAGTGCGACGGATTTGCCGGATATTAGCGGTGATTACTAGGCAACCTGCGGGGATGCTACAGTTAAAAGGGCTGGCCTCTGAGTCGCTTCGTTTTCCTTGTGTAAAGAAAATTCTGTTTTGGAAGGTCAAAATGACCATTTTTTGAAACGTTGCCGGCCTCTCCTGTCCAGACGAACGGGGATAGAGAGTTGTCCTTGATACTGAAGATAGAGTTCGACGAGCTGTATTCAACGCACTCTTCGGCTTTGTTGTTACTACACGCACTGCGGAGTAATGGCTGCTAGAATGTCGGCGGAAGGGTGGTTCCTTCCCCTTTTTTTCTCGAAAATCAGTTTGTTTTCGCGATTGCCATTTTGATGCTATCGTGTAAGAAGGTAGTCAAGGGGGAATACGGGGCCGCATCCCGTTCCTCGGTATGGCCATTATTTCCGGAAGTAGAGACTGAAATATTTTAGGTACCCAAAAATTGAGGTTAGAAAAAAGTGCGACGGATTTGCCGGATATTAGCGGTGATTACTAGGCAACCTGCGGGGATGCTACAGTTAAAATGGCGGGCCTCTGGGTCGCTTCGTGTCCTTGTGCAAAAAAATTCGGTTTTGGAAGGTCAAAATGACCATTTTTTGAAATTTTGCCGGCCTCTCCTGTCCAGACGAACGGGGATAGAGAGTTGTCCTTTATACTGAAGATAGAGTTCGACGATCTGTATTCAACGCACTCTTCGGCTTTGTTGGTTACTACACGCACTGCGGAGTTATGGCGGCTAGAATGTCGGCGGAAGGGTGGTTTAAACCCTTCCCCTTTTTTTCTCGAAAATCAGTTTGTGTTCGCGATTGCCATTTTGATGCTATCGTGTAGGAAGGTAGTCAAGGAGGAATACGGGGCCGCATCCCGTTCCTCGGTATGGCCATTATTTCCGGAAGTAGAGACTGATATATTTTAGGTACTCAAAAATTGAAACCTAGAAAAAAGTGCGACGGATTTGCCGGATATTAGCGGTGATTACTAGGCAACCTGCGGGGATGCTACAGTTAAAAGGGCGGGCCCCTGAGTCGCTTCGTTTTCCTTGTGTAAAAAGAATTCTGTTTTGGAAGGTCAAAATGACCATTTTTTGAAATTTTGCCGGCCTCTCCTGTCCAGACGAACGGGGATAGAGAGTTGTCCTTTATACTGAAGATAGAGTTCGACGAGCTGTATTCAACTCACTCTTCGGCTTTGTTGTTACTACAAGCACTGCGGAGTTATGGCGGCTAGAATGTCGGCGGTTTTTCTCGAAAATCAGTTTGTGTTCGCGATTGCCATTTTGATGCTATCGTGTAGGAAGGTAGTCGAGGAGGAATACGGGGCCGCATCCCGTTCCTCGGTATGGCCATTATTTCCGGAAGTAGAGACTGAAATATTTTAGGTACCCAAAAATTGAGGTTAGAAAAAAGTGCGACGGATTTGCCGGATATTAGCGGTGATTACTAGGCAACCTGCGGGGATGCTACAGTTAAAAGGGCGGGCCTCTGAGTCGCTTCGTTTTCCTTGTGTAAAAAAATTCTGTTTTGGAAGGTCTAAATGACCATTTTTTGAAATTTTTCCGGCCTCTCCTGTCCAGACGAACGGGGATAGAGGGTTGTCCTTTATAGTGAAGATAGAGTTCGACGAGCTGTATTCAACGCAATCTTCGGCTTTGTTGTTACTACACGCACTGTGGAGTTATCGCGGCTAGAATGTCGGCGGAAGGGGAAAATCAGTTTGTGTTCGCGATTGCCATTTTGATGCTATCGTGTAAGAAGGTAGTCAAGGGGGAATACGGGGCCGCATCCCGTTCCTCGGTATGGCCATTATTTCCGGAAGTAGAGACTGAAATATTTTAGGTACCCAAAAATTGAGGTTAGAAAAAAGTGCCACGGATTTGCCGGATATTAGCGGTGATTACTAGGCAACCTGCGGGGATGCTAGAGTTAAAAGGGCGGGCCTCTGAGTCGCTTCTTTTTCCTTGTGTAAAAAAAATTCTGTTTTGGAAGGTCAAAATGACCATTTTTTTAAATTTTGCCGGCCTCTCCTGTCCAGACGATCGGGGATAGAGAGTTGTCCTTTATACTGAAGATAGAGTTCGACGAGCTGTATTCAACGCACTCTTCGGCTTTGTTGTTACTACACGCACAGCGGAGTTATGGCGGCTAGAATGTCGGCGGAAGGGTTGTTCCCCTTTTTTTCTCGAAAATCAGTTTGTGTTCGCGATTGCCATTTTGATGCTATGGTGTAAGAAGGTAGTCGAGGGGGAATACGGGGCCGCATCCCGTTCCTCTGTATGGCCATTATTTCCGGAATTAGAGACTGAAATATTTTAGGTACCCAAAAATTGAGGTTAGAAAAAAGTGCGACGGATTTGCCGGATATTAGCGGTGATCACTAGGCAACCTGCGGCGATGCTACAGTTAAAAGGCCGGGCCTCTGAGTCGCTTCGTTTTCCTTGTGTAAAAAAAAAATTGTGTTTTGGAAGGTTAAAATGACCATTTTTTTTAATTTTGCCGGCCTCTCCTGTCCAGACGAACGGGGATAGAAAGTTGTCAATTATACTGAACATAGAGTTCGACGAGCTGTATTCAACGCACTCTTCGGCTTTGTTGTTACTACACGCACTGCGGTGTTATGGCGGCTAGAATTTCGGCGGAAGGCTGGTTTAAACCCTTCCCCTTTTTTTCTCGATAATCAGTTTGTGTTCGCGATTGCCATTTTGATGCTATCGTGTAAGAAGGTAGTCAAGGGGGAATACGGGGCCGCATCCCGTTCCTCGGTATGGCCATTATTTCCGGAAGTAGAGACTGAAATATTTTAGGTACCCAAAAATTGAGGTTAGAAAAAAGTGCGACGGATTTGCCGGATATTAGCGGTGATTACTAGGCAACCTGCGGGGATGCTACAGTTAAATGGGCGGGCCTCTGAGTCGCTTCGTTTTCCTTGTGTAAAAAAAATTCTGTTTTGGAAGGTCAAAATGACCATTTTTTGAAATTTTGCCGGCCTCTCCTGTCCAGACGAACGGGGATAGAGAGTTGTCCTTTATACTGAAGATAGAGTTCGACGAGCTGTATTCAACGCACTCTTCGGCTTTCTTGTTACTACACGCACTGCGGAGTTATGGCGGCTAGAATGTCGGCGGAAGGGTGGTTTCTCCTTTTTTTCTCGAAAATCAGTTTGTGTTCGCGATTGCCATTTTGATGCTATCGTGTAGGAAGGTAGTCAAGGGGGAATACGGGGCCGCATCCCGTTCCTCGGTATGGCCATTATTTCCGGAAGTAGAGACTGAAATATTTTAGGTACCCAAAAATTGAGGTTAGAAAAAAGTGCGACGGATTTGCCGGATATTAGCGGTGATTACTAGGCAACCTGCGGGGATGCTACAGTTAAAAGTACGGGCCTCTGAGTCGCTTCGTTTTCCTTGTGTAAAAAAAATTCTGTTTTGGAATGTCAAAATGACCATTTTTTTAAATTTTGCCGGCCTCGCCTGTCCAGACGAACGGGGATAGAGAGTTGTCCTTTATACTGAAGATAGAATTCGACGAGCTGTATTCAACGCACTCTTCGGCTTTGTTGTTACTACACGCACTGCGGAGTTATGGCGGCTAGAATTTCGGCGGAAGGGTTTTTTTCTCGAAAATCAGTTTGTGTTCGCGATTGCCATTTTGATGCTATCGTGTAGGAAGGTAGTCAAGGGGGAATACGGGCCGCATCCCGTTCCTCGGTATGGCCATTATTTCCGGAAGTAGAGACTGAAATATTTTAGGTACCCAAAAATTGAGGTTAGAAAAAAGTGCGACGGATTTGCCGGATATTAGCGGTGATTACTAGGCAACCTGCGGGGATGCTACAGTTAAAATGGCGGGCCTCTGGGTCGCTTCGTGTCCTTGTGCAAAAAAATTCGGTTTTGGAATGTCAAAATGACCATTTTTTTAAATTTTGCCGGCCTCTCCTGTCCAGACGAACGGGGATAGAGAGTTGTCCTTTATACTGAAGATACAATTCGACGAGCTGTATTCAACGCACTCTTCGGCTTTGTTGTTACTACACGCACTGCGGAGTTATGGCGGCTAGAATTTCGGCGGAAGGGTTTTTTTCTCGAAAATCAGTTTGTGTTCGCGATTGCCATTTTGATGCTATCGTGTAGGAAGGTAGTCAAGGGGGAATACGGGGCCGCATCCCGTTCCTCGGTATGGCCATTATTTCGGAAGTAGAGACTGAAATATTTCAGGTACCCAAATATTGAGGTTAGAAAAAAGTGCGACGGATTTGCCGGATATTAGCAGTGATTACTAGGCAACCTTCGGGGATGCTACAGTTAAAAGGGCGGGCCTCTGAATCGCTTCGTTTTTCTTGTGTAAACAAAATTCTGTTTTGGAAGGTCAAAATGACCATTTTTTGAAATGTTGCCAGCCTCTCCTGTCCAGACGAACGGGGATAGAGAGTTGTCCTTTATACTGAAGATAGAGTTCGACGAGCTATATTCAACGAAGTCTTCGGCTTTGTTGTTACTACAAGCATTGCCGTGTTATGGCGGCTAGAATGTCGGCGGAAGGGTGGTTCCCCTTTTTTTCCCGAAAATCAGTTTGTGTTCGCGATTGCCATTTTGATGCTATCGTGTAGGAAGGTAGTCAAGGGGGAATACGGGCCGCATCCCGTTCCTCGGTATGGCCATTATTTTCGGAACTAGAGACTGAAATATTTTAGGTACCCAAAAATTGAGGTTAGAAAAAAGTGCGACGGATTTGCCGGATATTAGCGGTGATTACTAGGCAACCTGCGGGGATGCTACAGTTAAAAGGGCTGGCCTCTGAGTCGCTTCGTTTTCCTTGTGTAAAGAAAATTCTGTTTTGGAAGGTCAAAATGACCATTTTTTGAAACGTTGCCGGCCTCTCCTGTCCAGACGAACGGGGATAGAGAGTTGTCCTTGATACTGAAGATAGAGTTCGACGATCTGTATTCAACGCACTCTTCGGCTTTGTTGTTACTACACGCACTGCGGAGTAATGGCTGCTAGAATGTCGGCGGAAGGGTGGTTCCTTCCCCTTTTTTTCTCGAAAATCAGTTTGTTTTCGCGATTGCCATTTTGATGCTATCGTGTAAGAAGGTAGTCAAGGGGGAATACGGGGCCGCATCCCGTTCCTCGGTATGGCCATTATTTCCGGAAGTAGAGACTGAAATATTTTAGGTACCCAAAAATTGAGGTTAGAAAAAAGTGCGACGGATTTGCCGGATATTAGCGGTGATTACTAGGCAACCTGCGGGGATGCTACAGTTAAAATGGCGGGCCTCTGGGTCGCTTCATGTCCTTGTGCAAAAAAATTCGGTTTTGGAAGGTCAAAATGACCATTTTTTGAAAATTTGCCGGCCTCTCCTGTCCAGACGAACGGGGATAGAGAGTTGTCCTTTATACTGAAGATAGAGTTCGACGGTCTGTATTCAACGCACTCTTCGGCTTTGTTGGTTACTACACGCACTGCGGAGTTATGGCGGCTAGAATGTCGGCGGAAGGGTGGTTTAAACCCTTCCCCTTTTTTTCTCGAAAATCAGTTTGTGTTCGCGATTGCCATTTTGATGCTATCGTGTAGGAAGGTAGTCAAGGAGGAATACGGGGCCGCATCCCGTTCCTCGGTATGGCCATTATTTCCGGAAGTAGAGACTGATATATTTTAGGTACTCAAAAATTGAAGCCTAGAAAAAAGTGCGACGGATTTGCCGGATATTAGCGGTGATTACTAGGCAACCTGCGGGGATGCTACAGTTAAAAGGGCGGGCCTCTGAGTCGCTTCGTTTTCCTTGTGTAAAAAAATTCTGTTTTGGAAGGTCTAAATGACCATTTTTTGAAATTTTTCCGGCCTCTCCTGTCCAGACGAACGGGGATAGAGGGTTGTCCTTTATAGTGAAGATAGGGTTCGACGAGCTGTATTCAACGCAATCTTCGGCTTTGTTGTTACTACACGCACTGTGGAGTTATCGTGGCTAGAATGTCGGCGGAAGGGGAAAATCAGTTTGTGTTCGCGATTGCCATTTTGATGCTATCGTGTAAGAAGGTAGTCAAGGGGGAATACGGGGCCGCATCCCGTTCCTCGGTATGGCCATTATTTCCGGAAGTAGAGACTGAAATATTTTAGGTACCCAAAAATTGAGGTTAGAAAAAAGTGCGACGGATTTGCCGGATATTAGCGGTGATTACTAGGCAATCTGCGGGGATACTACAGTTAAAAGGCCGGGCCTCTGAGTCGCTTCGTTTTCCTTGTGTAAAAAAAAATTTGTGTTTTGGAAGGTTAAAATGACCATTTTTTGAAATTTTGCCGGCCTCTCCCCTCCAGAAGAACGGGGATAGAGAGTTGTCCTTTATACTGAAGATAGAGTTCGACGAGCTGTATTCAACGCACTCTTCGGCTTTGTTGTTACTACACGCACTGCGGTGTTATGGCGGCTAGAATTTCGGCGGAAGGGTGGTTTAAACCTTCCCCTTTTTTTCTCGAAAATCAGTTTGTGTTCGCGATTGCCATTTTGATGCTATCGTGTAAGAAGGTAGTCAAGGGGGAATACGGGGCCGCATCCCGTTCCTCGGTATGGCCATTATTTCCGGAAGTAGAGACTGAAATATTTTAGGTACCCAAAAATTGAGGTTAGAAAAAAGTGCGACGGATTTGCCGGATATTAGCGGTGATTACTAGGCAACCTGCGGGGATGCTAGAGTTAAAAGGGCGGGCCTCTGAGTCGCTTCTTTTTCCTTGTGTAAAAAAAATTCTGTTTTGGAAGGTCAAAATGACCATTTTTTGAAATTTTGCCGGCCTCTCCTGTCCAGACGAACGGGGATAGAGAGTTGTCCTTTATACTGAAGATAGAGTTCGACGAGCTGTATTCAACGCACTCTTCGGCTTTGTTGTTACTACACGCACTGCGGAGTAATGGCGGCTAGAATGTCGGCGGAAGGGTTGTTCCCCTTTTTTTCTCGAAAATCAGTTTGTGTTCGCGATTGCCATTTTGATGCTATTTTGTAAGAAGGTAGTCGAGGGGGAATACGGGGCCGCATCCCGTTCCTCGGTATGGCCATTTTTTCCGGAATTAGAGACTGAAATATTTTAGGTACCCAAAAATTGAGGTTAGAAAAAAGTGCGACGGATTTGCCGGATATTAGCGGTGATCACTAGGCAACCTGCGGCGATGCTACAGTTAAAAGGCCGGGCCTCTGAGTCGCTTCGTTTTCCTTGTGTAAAAAAAAAATTGTGTTTTGGAAGGTTAAAATGACCATTTTTTTTAATTTGCCGGCCTCTCCTGTCCAGACGAACGGGGATAGAAAGTTGTCATTTATACTGAACATAGAGTTCGACGAGCTGTATTCAACGCACTCTTCGGCTTTGTTGTTACTACACGCACTGCGGTGTTATGGCGGCTAGAATTTCGGCGGAAGGCTGGTTTAAACCCTTCCCCTTTTTTTCTCGAAAATCAGTTTGTGTTCGCGATTGCCATTTTGATGCTATCGTGTAGGAAGGTAGTCAAGGAGGAATACGGGGCCGCATCCCGTTCCTCGGTATGGCCATTATTTCCGGAAGTAGAGACTGATATATTTTAGGTACTCAAAAATTGAAGCCTAGAAAAAAGTGCGACGGATTTGCCGGATATTAGCGGTGATTACTAGGCAACCTGCGGGGATGCTACAGTTAAAAGGGCGGGCCTCTGAGTCGCTTCGTTTTCCTTGTGTAAAAAAATTCTGTTTTGGAAGGTCTAAATGACCATTTTTTGAAATTTTTCCGGCCTCTCCTGTCCAGACGAACGGGGATAGAGGGTTGTCCTTTATAGTGAAGATAGGGTTCGACGAGCTGTATTCAACGCAATCTTCGGCTTTGTTGTTACTACACGCACTGTGGAGTTATCGTGGCTAGAATGTCGGCGGAAGGGGAAAATCAGTTTGTGTTCGCGATTGCCATTTTGATGCTATCGTGTAAGAAGGTAGTCAAGGGGGAATACGGGGCCGCATCCCGTTCCTCGGTATGGCCATTATTTCCGGAAGTAGAGACTGAAATATTTTAGGTACCCAAAAATTGAGGTTAGAAAAAAGTGCGACGGATTTGCCGGATATTAGCGGTGATTACTAGGCAATCTGCGGGGATACTACAGTTAAAAGGCCGGGCCTCTGAGTCGCTTCGTTTTCCTTGTGTAAAAAAAAATTTGTGTTTTGGAAGGTTAAAATGACCATTTTTTGAAATTTTGCCGGCCTCTCCCCTCCAGAAGAACGGGGATAGAGAGTTGTCCTTTATACTGAAGATAGAGTTCGACGAGCTGTATTCAACGCACTCTTCGGCTTTGTTGTTACTACACGCACTGCGGAGTAATGGCGGCTAGAATGTCGGCGGAAGGGTTGTTCCCCTTTTTTTCTCGAAAATCAGTTTGTGTTCGCGATTGCCATTTTGATGCTATTTTGTAAGAAGGTAGTCGAGGGGGAATACGGGGCCGCATCCCGTTCCTCGGTATGGCCATTTTTTCCGGAATTAGAGACTGAAATATTTTAGGTACCCAAAAATTGAGGTTAGAAAAAAGTGCGACGGATTTGCCGGATATTAGCGGTGATCACTAGGCAACCTGCGGCGATGCTACAGTTAAAAGGCCGGGCCTCTGAGTCGCTTCGTTTTCCTTGTGTAAAAAAAAAATTGTGTTTTGGAAGGTTAAAATGACCATTTTTTTTAATTTGCCGGCCTCTCCTGTCCAGACGAACGGGGATAGAAAGTTGTCATTTATACTGAACATAGAGTTCGACGAGCTGTATTCAACGCACTCTTCGGCTTTGTTGTTACTACACGCACTGCGGTGTTATGGCGGCTAGAATTTCGGCGGAAGGCTGGTTTAAACCCTTCCCCTTTTTTTCTCGAAAATCAGTTTGTGTTCGCGATTGCCATTTTGATGCTATCGTGTAAGAAGGTAGTCAAGGGGGAATACGGGGCCGCATCCCGTTCCTCGGTATGGCCATTATTTCCGGAAGTAGAGACTGAAATATTTTAGGTACCCAAAAATTGAGGAAAGAAAAAAGTGCGACGGATTTGCCGCATATTAGCGGTGATTACTAGGCAACCTGCGGGGATGCTACAGTTAAAAGGGCGGGCCTCTGAGTCGCTTCGTTTTCCTTGTGTAAAAAAAATTCTGTTTTGGAAGGTCAAAATGACCATTTTTTGAAATTTTGCCGGCCTCTCCTGTCCAGACGAACGGGGATAGAGAGTTGTCCTTTATACTGAAGATAGAGTTCGACGAGCTGTATTCAACGCACTCTTCGGCTTTGTTGTTACTACACGCACTGCGGAGTTATGGCGGCTAGAATGTCGGCGGAAGGGTGGTTTCCCCTTTTTTTCTCGAAAATCTGTTTGTGTTCGCGATTGCCATTTTGATGCTATCGTGTAGGAAGGTAGTCAAGGGGGATTACGGGGCCGCATCCCGTTCCTCGGTATGGCCATTATTTCCGGAAGTAGAGACTGAAATATTTTAGGTACCCAAAAATTGAGGTTAGAAAAAAGTGCGACGGATTTGCCGGATATTAGCGGTGATTACTAGGCAACCTGCGGGGATGCTACAGTTAAAAGGGCTGGCCTCTGAGTCGCTTCGTTTTCCTTGTGTAAAGAAAATTCTGTTTTGGAAGGTCAAAATGACCATTTTTTGAAACGTTGCCGGCCTCCCCTGTCCAGACGAACGGGGATAGAGAGTTGTCCTTGATACTGAAGATAGAGTTCGACGAGCTGTATTCAACGCACACTTCGGCTTTGTTGTTACTACACGCACTGCGGAGTAATGGCTGCTAGAATGTCGGCGGAAGGGTGGTTCCTTCCCCTTTTTTTCTCGAAAATCAGTTTGTTTTCGCGATTGCCATTTTGATGCTATCGTGTAAGAAGGTAGTCAAGGGGGAATACGGGGCCGCATCCCGTTCCTCGGTATGGCCATTTTTTCCGGAAGTAGAGACTGAAATATTTTAGGTACCCAAAAATTGAGGTTAGAAAAAAGTGCGACGGATTTGTCGGATATTAGCGGTGATTACTAGGCAACCTGCGGGGATGCTACAGTTAAAATGGCGGGCCTCTGGGTCGCTTCGTGTCCTTGTGCAAAAAAATTCGGTTTTGGAAGGTCAAAATGACCATTTTTTGAAATTTTGCCGGCCTCTCCAGTCCAGACGAACGGGGATAGAGAATTGTTCTTTATACAGAAGATAGAGTTCGACGAGCTGTATTCAACGCACTCTTCGGCTTTGTTGTTACTTCACGCACTGCGGAGTTATGGCGGCTAGAATGTCGGGGGAAGGGAGGTTTTTTTCTCGAAAATCAGTTTGCGTTCGCGATTGCCATTTTGATGCTATCGTGTAAGAAGATAGTAAAGGGGGAATACGAGGCCGCATCCCGTTCCTCGGTATGGCCATTATTTCGGAAGTAGAGACTGAAATATTTCAGGTACCCAAAAATTGAGGTTAGAAAAAAGTGCGACGGATTTGCCGGATATTAGCGGTGATTACTAGGCAACCTTCGGGGATGCTACAGTTAAAAGGGCGGTCCTCTGAATCGCTTCGTTTTTCTTGTGTAAACAAAATTCTGTTTTGGAAGGTCAAAATGACCATTTTTTGAAATGTTGCCGGCCTCTCCTGTCCAGACGAACGGGGATAGAGAGTTGTCCTTTATACTGAAGATAGAGTTCGACGAGCTATATTCAACGAAGTCTTCGGCTTTGTTGTTACTGCAAGCATTGCGGTGTTATGGCGGCTAGAATGTCGGCGGAAGGGTGGTTCCCCTTTTTTTCCCGAAAATCAGTTTGTGTTCGCGATTGCCATTTTGATGCTATCGTGTAGGAAGGTAGTCAAGGGGGAGTACGGGCCGCATCCCGTTCCTCGGTATGGCCATTATTTCCGGAACTAGAGACTGAAATATTTTAGGTACCCAAAAATTGAGGTTAGAAAAAAGTGCGACGGATTTGCCGGATATTAGCGGTGATTACTAGGCAACCTGCAGGGATGCTACAGTTAAAAGGGCTGGCCTCTGAGTCGCTTCGTTTTCCTTGTGTAAAGAAAATTCTGTTTTGGAAGGTCAAAATGACCATTTTTTGAAACGTTGCCGGCCTCTCCTGTCCAGACGAACGGGGATAGAGAGTTGTCCTTGATACTGAAGATAGAGTTCGACGAGCTGTATTCAACGCACTCTTCGGCTTTGTTGTTACTACACGCACTGCGGAGTAATGGCTGCTAGAATGTCGGCGGAAGGGTGGTTCCTTCCCCTTTTTTTCTCGAAAATCAGTTTGTTTTCGCAATTGCCATTTTGTTGCTATCGTGTAAGAAGGTAGTCAAGGGGGAATACGGGGCCGCATCCCGTTCCTCGGTATGGCCATTATTTCCGGAAGTAGAGACTGAAATATTTTAGGTACCCAAAAATTGAGGTTAGAAAAAAGTGCGACGGATTTGCCGGATATTAGCGGTGATTACTAGGCAACCTGCGGGGATGCTACAGTTAAAATGGCGGGCCTCTGGGTCGCTTCGTGTCCTTGTGCAAAAAAATTCGGTTTTGGAAAATCAAAATGACCATTTTTTGAAATTTTGCCGGCCTCTCCTGTCCAGACGAACGGGGATAGAGAGTTGTCCTTTATACTGAAGATAGAGTTCGACGATCTGTATTCAACGCACTCTTCGGCTTTGTTGGTTACTACACGCACTGCGGAGATATGGCGGCTAGAATGTCGGCGGAAGGGTGGTTTAAACCCTTCCCCTTTTTTTCTCGAAAATCAGTTTGTGTTCGCGATTGCCATTTTGATGCTATCGTGTAGGAAGGTAGTCAAGGAGGAATACGGGGCCGCATCCCGTTCCTCGGTATGGCCATTATTTCCGGAAGTAGAGACTGATATATTTTAGGTACTCAAAAATTGAAGCCTAGAAAAAAGTGCGACGGATTTGCCGGATATTAGCGGTGATTACCAGGCAACCTGCGGGGATGCTACAGTTAAAAGGGCGGGCCTCTGAGTCGCTTCGTTTTCCTTGTGTAAAAAAAATTCTGTTTTGGAAGGTCAAAATGACCATTTTTTGAAATTTTGCCGGCCTCTCCTGTCCAGACGAACGGGGATAGAGAGTTGTCCTTTATACTGAAGATAGAGTTCGACGAGCTGTATTCAACTCACTCTTCGGCTTTGTTGTTACTACAACACACTGCGGAGTTATGGCGGCTAGAATTTCGGCGGTTTTTCTCGAAAATCAGTTTGTGTTCGCGATTGCCATTTTGATGCTATCGTGTAGGAAGGTAGTCGAGGAGGAATACGGGGCCGCATCCCGTTCCTCGGTATGGCCATTATTTCCGGAAGTAGAGACTGAAATATTTTAGGTACTCAAAAATTGAGGTTAGAAAAAAGTGCGACGGATTTGCCGGATATTAGCGGTGATTACTAGGCAACCTGCGGGGATGCTACAGTTAAAAGGGCGGGCCTCTGAGTCGCTTCGTTTTCCTTGTGTAAAAAAATTCTGTTTTGGAAGGTCTAAATGACCGTTTTTTGAAATTTTTCCGGCCTCTCCTGTCCAGACGAACGGGTATAGAGGGTTGTCCTTTATAGTGAAGATAGGGTTCGACGAGCTGTATTCAACGCAATCTTCGGCTTTGTAGTTACTACACGCACTGTGGAGTTATCGTGGCTAGAATGTCGGCGGAAGGGGAAAATCAGTTTGTGTTCGCGATTGCCATTTTGATGCTATCGTGTAAGAAAGTAGTCAAGGGGGAATACGGGGCCGCATCCCGTTCCTCGGTATGGCCATTATTTCCGGAAGTAGAGACTGAAATATTTTAGGTACCCAAAAATTGAGGTTAGAAAAAAGTGCGACGGATTTGCCGGATATTAGCGGTGATTACTAGGCAACCTGCGGGGATGCTACAGTTAAAATGGCGGGCCTCTGGGTCGCTTCGTGTCCTTGTGCAAAAAAATTCGGTTTTGGAAAATCAAAATGACCATTTTTTGAAATTTTGCCGGCCTCTCCTGTCCAGACGAACGGGGATAGAGAGTTGTCCTTTATACTGAAGATAGAGTTCGACGAGCTGTATTCAACGCACTCTTCGGCTTTGTTGGTTACTACACGCACTGCGGAGATATGGCGGCTAGAATGTCGGCGGAAGGGTGGTTTAAACCCTTCCCCTTTTTTTCTCGAAAATCAGTTTGTGTTCGCGATTGCCATTTTGATGCTATCGTGTAGGAAGGTAGTCAAGGAGGAATACGGGGCCGCATCCCGTTCCTCGGTATGGCCATTATTTCCGGAAGTAGAGACTGATATATTTTAGGTACTCAAAAATTGAAGCCTAGAAAAAAGTGCGACGGATTTGCCGGATATTAGCGGTGATTACTAGGCAACCTGCGGGGATGCTACAGTTAAAAGGGCGGGCCTCTGAGTCGCTTCGTTTTCCTTGTGTAAAAAAAATTCTGTTTTGGAAGGTCAAAATGACCATTTTTTGAAATTTTGCCGGCCTCTCCTGTCCAGACGAACGGGGATAGAGAGTTGTCCTTTATACTGAAGATAGAGTTCGACGAGCTGTATTCAACTCACTCTTCGGCTTTGTTGTTACTACAAACACTGCGGAGTTATGGCGGCTAGAATTTCGGCGGTTTTTCTCGAAAATCAGTTTGTGTTCGCGATTGCCATTTTGATGCTATCGTGTAGGAAGGTAGTCGAGGAGGAATACGGGGCCGCATCCCGTTCCTCGGTATGGCCATTATTTCCGGAAGTAGAGACTGAAATATTTTAGGTACTCAAAAATTGAGGTTAGAAAAAAGTGCGACGGATTTGCCGGATATTAGCGGTGATTACTAGGCAACCTGCGGGGATGCTACAGTTAAAAGGGCGGGCCTCTGAGTCGCTTCGTTTTCCTTGTGTAAAAAAATTCTGTTTTGGAAGATCTAAATGACCGTTTTTTGAAATTTTTCCGGCCTCTCCTGTCCAGACGAACGGGGATAGAGGGTTGTCCTTTATAGTGAAGATAGGGTTCGACGAGCTGTATTCAACGCAATCTTCGGCTTTGTAGTTACTACACGCACTGTGGAGTTATCGTGGCTAGAATGTCGGCGGAAGGGGAAAATCAGTTTGTGTTCGCGATTGCCATTTTGATGCTATCGTGTAAGAAGGTAGTCAAGGGGGAATACGGGGCCGCATCCCGTTCCTCGGTATGGCCATTATTTCCGGAAGTAGAGACTGAAATATTTTAGGTACCCAAAAATTGAGGTTAGAAAAAAGTGCGACGGATTTGCCGGATATTAGCGGTGATTACTAGGCAACCTGCGGGGATACTACAGTTAAAAGGCCGGGCCTCTGAGTCGCTTCGTTTTCCTTGTGTAAAAAAAAATTTGTGTTTTGGAAGGTTAAAATGACCATTTTTTGAAGCTTTGCCGGCCTCTCCTGTCCAGACGAACGGGGATAGAGAGTTGTCCTTTATACTGAAGATAGAGTTCGACGAGCTGTATTCAACGCACTCTTCGGCTTTGTTGTTACTACACGCACTGCGGTGTTATGGCGGCTAGAATTTCGGCGGAAGGGTGGTTTAAACCTTTCCCCTTTTTTTCTCGAAAATCAGTTTGTGTTCGCGATTGCCATTTTGATGCTATCGTGTAAGAAGGTAGTCAAGGGGGTATACGGGGCCGCATCCCGTTCCTCGGTATGGCCATTATTTCCGGAAGTAGAGACTGAAATATTTTAGGTACCCAAAAATTGAGGTTAGAAAAAAGTGCGACGGATTTGCCGGATATTAGCGGTGATTACTAGGCAACCTGCGGGGATGCTAGAGTTAAAAGGGCGGGCCTCTGAGTCGCTTCTTTTTCCTTGTGTAAAAAAAATTCTGTTTTGGAAGGTCAAAATGACCATTTTTTGAAATTTTGCCGGCCTCTCCTGTCCAGACGAACGGGGATAGAGAGTTGTCCTTTATACTGAAGATAGAGTTCGACGAGCTGTATTCAACGCACTCTTCGGCTTTGTTGTTACTACACGCACTGCGGAGTTATCGCGGCTAGAATGTCGGCGGAAGGGTTTTTTTTCTCGAAAATCAGTTTGTGTTCGCCATTGCCATTTTGATGCTATGGTGTAAGAAGGTAGTCGAGGGGGAATACGGGGCCGCATCCCGTTCCTCGGTATGGCCATTATTTCCGGAATTAGAGACTGAAATATTTTAGGTACCCAAAAATTGAGGTTAGAAAAAAATGCGACGGATTTGCCGGATATTAGCGGTGATCACTAGGCAACCTGCGGCGATGCTACAGTTAAAACGCCGGGCCTCTGAGTCGCTTCGCTTTCCTTGTGTAAAAAAAAAATTGTGTTTTGGAAGGTTAAAATGACCATTTTTTTTAATTTTGCCGGCCTCTCCTGTCCAGACGAACGGGGATAGAAAGTTGTCATTTATACTGAACATAGACTTCGACGAGCTGTATTCAACGCACTCTTCGGCTTTGTTGTTACTACACGCACTGCGGTGTTATGGCGGCTAGAATTTCGGCGGAAGGCTGGTTTAAACCCTTCCCCTTTTTTTCTCGAAAATCAGTTTGTGTTCGCGATTGCCATTTTGTTGCTATCGTGTAAGAAGGTAGTAAAGGGGGAATACGGGGCCGCATCCCGTTCCTCGGTGTGGCCATTATTTCCGGAAGTAGAGACTGAAATATTTTAGGTACCCAAAAATTGAGGTTAGAAAAAAGTGCGACGGATTTGCCGGATATTAGCGGTGATTACTAGGCAACCTGCGGGGATGCTACAGTTAAAAGGGCTGGCCTCTGAGTCGCTTCGTTTTCCTTGTGTAAAGAAAATTCTGTTTTGGAAGGTCAAAATGACCATTTTTTGAAACGTTGCCGGCCTCTCCTGTCCAGACGAACGGGGATAGAGAGTTGTCCTTGATACTGAAGATAGAGTTCGACAAGCTGTATTCAACGCACTCTTCGGCTTTGTTGTTACTACACGCACTGCGGAGTAATGGCTGCTAGAATGTCGGCGGAAGGGTGGTTCCTTCCCCTTTTTTTCTCGAAAATCAGTTTGTTTTCCCGATTGCCATTTTGATGCTATCATGTAAGAAGGTAGTCAAGGGGGAATACGGGGCCGCATCCCGTTCCTCGGTATGGCCATTATTTCCGGAAGTAGAGACTGAAATATTTTAGGTACCCAAAAATTGAGGTTAGAAAAAAGTGCGACGGATTTGCCGGATATTAGCGGTGATTACTAGGCAACCTGCGGGGATGCTACAGTTAAAATGGCGGGCCTCTGGGTCGCTTCGTGTCCTTGTGCAAAAAAATTCGGTTTTGGAAGATCAAAATGACCATTTTTTGAAAATTTGCCGGCCTCTCCAGTCCAGACGAACGGGGATAGAGAATTGTTCTTTATACTGAAGATAGAGTTCGACGAGCTGTATTCAACGCACTCTTCGGCTTTGTTGTTCCTTCACGCACTGCGGAGTTATGGCGGCTAGAATGTCGGGGGAAGGGTGGTTTTTTTCTCGAAAATCAGTTTGCGTTCGCGATTGCCATTTTGATGCTATCGTGTAAGAAGATAGTCAAGGGGGAATACGAGGCCACATCCCGTTCCTCGGTATGGCCATTATTTCGGAAGTAGAGACTGAAATATTTCAGGTACCCAAAAATTGAGGTTAGAAAAAAGTGCGACGGATTTGCCGGATATTAGCGGTGATTACTAGGCAACCTGCGGGGCTGCTACTGTTAAAAGGGCGGGCCTCTGAATCGCTTCGTTTTTCTTGTGTAAACAAAATTCTGTTTTGGAAGGTGAAAATGACCATTTTTTGAAATTTTGCCGGCCTCTCCTGTCCAGACGAACGGGGATACAGAGTTGTCCTGTATACTGAAGATAGAGTTCGACGAGCTGTATTCAACGCACTCTTGGGCTTTGTTGTTACTACACGCACTGCGGAGTTATGGCGGCTAGAATGTCGGCGGAAGGGTGGTTTAAACCCTTCCCCTTTTTTTCTCGAAAATCAGTTTGTGTTCGCGATTGCCATTTTGAAGCTATCGTGTAAGAAGGTAGTCAAGGGTGAATACGGGGCCGCATCCCGTTCCTCGGTATGGCCATTATTTCCGGAAGTAGAGACTGAAATATTTTAGGTACCCAAAAATTGAGGTTAGAGAAAAGTGCGACGGATTTGCCGGATATTAGCGGTGATTACTAGGCAACCTGCGGGGATGCTACAGTTAAAAGGGCGGGCCTCTGAATCGCTTCGTTTTTCTTGTGTAAACAAAATTCTGTTTTGGAAGGTGAAAATGACCATTTTTTGAAATTTTGCCGGCCTCTCCTGTCCAGACGAACGGGGATAGAGAGTTGTCCTTTATACTGAAGATAGAGTTCGACGATCTGTATTCAACGCACTCTTCGGCTTTGTTATTACTACACGCACTGCGGAGTTATGGCGGCTAGAATGTCGGCGGAAGGGTTTTTTCTCGAAAATCAGTTTGTGTTCGCGATTGCCATTTTGATGCTATCGTGTAGGAACGTAGTCATTGGGGAATACGGGGCCGCATCCCGTTCCTCGGTATGGCCATTATTTCCGGAAGTAGAGAATGAAATATTTTAGGTACCCGAAAATTGAGGTTAGAAAAAAGTGCGACGGATTTGCCGGATATTAGCGGTGATTACTAGGCAACCTTCGGGGATGCTACAGTTAAAAGGGCTGGCCTCTGAGTCGCTTCATTTTCCTTCTGTAAAGAAAATTCTGTTTTGGAAGGTCAAAATGACCATTTTTTGAAATGTTGCCGGCCTCTCCTGTCCAGACGAACGGGGATAGAGAGTTGTCCTTTATACTGAAGATAGAGTTCGACGAGCTATATTCAACGAAGTCTTCGGCTTTGTTGTTACTACAAGCATTGCGGAGTTATGGCGGCTAGAATGTCGGCGGAAGGGTGGTTCCCCTTTTTTTCCAGAAAATCAGTTTGTGTTCGCGATTGCCATTTTGATGCTATCATGTAGGAAGTTAGTCAAGGGGGAATACGGGGCCGCATCCCGTTTTGCCGGCCTCTCCTGTCCAGACGAACGGGGATAGAGGGTTGTCCTTTATACTGAAGATAGAGTTCGACGAGCTGTATTCAACGCAATCTTCGGCTTTGTTGTTACTACAGGCACTGCGGAGTTATGGCGGCTAGAATGTCTGCGGAAGGTTTTTTTTCTCGAAAATCAGTTTGTGTTCGCGATTGCCATTTTGATGCTATCGTGTAGGAATGTAGTCAAGGGGGAATACGGGGCCACATCCCGTTCCTCGGTATGGCCATTATTTCCGGAAGTAGAGACTGAAATATTTTAGGTACCCAAAAATTGAGGTTAGAAAAAAGTGCGACGGATTTGCCGGATATTAGCGGTGATTACTAGGCAACCTGCGGGGATGCTACAGTTAAAAGGGCGGGCCTCTGAGTCGCTTCGTTTTCCTTGTGCAAAAAAAATTGTTTTCTAAGGTCAAAATGACCATTTTTTGAAATTTTGCCAGCCTCTCCTGTCCAGACGAACGGGGATAGAGAGTTGTCCTTTATACTGAAGATAGAGTTCGGCGAGCTGTATTCAACGCACTCTTCGGCTTTGTTGTTACTACACGCACTGCGGAGTTATGGCGGCTAGAATGTCGGCGGAAGGGTTTTTTTTCTCGAAAATCAGTTTGTGTTCGCCATTGCCATTTTGATGCTATCGTGTAGGAAGGTGGTCAAGGGGGAATACGGGGCCGCATCCCGTTCCTCGGTATGGCCATTATTTCCGGAAGTAGACACTGAAATATTTTAGGTACCCAAAAATTGAGATTAGAAAAAAGTGCGACGTATTTGTCGGATATTAGCGGTGATTACTAGGCAACCTGCGGGGATGCTACAGTTAAAATGGCGGGCCTCTGAGTCGCTTCCTTTTCCTTGTGTAAAAAATATTCTGTTTTGGAAGGTCAAAATGACCATTTTTTTTAATTTTGCTGGCCTCTCCTGTCCAGACGAACGGGGATAGAGAGTTGTCCTCTATACTGAAGATAGAGTTCGACGAGCTGTATTCAACGCACACTTCGGCTTTTTTGTTACTACACGCACTGCGGAGTTATGGCGGCTAGAATGTCGGCGGAAGGGTGGTTTAAACCCTTCCCCTTTTTTTCTCGAAAATCAGTTTGTGTTCGCGATTGCCATTTTGATGCTATCGTGTAAGAAGGTAGTTAAGGGGGAATACGGGGCCGCATCCCGTTCCTCGGTATGGCCATTATTTCCGGAAGTAGAGACTGAAATATTATAGGTACCCAAAAATTGAGGTTAGAAAAAAGTGCGACGGCTTTGCCGGATAATAGCGGTGATTACTAGGCAACCTGCGGGGATGCTACAGTTAAAAGGGCGGGCCTCTGAGTCGCTTCGTTGTCCTTGTGTAAAAAAAATTCTGTTTTGAAAGGTCAAAATGAATGTGTTTTGAAATTTTACCGGCCTCTCCTGTCCAGATGAACGAGGATAGAGAGTTGTCCTTTATACTGAAGATAGAGTTCGACGAGCTGTATTCAACGCACTCTTCGGCTTTGTTGTTACTACACGCACTGCGGAGTTATGGCGGCTAGAATGTCGGCGGAAGGGTGGTTTAAACCCTTCCCCTTTTTTTCTCGAAAATCAGTTTGTGTTCGCAATTGCCATTTTGATGCTATCGTGTAAGAAGGTAGTCAAGGGGCAATACGGGGCCGCATCCCGTTCCTCGGTATGGCCATTATTTCCGGTACTAGAGACTGAAATATTTTAGGTACCCAAAAATTGAGGTTAGAAAAAAGTGCGACGGATTTGTCGGATATTAGCGGTGATTACTAGGCAACCTGCGGGGATGCTACAGCTAAAAGGGCGGGCCTCTGAGTCGCTTCGTTTTCCTTGTGTAAAAAAAATTCTGTTTGGAAGGTCAAAATGACCATTTTTTGAAATTATGCCGGCCTCTCCTGTCCAGACGAACGGGGATAGAGAGTTGTCCTTTATACTGAAGATAGAGTTCGACGAGCTGTATTCAACGCACTCTTCGGCTTTGTTGTTACTACACGCACTGCGGAGTTATGGCGGCTAGAATGTCGGCGGAAGGGTGGTTTAAACCCCTCCCCTTTTTTTCTCGAAAATCAGTTTGTGTTCGCGATTGCCATTTTGATGCTATCGTGTAGGAAGGTAGTCAAGGGGGAATACGGGGCCGCATCCCGTTCCTCGATATGGCCATTATTTCCGGAAGTAGAGACTGAAATATTTTAGGTACCCAAAAATTGAAGTTAGAAAAAAGTGCGACGGATTTGCCGGATATTAGCGGTGATTACTAGGCAACCTGCGGGGATGCTACAGTTAAAAGGGCGGGCCTCTGAGTTGCTTCGTTTTCCTTGTGTAAAAAAAATTCTGTTCTGGAAGGTCGAAATGACCATGTTTTGAAATTTTGCCGGCCTCTCCTGTCCAGACGAACGGGGATAGAGAGTTGTCCTTTACACTGAAGATAGAATTCCACGATCTGTATACAACGCACTCTTCGGCTTTGTTGTTACTACACGCACTGCGGAGTTATGGCGGCTAGAATGTCGGCGGTTTCTCGAAAATCAGTTTGTGTTCGCGATTGCCATTTTGATGCTATCGTGTAAGAAGGTAGTCAAGGGGGAATACGGGGCCGCATCCCGTTCCTCGGTATGGCCATTATTTCCGGAAGTAGAGACTGAAATATTTTAGGTACCCAAAAATTGAGGTTAGAAAAAATGCGACGGATTTGTCGGATATTAGCGGTGATTACTAGGCAACCTGCGGGGATGCTACAGTTAAAAGGGCGGGCCTCTGAGTCGCTTCGTTTTCCTTGTGTAAAAAAAATTCTGTTTGGAAGGTCAAAATGACCATTTTTTGAAATTATGCCGGCCTCTCCTGTCCAGACGAACGGGGATAGAGAGTTGTCCTTTATACTGAAGATAGAGTTCGACGAGCTGTATTCAACGCACTCTTCGGCTTTGTTGTTACTACACGCACTGCGGAGTTATGGCGGCTAGAATGTCGGCGGAAGGGTGGTTTAAACCCCTCCCCTTTTTTTCTCGAAAATCAGTTTGTGTTCGCGATTGCCATTTTGATGCTATCGTGTAGGAAGGTAGTCAAGGGGGAATATGGGGCCGCATCCCGTTCCCCAGTATGGCCATTATTTCCGGAAGTAGAGACTGAAATATTTTAGGTACCCAAAAATTGAGGTTAGAAAAAAGTGCGACGGATTTGCCGGATATTAGCGGTGATTACTAGGCAACCTGCGGGGATGCTACAATTAAAAGGGCGGGCCTCTGAGTCGCTTCGTTTTCCTAGTGTAAAAAAAATTCTGTTTTGGAAGGTCAAAATGACCATTTTTTTAAATTTTGACGGCCTCTCCTGTCCAGACGAACGGCGATAGAGAGTTGTCCTTTATACTGAAGATAGAGTTCGACGAGCTGTATTCAACGCACTCTTCGGCTTTGTTGTTACTACACGCACTGCGGAGTTATGGCGGCTAGAATGTCGGCGGAAGGGTTTTTTTCTCGAAAATCAGTTTGTGTTCGCCATTGCCATTTTGATGCTTTCGTGTAGGAAGGTAGTCAAGGGGGAATACGGGGCCGCATCCCGTTCCTCGGTATGGCCATTATTTCCGGAAGTAGAGACTGAAATATTTTAGGTACCCAAAAATTGAGGTTAGAAAAAAGTGCGACAGATTTGCCGGATATTAGCGGTGATTACTAGGCAACCTGCGGGGATACTACAGTTAAAAGGCCGGGCCTCTGAGTCGCTTCGTTTTCCTTGTGTAAAAAAAAATTTGTGTTTTGGAAGGTTAAAATGACCATTTTTTGAAATTTTGCCGGCCTCTTCCGTCCAGACGAACGGGGATAGAGAGTTGTGCTTTATACTGAAGATAGAGTTCGACGAGCTGTATTCAACGCACTCTTCGGCTTTGTTGTTACTACACGCACTGCGGAGTTATGGCGGCTAGAATGTCGGCGGAAGGGTGGTTTAAACCCTTCCCCTTTTTTTCTCGAAAATCAGTTTGTGTTCGCTATTGCCATTTTGATGCTATCGTGTAAGAAGGTAGTCAAGGGGGAATACGGGGCCGCATCCCGTTCCTCGGTATGGCCATTATTTCCGGAAGTAGAGACTGAAATATTTTAGGTATCCAAAAATTGAGGTTAGAAAAAATGCGACGGATTTGTCGGATATTAGCGGTGATTACTAGGCAACCTGCGGGAATGCTACAGTTAAAAGGGCGGGCCTCTGAGTCGCTTCGTTTTCCTTGTGTAAAAATTATTCTGTTTTGGAAGGTCAAAATGACCATTGTTTGAAATTTTGCTTGCCTCTCCTGTCCAGACGAACGGGGATAGAGAGTTGTCCTCTATACTGACGATAGAGTTCGACGAGCTGTATTCAACGCACTCTTCGGCTTTGTTGTTACTACACGCACTGCGGAGATATGGCGGCTAGAATGTCGGCAGAAGGGTGGTTTAAACCCTCCCCTTTTTTTCTCGAAAATCAGTTTGTGTTCGCGATTGCCATTTTGATGCTATCGTGTAGGAAGTTAGTCAAGGGGGAATACGGGGCCGCATCCCGTTCCTCGGTATGGCCATTATTTCCGGAAGTAGAGACTGAAATATTTTAGGTACCCAAAAATTGAGGTTAGAAAAAAGTGCTACGGATTTGCCGGATATTAGCGGTGATTACTAGGCAACCTGCGGGGATGCTACAGTTAAAAGGGCGGGCCTCTGAGTCGCTTCGTTTTCCTTGTGTAAAAAATATTCTGTTTTGGAAGGTCAAAATGACCATTTTTTGAAATTTTGCTGGCCTCTCCTGTCCAGACGAACGGGGATAGAGAGTTGTCCTCTATACTGAAGATAGAGTTCGACGAGCTGTATTCATCGCACTCTTCGGCTTTGCTGTTACTACACGCACTGCGGAGTTATGGCGGCTAGAATGTCGGCGGAAGGGTGGTTTAAACCATTCCCCTTTTTTTCTCGAAAATCAGTTTGTGTTCGCGATTGCCATTTTGATGCTATCGTCTAGGAAGGTAGTCAATGGGGAATACGGGGCCGCATCCCGTTCCTCGGTGTGGCCATTATTTCCGGAAGTAGAGACTGAAATAATTTAGGTACCCAAAAATTGAGGTTAGAAAAAAGTGCGACGGATTTGCCGGATATTAGCGGTGATTACTAGGCAACCTGCGGGGATGCTACAGTTAAAAGGGCGGGCCTCTGAGTCGCTTCGTTTTCCTTGTGTAAAAAAAATTCTGTTTTGGAAGGTCAAAATGACCATGTTTTGAAATTTTGCCGGCCTCTCCTGTCCAGACGAACGGGGATAGAGAGTTGTCCTTTATACTGAAGATAGAATTCCACGAGCTGTATACAACGCACTCTTCGGCTTTGTTGTTACTACACGCACTGCGGAGTTATGGCGGCTAGAATGTCGGCGGAAGGGTGGTTTAAACCCTTCCCCTTTTTTTCTCGGAAATCAGTTTGTGTTCGCGATTGCCATTTTGATGCTATAGTGTAAGAAGGTAGTCAAGGGGGAATACGGGGCCGCAACCCGTTCCTCGGTATGGCCATTATTTCCGGAAGTAGAGACTGAAATATTTTAGGTACCCAAAAATTGAGGTTAGAAAAAAGTGCGACGGATATGTCGGATATTAGCGGTGGTTACTAGGCAACCTGCGGGGATGCTACAGTTAAAAGGGCGGGCCTCTGAGTCGCTTCGTTTTCCTTGTGTAAAAATTATTCTGTTTTGGAAGGTCAAAATGACCATTTTTTGAAATTTTGGGTGGTTTAAACCCTTCCCCTTTTTTTCTCGAAAATCAATTTGTGTTCGCGATTGCCATTTTGATGCTATCGTGTAGGAAGGTAGTCAATGGGGAATACGGGGCCGCATCCCGTTCCTCGGTATGGCCATTATTTCCGGAAGTAGAGACTGAAATATTTTAGGTACCCAAAAATTGAGGTTAGAAAAAAGTGCGACGGATTTGCCGGATATTAGCGGTGATTACTAGGGAACCTGCGGGGATGCTACAGTTAAAAGGGCGGGCCTCTGAGTCGCTTCGTTTTCCTTGTGTAAAAAAAATTCTGTTTTGGAAGGTCAAAATGACCATGTTTTGAAATTTTGCCGGCCTCTCCTGGCCAGACGAACGGGGATAGAGAGTTGTCCTTTATACTGAAGATAGAGTTCGACGAGTTGTATACAACGCACTCTTCGGCTATGTTGTTGCTACACGCACTGCGGAGTTATGGCGGCTAGAATGTCGGCGGAAGGGCCCTTTTTTTCTCGAAAATCAGTTTGTGTTCGCGATTGCCATTTTGATGCTATCGTGTAAGAAGGTAGTCAAGGGGGAATACGGGGCCGCATCCCGTTCCTCGGTATGGCCATTATTTCCGGAAGTAGAGACTGAAATATTGTAGGTACCAAAAAATTGAGGTTAGAAAAAAGTGCAACGGATTTGCCGGATATTAGCGGTGATTACTATGCAATCTGCGGGGATGCTACAGTTAAAAGGGCGGGGCTCTGAGTCGCTTCGTTTTCCTTGTGTAAAAAAAATTCTGTTTTGGAAGGTCAAAATGACCATTTCTTGAAATTTTGCCGGCCTCTCCTGTCCAGACGAACGGGGATAGAGAGTTGTCCTTTATACTGAAGATAGAGTTCGACGAGCTGTATTCAACGCACTCTTCGGCTTTGTTGTTACTACACGCACTGCGGAGTTATGGCGGCTAGAATGTCGGCGGAAGGGTGGTTCCCCTTTTTTTCTCGAAAATCAGTTTGTGTTCGCGATTGCCATTTAGATGCTATCGTGTAAGAAGGTAGTCAAGGGGGAATACGGGGCCGCATCCCGTTCCTCGGTTTGGCCATTATTTCCGGAAGTAGAGACTGAAATATTATAGGTACCCAAAAATTGAGGTTAGAAAAAAGTGCGACGGATTTGCCGTATTTTAGCGGTGATTACTAGGCAACCTGCGGGGATGCTACAGTTAAAAGGGCGGGCCTCTGAGTCGCTTCGTTTTCCTTGTGTAAAAAAAATTCTGTTTTGGAAGGTCAAAATGACCATTTTTTGAAAATTTGCCGGCCTCTCCTGTCCAGACGAACGGGGATAGAGAGTTGTCCTTTATACTGAAGATAGAGTTCGACGAGCTGTATTCAACGCACTCTTCGGCTTTGTTGTTACTACACGCACTGCGGAGTTATGGCGGCTAGAATGTCGGCGGAAGGGTGGTTTAAACCCTTCCCCTTTTTTTCTCGAAAATCAGTTTGTGTTCGCGATTGCCATTTTGATGCTATCGTGTAGGAAGGTAGTCAAGGGGGAATACGGGGCCGCATCCCGTTCCTCGGTATGGCCATTATTTCCGGAAGTAGAGACTGAAATATTTTAGGTACCCAAAAATTGAGGTTAGAAAAAAGTGCGACGGATTTGCCGGATATTAGCGGTGATTACTAGGCAACCTGCGGGGATGCTACAGTTAAAAGGGCGGGCCTCTGAGTCGCTTCGTTTTCCTTGTGTAAAAAAAATTCTGATTTGGAAGGTCAAAATGAATGTGTTTTGAAATTTTGCCGGCCTCTCCTGTCCAGACGAACGGGGATAGAGAGTTGTCCTTTATACTGAAGATAGAATTCCACGAGCTGTATACAACGCACTCTTCGGCTTTGTTGTTACTACACGCACTGCGGAGTTATGGCGGCTAGAATGTCGGCGGAAGGGTGGTTTAAACCCTTCCCCTTTTTTTCCCGAAAATCAGTTTGTGTTCGCGATTGCCATTTTGATGCTATCGTGTAAGAAGGTAGTCAAGGGGGAATACGGGGCCGCATCCCGTTCCTCGGTATGGCCATTATTTCCGGAAGTAGAGACTGAAATATTTTAGGTACCCAAAAATTGAGGTTAGAAAAAAGTGCGACGGATTTGCTGGATATTAGCGGTGATTACTAGGCAACCTGCGGGGATGCTACAGTTAAAAGGGCGGGCCTCTGAGTCGCTTCGTTTTCCTTGTGTAAAAAAAATTCTGTTTTGGAAGGTCAAAATGACCATGTTTTGAAATTTTGCCGGCCTCTCCTGTCCAGACGAACGGGGATAGAGAGTTGTCCTTTATACTGAAGATAGAGTTCGACGAGTTGTATACAACGCACTCTTCGGCTTTGTTGTTACTACACGCACTGCGGAGTTATGGCGGCTAGAATGTCGGCGGAAGGGCCCTTTTTTTCTCGAAAATCAGTTTGTGTTCGCGATTGCCATTTTGATGCTATCGTGTAAGAAGGTAGTCAAGGGGGAATACGAGACCGCATCCCGTTCCTCGGTATGGCCATTATTTCCGGAAGTAGAGACTGAAATATTTTAGGTACCCAAAAATTGAGGTTAGAAAAAAGTGCAACGGATTTGCCGGATATTAGCGGTGATTACTAGGCAATCTGCGGGGATGCTACAGTTAAAAGGGCGGGCCACTGAGTCGCTTCGTTTTCCTTGTGTAAAAAAAATTCTGATTTGGAAGGTCAAAATGAATGTGTTTTGAAATTTTGCCGGCCTCTCCTGTCCAGACGAACGGGGATAGAGAGTTGTCCTTTATACTGAAGATAGAGTTCGACGAGCTGTATTCAACGCACTCTTCGGCTTTGTTGTTACTACACGCACTGCGGAGTTATGGCGGCTAGAATGTCGGCGGAAGGGTGGTTTAAACCCTTCCCCTTTTTTTCTCGAAAATCAGTTTGTGTTCGCGATTGCCATTTTGATGCTATCGTGTAAGAAGGTAGTCAAGGGGGAATACGGGACCGCATCCCGTTCCTCGGTATGGCCATTATTTCCGGAAGTAGAGGCTGAAATATTATAGGTACCCAAAAATTGAGGTTAGAAAAAAGTGCGACGGATTTGCCGGATATTAGCGGTGATTACTAGGCAACCTGCGGGGATGCTACAGTTAATAGGGCGGGCCTCTGAGTCGCTTCGTTTTCCTTGTGTAAAAAAAAAATTTGTTTTGAAAGTTCAAAATGACCATTTTTTGAAAATTTGCCGGCCTCTCCTGGCCAGACGAACGGGGATAGAGAGTTGTCCTTTATACTGAAGATAGAGTTCGACGAGCTGTATTCAACGCACTCTTCGGCTTTGTTGTTACTACACGCACTGCGGAGTTATGGCGGCTAGAATGTCGGCGGAAGGGTGGTTTAAACCCTTCCCCTTTTTTTCTCGAAAATCAGTTTGTGTTCGCGATTGCCATTTTGATGCTATCGTGTAAGAAGGTAGTCAAGGGGGAATACGGGGCCGCATCCCGTTCCTCGGTATGGCCGTTATTTCCGGAAGTAGAGACTGAAATATTATAGGTACCCAAAAATTGAGGTTAGAAAAAAGTGCGACGGATTTGCCGGATATTAGCGGTGATTACTAGGCAACCTGCGGGGATGCTACAGTTAAAAGGGCGGGCCTCTGAGTCGCTTCGTTTTCCTTGTGTAAAAAAAATTCTGTTTTGGAAGGTCAAAATGAATGTGTTTTGAAATTTTGCCGGCCTCTCCTGTCCAGACCAACGGGGATAGAGAGTTGTCCTTTATACTGAGGATAGAGTTCGACGAGCTGTATTCAACGCACTCTTCGGCTTTGTTCTTACTACACGGTCTACGGAGTTATGGCGGCTAGAATGTCGGCGGAAGGGTGGTTTAAACCCTTCCCCTTTTTTTCTCGAAAATCAGTTTGTGTTCGCGATTGCCATTTTGATGCTATCGTGTAAGAAGGTAGTCAAGGGGGAATACGGGGCCGCATCCCGTTCCTCGGTATGGCCATTATTTCCGGAAGTAGAGACTGAAATATTTTAGGTACCCAAAAATTGAGGTTAGAAAAAATTGCTACGGATTTGCCGGATATTAGCGGTGATTACTAGGCAACCTGCGGGGATGCTACAGTTAAAAGGGCGGGCCTCTGAGTCGCTTCGTTTTCCTTGTGTAAAAAAAATTCTGTTTTGGAAGGTCAAAATGACCATTTTTTGAAAATTTGCCGGCCTCTCCTGTCCAGACGAACGGGGATAGAGAGTTGTCCTTTATACTGAAGATAGAGTTCGACGAGCTGTATTCAACGCACTCTTCGGCTTTGTTGTTACTACACGCACAGCGGAGTTATGGCGGCTAGAATGTCGGCGGAAGGGTGGTTTAAACCCTTCCCCTTTTTTTCTCGAAAATCAGTTTGTGTTCGCGACCCTTCCCCTTTTTTTCTCGAAAATCAGTTTGTGTTCGCGATTGCCATTTTGATGCTATCGTGTAGGAAGGTAGTCAAGGGGGAATACGGGGCCGCATCCCGTTCCTCGGTATGGCCATTATTTCCGGAAGTAGAGACTGAAATATTTTAGGTACCCAAAAATTGAGGTTAGAAAAAAGTCCGACGGATTTGCCGGATATTAGCGGTGATTACTAGGCAACCTGCGGGGATGCTACAGTTAAAAGGGCGGGCCTCTGAGTCGCTTCGTTTTCCTTGTGTAAAAAAAATTCTGTTTTGGAAGGTCAAAATGACCATTTTTTGAAAATTTGCCGGCCTCTCCTGTCCAGACGAACGGGGATAGAGAGTTGTCCTTTATACTGAAGATAGAGTTCGACGAGCTGTATTCAACGCACTCTTCGGCTTTGTTGTTACTACACGCACTGCGGAGTTATGGCGGCTAGAATGTCGGCGGAAGGGTGGTTTAAACCCTTCCCCTTTTTTTCTCGAAAATCAGTTTGTGTTCGCGATTGCCATTTTGATGCAATCGTGTAGGAAGGTAGTCAAGGGGGAATACGGGACCGCATCCCGTTCCACGGTATGGCCATTATTTCCGGGACTAGAGACTGAAATATTTTAGGTACCCTAAAAATTGAGGTTAGAATAAAGTGCGACGGATTTGCCGGATATTAGCGGTGATTACTAGGCAACCTGCGGGGATGCTACAGTTAAAAGGGCGGGCCTATGAGTCGCTTCGTTTTCCTTGTGTAAAAAAAAATTCTGATTTGGAAGGTGAGAATGACCATTTTTTTAAATTTTGCCGGCCTCTCCTGTCCAGACGAACGGGGATAGAGAGTTGTCCTCTATACTGAAGATAGAGTTCGACGAGCCGTATTCAACGCACTCTTCGGCTTTGTTGTTACTACACGCACTGCGGAGTTATGGCGGCTAGAATGTCGGCGGAAGGGTGGTTTAAACCCTTCCCCTTTTTTTCTCGAAAATCAGTTTGTGTTCGCGATTGCCATTTTGATGCTATCGTGTAAGAAGGTAGTCAAGGGGGAATACGGGGCCGCATCCCGTTCCTCGGTATGGCCATTATTTCCGGAAGTAGAGACTGAAATATTATAGGTACCCAAAAATTGAGGTTAGAAAAAAGTGCGACGGATTTGCCGGATATTAGCGGTGATTACTAGGCAACCTGCGGTGATGCTACAGTTAAAAGGGCGGGCCTCTGAGTCGCTTCGTTTTCCTTGTGTAAAAAAAATTCTGTTTTGGAAGGTCAAAATGAATGTGTTTTGAAATTTTGCCGGCCTCTCCTGTCCAGACCAACGGGGATAGAGAGTTGTCCTTTATACTGAGGATAGAGTTCGACGAGCTGTATTCAACGCACTCTTCGGCTTTGTTCTTACTACACGGTCTACGGAGTTATGGCGGCTAGAATGTCGGCGGAAGGGTGGTTTAAACCCTTCCCCTTTTTTTCTCGAAAATCAGTTTGTGTTCGCGATTGCCATTTTGATGCTATCGTGTAAGAAGGTAGTCAAGGGGGAATACGGGGCCGCATCCCGTTCCACGGTATGGCCATTATTTCCGGGTCTAGAGACTGAAATATTTTAGGTCCCCAAAAATTGAGGTTAGAAAAAAGTGCGACGGATTTGCCGGATATTAGCGGTGATTACTAGGCAACCTGCGGGGATGCTACAGTTAAAAGGGCGGGCCTCTGAGTCGCTTCGTTTTCCTTGTGTAAAAAAAATTCTGTTTTGGAAGGTCAAAATGACCATTATTTGAAAATTTGCCTGCCTCTTCTGTCCAGACGAACGGGGATAGAGAGTTGTCCTTTATACTGAAGATAGAATTCCACGAGCTGTATACAACACACTCTTCGGCTTTGTTGTTACTACACGCACTGCGGAGTTATGGCGGCTAGAATGTCGGCGGAAGGGTGGTTTAAACCCTTCCCCTTTTTTTCTCGAAAATCAGTTTGTGTTCGCGATTGCCATTTTGATGCTATCGTGTAAGAAGGTAGTCAAGGGGGAATACGGGGCCGCATCCCGTTCCTCGGTATGGCCATTATTTCCGGAAGTAGAGACTGAAATATTTTAGGTACCCAAAAATTGAGGTTAGAAAAAAGTCCGACGGATTTGCCGGATATTAGCGGTGATTACTAGGCAACCTGCGGGGATGCTACAGTTAAAAGGGCGGGCCTCTGAGTCGCTTCGTTTTCCTTGTGTAAAAAAAATTCTGTTTTGGAAGGTCAAAATGACCATTTTTTGAAAATTTGCCGGCCTCTCCTGTCCAGACGAACGGGGATAGAGAGTTGTCCTTTATACTGAAGATAGAGTTCGACGAGCTGTATTCAACGCACTCTTCGGCTTTGTTGTTACTACACGCACAGCGGAGTTATGGCGGCTAGAATGTCGGCGGAAGGGTGGTTTAAACCCTTCCCCTTTTTTTCTCGAAAATCAGTTTGTGTTCGCGACCCTTCCCCTTTTTTTCTCGAAAATCAGTTTGTGTTCGCGATTGCCATTTTGATGCTATCGTGTAGGAAGGTAGTCAAGGGGGAATACGGGGCCGCATCCCGTTCCTCGGTATGGCCATTATTTCCGGAAGTAGAGACTGAAATATTTTAGGTACCCAAAAATTGAGGTTAGAAAAAAGTCCGACGGATTTGCCGGATATTAGCGGTGATTACTAGGCAACCTACGGGGATGCTACAGTTAAAAGGGCGGGCCTCTGAGTCGCTTCGTTTTCCTTGTGTAAAAAAAATTCTGTTTTGGAAGGTCAAAATGACCATTTTTTGAAAATTTGCCGGCCTCTCCTGTCCAGACGAACGGGGATAGAGAGTTGTCCTTTATACTGAAGATAGAGTTCGACGAGCTGTATTCAACGCACTCTTCGGCTTTGTTGTTACTACACGCACTGCGGAGTTATGGCGGCTAGATGTCGGCGGAAGGGTGGTTTAAACCCTTCCCCTTTTTTTCTCGAAAATCAGTTTGTGTTCGCGATTGCCATTTTGATGCAATCGTGTAGGAAGGTAGTCAAGGGGGAATACGGGACCGCATCCCGTTCCACGGTATGGCCATTATTTCCGGGACTAGAGACTGAAATATTTTAGGTACCCTAAAAATTGAGGTTAGAATAAAGTGCGACGGATTTGCCGGATATTAGCGGTGATTACTAGGCAACCTGCGGGGATGCTACAGTTAAAAGGGCGGGCCTCTGAGTCGCTTCGTTTTCCTTGTGTAAAAAAAATTCTGTTTTGGAAGGTCAAAATGAATGTGTTTTGAAATTTTGCCGGCCTCTCCTGTCCAGACCAACGGGGATAGAGAGTTGTCCTTTATACTGAGGATAGAGTTCGACGAGCTGTATTCAACGCACTCTTCGGCTTTGTTCTTACTACACGGTCTACGGAGTTATGGCGGCTAGAATGTCGGCGGAAGGGTGGTTTAAACCCTTCCCCTTTTTTTCTCGAAAATCAGTTTGTGTTCGCGATTGCCATTTTGATGCTATCGTGTAAGAAGGTAGTCAAGGGGGAATACGGGGCCGCATCCCGTTCCACGGTATGGCCATTATTTCCGGGACTAGAGACTGAAATATTTTAGGTACCCAAAAATTGAGGTTAGAAAAAAGTGCGACGGATTTGCCGGATATTAGCGGTGATTACTAGGCAACCTGCGGGGATGCTACAGTTAAAAGGGCGGGCCTCTGAGTCGCTTCGTTTTCCTTGTGTAAAAAAAATTCTGTTTTGGAAGGTCAAAATGACCATTTTTTGAAAATTTGCCGGCCTCTCCTGTCCAGACGAACGGGGATAGAGAGTTGTCCTTTATACTGAAGATAGAGTTCGACGAGTTGTATTCAACGCACTCTTCGGCTTTGTTGTTACTACACGCACTGCGGAGTTATGGCGGCTAGAATGTCGGCGGAAGGGTGGTTTTAAACCCTTCCCCTTTTTTTCTCGAAAATCAGTTTGTGTTCGCGATTGCCATTTTGATGCTATCGTGTAAGAAGGTAGTCAAGGGGGAATACGGGGCCGCATCCCGTTCCTCGGTATGGCCATTATTTCCGGAAGTAGAGACTGAAATATTTTAGGTACCCAAAAATTGAGGTTAGAAAAAATTGCTACGGATTTGCCGGATATTAGCGGTGATTACTAGGCAACCTGCGGGGATGCTACAGTTAAAAGGGCGGGCCTCTGAGTCGCTTCGTTTTCCTTGTGTAAAAAAAATTCTGTTTTGGAAGGTCAAAATGACCATTTTTTGAAAATTTGCCGGCCTCTCCTGTCCAGACGAACGGGGATAGAGAGTTGTCCTTTATACTGAAGATAGAGTTCGACGAGCTGTATTCAACGCACTCTTCGGCTTTGTTGTTACTACACGCACAGCGGAGTTATGGCGGCTAGAATGTCGGCGGAAGGGTGGTTTAAACCCTTCCCCTTTTTTTCTCGAAAATCAGTTTGTGTTCGCGACCCTTCCCCTTTTTTTCTCGAAAATCAGTTTGTGTTCGCGATTGCCATTTTGATGCTATCGTGTAGGAAGGTAGTCAAGGGGGAATACGGGGCCGCATCCCGTTCCTCGGTATGGCCATTATTTCCGGAAGTAGAGACTGAAATATTTTAGGTACCCAAAAATTGAGGTTAGAAAAAAGTCCGACGGATTTGCCGGATATTAGCGGTGATTACTAGGCAACCTGCGGGGATGCTACAGTTAAAAGGGCGGGCCTCTGAGTCGCTTCGTTTTCCTTGTGTAAAAAAAATTCTGTTTTGGAAGGTCAAAATGACCATTTTTTGAAAATTTGCCGGCCTCTCCTGTCCAGACGAACGGGGATAGAGAGTTGTCCTTTATACTGAAGATAGAGTTCGACGAGCTGTATTCAACGCACTCTTCGGCTTTGTTGTTACTACACGCACTGCGGAGTTATGGCGGCTAGATGTCGGCGGAAGGGTGGTTTAAACCCTTCCCCTTTTTTTCTCGAAAATCAGTTTGTGTTCGCGATTGCCATTTTGATGCAATCGTGTAGGAAGGTAGTCAAGGGGGAATACGGGACCGCATCCCGTTCCACGGTATGGCCATTATTTCCGGGACTAGAGACTGAAATATTTTAGGTACCCTAAAAATTGAGGTTAGAATAAAGTGCGACGGATTTGCCGGATATTAGCGGTGATTACTAGGCAACCTGCGGGGATGCTACAGTTAAAAGGGCGGGCCTATGAGTCGCTTCGTTTTCCTTGTGTAAAAAAAATTCTGATTTGGAAGGTGAGAATGACCATTTTTTTAAATTTTGCCGGCCTCTCCTGTCCAGACGAACGGGGATAGAGAGTTGTCCTCTATACTGAAGATAGAGTTCGACGAGCTGTATTCAACGCACTCTTCGGCTTTGTTGTTACTACACGCACTGCGGAGTTATGGCGGCTAGAATGTCGGCGGAAGGGTGGTTTAAACCGTTCCCCTTTTTTTCTCGAAAATCAGTTTGTGTTCGCGATTGCCATTTTGATGCTATCGTGTAAGAAGTTAGTCAAGGGGGAATACGGGGCCGCATCCCGTTCCTCGGTATGGCCATTATTTCCGGAAGTAGAGACTGAAATATTATAGGTACCCAAAAATTGAGGTTAGAAAAAAGTGCGACGGATTTGCCGGATATTAGCGGTGATTACTAGGCAACCTGCGGTGATGCTACAGTTAAAAGGGCGGGCCTCTGAGTCGCTTCGTTTTCCTTGTGTAAAAAAAATTCTGTTTTGGAAGGTCAAAATGAATGTGTTTTGAAATTTTGCCGGCCTCTCCTGTCCAGACCAACGGGGATAGAGAGTTGTCCTTTATACTGAGGATAGAGTTCGACGAGCTGTATTCAACGCACTCTTCGGCTTTGTTCTTACTATACGGTCTACGGAGTTATGGCGGCTAGAATGTCGGCGGAAGGGTGGTTTAAACCCTTCCCCTTTTTTTCTCGAAAATCAGTTTGTGTTCGCGATTGCCATTTTGATGCTATCGTGTAAGAAGGTAGTCAAGGGGGAATACGGGGCCGCATCCCGTTCCACGGTATGGCCATTATTTCCGGGTCTAGAGACTGAAATATTTTAGCTCCCCAAAAATTGAGGTTAGAAAAAAGTGCGACGGATTTGCCGGATATTAGCGGTGATTACTAGGCAACCTGCGGGGATGCTACAGTTAAAAGGGCGGGCCTCTGAGTCGCTTCGTTTTCCTTGTGTAAAAAAAATTCTGTTTTGGAAGGTCAAAATGACCATTATTTGAAAATTTGCCTGCCTCTCCTGTCCAGACGAACGGGGATAGAGAGTTGTCCTTTATACTGAAGATAGAATTCCACGAGCTGTATACAACGCACTCTTCGGCTTTGTTGTTACTACACGCACTGCGGAGTTATGGCGGCTAGAATGTCGGCGGAAGGGTGGTTTAAACCCTTCCCCTTTTTTTCTCGAAAATCAGTTTGTGTTCGCGATTGCCATTTTGATGCTATCGTGTAAGAAGGTAGTCAAGGGGGAATACGGGGCCGCATCCCGTTCCTCGGTATGGCCATTATTTCCGTAAGTGGAGACTGAAATATTATAGGTACCCAAAAATTGAGGTTAGAAAAAATTGCTACGGATTTGCCGGATATTAGCGGTGATTACTAGGCAACCTGCGGGGATGCTACAGTTAAAAGGGCGGGCCTCTGAGTCGCTTCGTTTTCCTTGTGTAAAAAAAATTCTGATTTGGAAGGTCAGAATGACCATTTTTTGAAATTTTGCCGGCCTCTCCTGTCCAGACGAACGGGGATAGAGAGTTGTCCTCTATACTGAAGATAGAGTTCGACGAGCTGTATTCAACGCACTCTTCGGCTTTGTTGTTACTACACGCACTGCGGAGTTATGGCGGCTAGAATGTCGGCGGAAGGGTGGTTTAAACCCTTCCCCTTTTTTTCTCGAAAATCAGTTTGTGTTCGCGATTGCCATTTTGATGCTATCGTGTAAGAAGGTAGTCAAGGGGGAAAACGGGGCCGCATCCCGTTCCTCGGTATGGCCATTATTTCCGGAAGTAGAGACTGAAATATTATAGGTACCCAAAAATTGAGGTTAGAAAAAAGTGCGACGGATTTGCCGGATATTAGCGGTGATTACTAGGCAACCTGCGGGGATGCTACAGTTAAAAGGGCGGGCCTCTGAGTCGCTTCGTTTTCCTTGTGTAAAAAAATTCTGTTTTGGAAGGTCAAAATGAATGTGTTTTGAAATTTTGCCGGTTTCTCCTGTCCAGACCAACGGGGATAGAGAGTTGTCCTTTATACTGAGGATAGAGTTCGACGAGCTGTATTCAACGCACTCTTCGGCTTTGTTCTTACTACACGCACTACGGAGTTATGGCGGCTAGAATGTCGGCGGAAGGGTGGTTTAAACCCTTCCCCTTTTTTTCTCGAAAATCAGTTTGTGTTCGCGATTGCCATTTTGATGCTATCGTGTAAGAAGGTAGTCAAGGGGGAATACGGGGCCGCATCCCGTTCCACGATATGGCTATTATTTCCGGGACTAGAGACTGAAATATTTTAGGTACCCAAAAATTGAGGTTAGAAAAAAGTGCGACGGATTTGCCGGATATTAGCGGTGATTACTAGGCAACCTGCGGGGATGCTACAGTTAAAAGGGCGGGCCTCTGAGTCGCTTCGTTTTCCTTGTGTAAAAAAAATTCTGTTTTGGAAGGTCAAAATGACCATTATTTGAAAATTTGCCTGCCTCTCCTGTCCAGACGAACGGGGATAGAGAGTTGTCCTTTATACTGAAGATAGAATTCCACGAGCTGTATACAACGCACTCTTCGGCTTTGTTGTTACTACACGCACTGCGGAGTTATGGCGGCTAGAATGTCGGCGGAAGGGTGGTTTAAACCCTTCCCCTTTTTTTCTCGAAAATCAGTTTGTGTTCGCGATTGCCATTTTGATGCTATCGTGTAAGAAGGTAGTCAAGGGGGAATACGGGGCCGCATCCCGTTCCTCGGTATGGCCATTATTTCCGGAAGTGGAGACTGAAATATTATAGGTACCCAAAAATTGAGGTTAGAAAAAATTTCTACGGATTTGCCGGATATTAGCGGTGATTACTAGGCAACCTGCGGGGATGCTACAGTTAAAAGGGCGGGCCTCTGAGTCGCTTCGTTTTCCTTGTGTAAAAAAAATTCTGATTTGGAAGGTCAGAATGACCATTTTTTGAAATTTTGCCGGCCTCTCCTGTCCAGACGAACGGGGATAGAGAGTTGTCCTTTATACTGAAGATAGAGTTCGACGAGTTGTATACAACGCACTCTTCGGCTTTGTTGTTACTACACGCACTGCGGAGTTATGGCGGCTAGAATGTCGGCGGAAGGGTGGTTTAAACCATTCCCCTTTTTTTCTCGAAAATCAGTTTGTGTTCGCTATTGCCATTTTGATGCTATCGTGTAAGAAGTTAGTCAAGGGGGAATACGGGGCCGCATCCCGTTCCTCGGTATGGCCATTATTTCCGGAAGTAGAGACTGAAATATTTTAGGTACCCAAAAATTGAGGTTAGAAAAAATGCGACGGATTTGTCGGATATTAGCGGTGATTACTAGGCAACCTGCGGGAATGCTACAGTTAAAAGGGCGGGCCTCTGAGTCGCTTCGTTTTCCTTGTGTAAAAATTATTCTGTTTTGGAAGGTCAAAATGACCATTGTTTGAAATTTTGCTTGCCTCTCCTGTCCAGACGAACGGGGATAGAGAGTTGTCCTCTATACTGACGATAGAGTTCGACGAGCTGTATTCAACGCACTCTTCGGCTTTGTTGTTACTACACGCACTGCGGAGATATGGCGGCTAGAATGTCGGCAGAAGGGTGGTTTAAACCCTCCCCTTTTTTTCTCGAAAATCAGTTTGTGTTCGCGATTGCCATTTTGATGCTATCGTGTAGGAAGTTAGTCAAGGGGGAATACGGGGCCGCATCCCGTTCCTCGGTATGGCCATTATTTCCGGAAGTAGAGACTGAAATATTTTAGGTACCCAAAAATTGAGGTTAGAAAAAAGTGCTACGGATTTGCCGGATATTAGCGGTGATTACTAGGCAACCTGCGGGGATGCTACAGTTAAAAGGGCGGGCCTCTGAGTCGCTTCGTTTTCCTTGTGTAAAAAATATTCTGTTTTGGAAGGTCAAAATGACCATTTTTTGAAATTTTGCTGGCCTCTCCTGTCCAGACGAACGGGGATAGAGAGTTGTCCTCTATACTGAAGATAGAGTTCGACGAGCTGTATTCAACGCACTCTTCGGCTTTGCTGTTACTACACGCACTGCGGAGTTATGGCGGCTAGAATGTCGGCGGAAGGGTGGTTTAAACCATTCCCCTTTTTTTCTCGAAAATCAGTTTGTGTTCGCGATTGCCATTTTGATGCTATCGTGTAGGAAGGTAGTCAATGGGGAATACGGGGCCGCATCCCGTTCCTCGGTGTGGCCATTATTTCCGGAAGTAGAGACTGAAATATTTTAGGTACCCAAAAATTGAGGTTAGAAAAAAGTGCGACGGATTTGCCGGATATTAGCGGTGATTACTAGGCAACCTGCGGGGATGCTACAGTTAAAAGGGCGGGCCTCTGAGTCGCTTCGATTTCCTTGTGTAAAAAAAATTCTGTTTTGGAAGGTCAAAATGACCATGTTTTGAAATTTTGCCGGCCTCTCCTGTCCAGACGAACGGGGATAGAGAGTTGTCCTTTATACTGAAGATAGAATTCCACGAGCTGTATACAACGCACTCTTCGGCTTTGTTGTTACTACACGCACTGCGGAGTTATGGCGGCTAGAATGTCGGCGGAAGGGTGGTTTAAACCCTTCCCCTTTTTTTCTCGAAAATCAGTTTGTGTTCGCGATTGCCATTTTGATGCTATCGTGTAAGAAGGTAGTCAAGGGGGAATACGGGGCCGCATCCCGTTCCACGGTATGGCCATTATTTCCGGGTCTAGAGACTGAAATATTTTAGCTCCCCAAAAATTGAGGTTAGAAAAAAGTGCGACGGATTTGCCGGATATTAGCGGTGATTACTAGGCAACCTGCGGGGATGCTACAGTTAAAAGGGCGGGCCTCTGAGTCGCTTCGTTTTCCTTGTGTAAAAAAAATTCTGTTTTGGAAGGTCAAAATGACCATTATTTGAAAATTTGCCTGCCTCTCCTGTCCAGACGAACGGGGATAGAGAGTTGTCCTTTATACTGAAGATAGAATTCCACGAGCTGTATACAACGCACTCTTCGGCTTTGTTGTTACTACACGCACTGCGGAGTTATGGCGGCTAGAATGTCGGCGGAAGGGTGGTTTAAACCCTTCCCCTTTTTTTCTCGAAAATCAGTTTGTGTTCGCGATTGCCATTTTGATGCTATCGTGTAAGAAGGTAGTCAAGGGGGAATACGGGGCCGCATCCCGTTCCTCGGTATGGCCATTATTTCCGTAAGTGGAGACTAAATTTTATAGGTACCCAAAAATTGAGGTTAGAAAAAATTGCTACGGATTTGCCGGATATTAGCGGTGATTACTAGGCAACCTGCGGGGATGCTACAGTTAAAAGGGCGGGCCTCTGAGTCGCTTCGTTTTCCTTGTGTAAAAAAAATTCTGATTTGGAAGGTCAGAATGACCATTTTTTGAAATTTTGCCGGCCTCTCCTGTCCAGACGAACGGGGATAGAGAGTTGTCCTCTATACTGAAGATAGAGTTCGACGAGCTGTATTCAACGCACTCTTCGGCTTTGTTGTTACTACACGCACTGCGGAGTTATGGCGGCTAGAATGTCGGCGGAAGGGTGGTTTAAACCCTTCCCCTTTTTTTCTCGAAAATCAGTTTGTGTTCGCGATTGCCATTTTGATGCTATCGTGTAAGAAGGTAGTCAAGGGGGAAAACGGGGCCGCATCCCGTTCCTCGGTATGGCCATTATTTCCGGAAGTAGAGACTGAAATATTATAGGTACCCAAAAATTGAGGTTAGAAAAAAGTGCGACGGATTTGCCGGATATTAGCGGTGATTACTAGGCAACCTGCGGGGATGCTACAGTTAAAAGGGCGGGCCTCTGAGTCGCTTCGTTTTCCTTGTGTAAAAAAATTCTGTTTTGGAAGGTCAAAATGAATGTGTTTTGAAATTTTGCCGGTTTCTCCTGTCCAGACCAACGGGGATAGAGAGTTGTCCTTTATACTGAGGATAGAGTTCGACGAGCTGTATTCAACGCACTCTTCGGCTTTGTTCTTACTACACGCACTACGGAGTTATGGCGGCTAGAATGTCGGCGGAAGGGTGGTTTAAACCCTTCCCCTTTTTTTCTCGAAAATCAGTTTGTGTTCGCGATTGCCATTTTGATGCTATCGTGTAAGAAGGTAGTCAAGGGGGAATACGGGGCCGCATCCCGTTCCACGATATGGCTATTATTTCCGGGACTACAGACTGAAATATTTTAGGTACCCAAAAATTGAGGTTAGAAAAAAGTGCGACGGATTTGCCGGATATTAGCGGTGATTACTAGGCAACCTGCGGGGATGCTACAGTTAAAAGGGCGGGCCTCTGAGTCGCTTCGTTTTCCTTGTGTAAAAAAAATTCTGTTTTGGAAGGTCAAAATGACCATTATTTGAAAATTTGCCTGCCTCTCCTGTCCAGACGAACGGGGATAGAGAGTTGTCCTTTATACTGAAGATAGAATTCCACGAGCTGTATACAACGCACTCTTCGGCTTTGTTGTTACTACACGCACTGCGGAGTTATGGCGGCTAGAATGTCGGCGGAAGGGTGGTTTAAACCCTTCCCCTTTTTTTCTCGAAAATCAGTTTGTGTTCGCGATTGCCATTTTGATGCTATCGTGTAAGAAGGTAGTCAAGGGGGAATACGGGGCCGCATCCCGTTCCTCGGTATGGCCATTATTTCCGGAAGTGGAGACTGAAATATTATAGGTACCCAAAAATTGAGGTTAGAAAAAATTGCTACGGATTTGCCGGATATTAGCGGTGATTACTAGGCAACCTGCGGGGATGCTACAGTTAAAAGGGCGGGCCTCTGAGTCGCTTCGTTTTCCTTGTGTAAAAAAAATTCTGATTTGGAAGGTCAGAATGACCATTTTTTGAAATTTTGCCGGCCTCTCCTGTCCAGACGAACGGGGATAGAGAGTTGTCCTTTATACTGAAGATAGAGTTCGACGAGTTGTATACAACGCACTCTTCGGCTTTGTTGTTACTACACGCACTGCGGAGTTATGGCGGCTAGAATGTCGGCGGAAGGGTGGTTTAAACCATTCCCCTTTTTTTCTCGAAAATCAGTTTGTGTTCGCTATTGCCATTTTGATGCTATCGTGTAAGAAGTTAGTCAAGGGGGAATACGGGGCCGCATCCCGTTCCTCGGTATGGCCATTATTTCCGGAAGTAGAGACTGAAATATTTTAGGTACCCAAAAATTGAGGTTAGAAAAAATGCGACGGATTTGTCGGATATTAGCGGTGATTACTAGGCAACCTGCGGGAATGCTACAGTTAAAAGGGCGGGCCTCTGAGTCGCTTCGTTTTCCTTGTGTAAAAATTATTCTGTTTTGGAAGGTCAAAATGACCATTGTTTGAAATTTTGCTTGCCTCTCCTGTCCAGACGAACGGGGATAGAGAGTTGTCCTCTATACTGACGATAGAGTTCGACGAGCTGTATTCAACGCACTCTTCGGCTTTGTTGTTACTACACGCACTGCGGAGATATGGCGGCTAGAATGTCGGCAGAAGGGTGGTTTAAACCCTCCCCTTTTTTTCTCGAAAATCAGTTTGTGTTCGCGATTGCCATTTTGATGCTATCGTGTAGGAAGTTAGTCAAGGGGGAATACGGGGCCGCATCCCGTTCCTCGGTATGGCCATTATTTCCGGAAGTAGAGACTGAAATATTTTAGGTACCCAAAAATTGAGGTTAGAAAAAAGTGCTACGGATTTGCCGGATATTAGCGGTGATTACTAGGCAACCTGCGGGGATGCTACAGTTAAAAGGGCGGGCCTCTGAGTCGCTTCGTTTTCCTTGTGTAAAAAATATTCTGTTTTGGAAGGTCAAAATGACCATTTTTTGAAATTTTGCTGGCCTCTCCTGTCCAGACGAACGGGGATAGAGAGTTGTCCTCTATACTGAAGATAGAGTTCGACGAGCTGTATTCAACGCACTCTTCGGCTTTGCTGTTACTACACGCACTGCGGAGTTATGGCGGCTAGAATGTCGGCGGAAGGGTGGTTTAAACCATTCCCCTTTTTTTCTCGAAAATCAGTTTGTGTTCGCGATTGCCATTTTGATGCTATCGTGTAGGAAGGTAGTCAATGGGGAATACGGGGCCGCATCCCGTTCCTCGGTGTGGCCATTATTTCCGGAAGTAGAGACTGAAATATTTTAGGTACCCAAAAATTGAGGTTAGAAAAAAGTGCGACGGATTTGCCGGATATTAGCGGTGATTACTAGGCAACCTGCGGGGATGCTACAGTTAAAAGGGCGGGCCTCTGAGTCGCTTCGATTTCCTTGTGTAAAAAAAATTCTGTTTTGGAAGGTCAAAATGACCATGTTTTGAAATTTTGCCGGCCTCTCCTGTCCAGACGAACGGGGATAGAGAGTTGTCCTTTATACTGAAGATAGAATTCCACGAGCTGTATACAACGCACTCTTCGGCTTTGTTGTTACTACACGCACTGCGGAGTTATGGCGGCTAGAATGTCGGCGGAAGGGTGGTTTAAACCCTTCCCCTTTTTTTCTCGGAAATCAGTTTGTGTTCGCGATTGCCATTTTGATGCTATAGTGTAAGAAGGTAGTCAAGGGGGAATACGGGGCCGCAACCCGTTCCTCGGTATGGCCATTATTTCCGGAAGTAGAGACTGAAATATTTTAGGTACCCAAAAATTGAGGTTAGAAAAAAGTGCGACGGATATGTCGGATATTAGCGGTGATTACTAGGCAACCTGCGGGGATGCTACAGTTAAAAGGGCGGGCCTCTGAGTCGCTTCGTTTTCCTTGTGTAAAAATTATTCTGTTTTGGAAGGTCAAAATGACCATTTTTTGAAATTTTGGGTGGTTTAAACCCTTCCCCTTTTTTTCTCGAAAATCAATTTGTGTTCGCGATTGCCATTTTGATGCTATCGTGTAGGAAGGTAGTCAATGGGGAATACGGGGCCGCATCCCGTTCCTCGGTATGGCCATTATTTCCGGAAGTAGAGACTGAAATATTTTAGGTACCCAAAAATTGAGGTTAGAAAAAAGTGCGACGGATTTGCCGGATATTAGCGGTGATTTCTAGGGAACCTGCGGGGATGCTACAGTTAAAAGGGCGGGCCTCTGAGTCGCTTCGTTTTCCTTGTGTAAAAAAAATTCTGTTTTGGAAGGTCAAAATGACCATGTTTTGAAATTTTGCCGGCCTCTCCTGGCCAGACGAACGGGGATAGAGAGTTGTCCTTTATACTGAAGATAGAGTTCGACGAGTTGTATACAACGCACTCTTCGGCTTTGTTGTTGCTACACGCACTGCGGAGTTATGGCGGCTAGAATGTCGGCGGAAGGGCCCTTTTTTTCTCGAAAATCAGTTTGTGTTCGCGATTGCCATTTTGATGCTATCGTGTAAGAAGGTAGTCAAGGGGGAATACGGGGCCGCATCCCGTTCCTCGGTATGGCCATTATTTCCGGAAGTAGAGACTGAAATATTTTAGGTACCAAAAAATTGAGGTTAGAAAAAAGTGCAACGGATTTGCCGGATATTAGCGGTGATTACTATGCAATCTGCGGGGATGCTACAGTTAAAAGGGCGGGGCTCTGAGTCGCTTCGTTTTCCTTGTGTAAAAAAAATTCTGTTTTGGAAGGTCAAAATGACCATTTCTTGAAATTTTGCCGGCCTCTCCTGTCCAGACGAACGGGGATAGAGAGTTGTTCTTTATACTGAAGATAGAGTTCGACGAGCTGTATTCAACGCACTCTTCGGCTTTGTTGTTACTACACGCACTGCCTAGTTATGGCGGCTAGAATGTCGGCGGAAGGGTGGTTCCCCTTTTTTTCTCGAAAATCAGTTTGTGTTCGCGATTGCCATTTTGATGCTATCGTGTAAGAAGGTAGTCAAGGGGGAATACGGGGCCGCATCCCGTTCCTCGGTATGGCCATTATTTCCGGAAGTAGAGACTGAAATATTATAGGTACCCAAAAATTGAGGTTAGAAAAAAGTGCGACGGATTTGCCGTATATTAGCGGTGATTACTAGGCAACCTGCGGGGATGCTACAGTTAAAAGGGCGGGCCTCTGAGTCGCTTCGTTTTCCTTGTGTAAAAAAAATTCTGTTTTGGAAGGTCAAAATGACCATTTTTTGAAAATTTGCCGGCCTCTCCTGTCCAGACGAACGGGGATAGAGAGTTGTCCTTTATACTGAAGATAGAGTTCGACGAGCTGTATTCAACGCACTCTTCGGCTTTGTTGTTACTACACGCACTGCGGAGTTATGGCGGCTAGAATGTCGGCGGAAGGGTGGTTTAAACCCTTCCCCTTTTTTTCTCGAAAATCAGTTTGTGTTCGCGATTGCCATTTTGATGCTATCGTGTAGGAAGGTAGTCAAGGGGGAATACGGGGCCGCATCCCGTTCCTCGGTATGGCCATTATTTCCGGAAGTAGAGACTGAAATATTTTAGGTACCCAAAAATTGAGGTTAGAAAAAAGTGCGACGGATTTGCCGGATATTAGCGGTGATTACTAGGCAACCTGCGGGGATGCTACAGTTAAAAGGGCGGGCCTCTGAGTCGCTTCGTTTTCCTTGTGTAAAAAAAATTCTGATTTGGAAGGTCAAAATGAATGTGTTTTGAAATTTTGCCGGCCTCTCCTGTCCAGACGAACGGGGATAGAGAGTTGTCCTTTATACTGAAGATAGAATTCCACGAGCTGTATACAACGCACTCTTCGGCTTTGTTGTTACTACACGCACTGCGGAGTTATGGCGGCTAGAATGTCGGCGGAAGGGTGGTTTAAACCCTTCCCCTTTTTTTCTCGAAAATCAGTTTGTGTTCGCGATTGCCATTTTGATGCTATCGTGTAAGAAGGTAGTCAAGGGGGAATACGGGGCCGCATCCCGTTCCTCGGTATGGCCATTATTTCCGGAAGTAGAGACTGAAATATTTTAGGTACCCAAAAATTGAGGTTAGAAAAAAGTGCGACGGATTTGCTGGATATTAGCGGTGATTACTAGGCAACCTGCGGGGATGCTACAGTTAAAAGGGCGGGCCTCTGAGTCGCTTCGTTTTCCTTGTGTAAAAAAAATTCTGTTTTGGAAGGTCAAAATGACCATGTTTTGAAATTTTGCCGGCCTCTCCTGTCCAGACGAACGGGGATAGAGAGTTGTCCTTTATACTGAAGATAGAGTTCGACGAGTTGTATACAACGCACTCTTCGGCTTTGTTGTTACTACACGCACTGCGGAGTTATGGCGGCTAGAATGTCGGCGGAAGGGCCCTTTTTTTCTCGAAAATCAGTTTGTGTTCGCGATTGCCATTTTGATGCTATCGTGTAAGAAGGTAGTCAAGGGGGAATACGAGGCCGCATCCCGTTCCTCGGTATGGCCATTATTTCCGGAAGTAGAGACTGAAATATTTTAGGTACCCAAAAATTGAGGTTAGAAAAAAGTGCAACGGATTTGCCGGATATTAGCGGTGATTACTAGGCAATCTGCGGGGATGCTACAGTTAAAAGGGCGGGCCACTGAGTCGCTTCGTTTTCCTTGTGTAAAAAAAATTCTGATTTGGAAGGTCAAAATGAATGTGTTTTGAAATTTTGCCGGCCTCTCCTGTCCAGACGAACGGGGATAGAGAGTTGTCCTTTATACTGAAGATAGAGTTCGACGAGCTGTATTCAACGCACTCTTCGGCTTTGTTGTTACTACACGCACTGCGGAGTTATGGCGGCTAGAATGTCGGCGGAAGGGTGGTTTAAACCCTTCCCCTTTTTTTCTCGAAAATCAGTTTGTGTTCGCGATTGCCATTTTGATGCTATCGTGTAAGAAGGTAGTCAAGGGGGAATACGGGACCGCATCCCGTTCCTCGGTATGGCCATTATTTCCGGAAGTAGAGGCTGAAATATTATAGGTACCCAAAAATTGAGGTTAGAAAAAAGTGCGACGGATTTGCCGGATATTAGCGGTGATTACTAGGCAACCTGCGGGGATGCTACAGTTAATAGGGCGGGCCTCTGAGTCGCTTCGTTTTCCTTGTGTAAAAATTATTCTGTTTTGGAAGGTCAAAATGACCATTGTTTGAAATTTTGCTTGCCTCTCCTGTCCAGACGAACGGGGATAGAGAGTTGTCCTCTATACTGACGATAGAGTTCGACGAGCTGTATTCAACGCACTCTTCGGCTTTGTTGTTACTACACGCACTGCGGAGATATGGCGGCTAGAATGTCGGCAGAAGGGTGGTTTAAACCCTCCCCTTTTTTTCTCGAAAATCAGTTTGTGTTCGCGATTGCCATTTTGATGCTATCGTGTAGGAAGTTAGTCAAGGGGGAATACGGGGCCGCATCCCGTTCCTCGGTATGGCCATTATTTCCGGAAGTAGAGACTGAAATATTTTAGGTACCCAAAAATTGAGGTTAGAAAAAAGTGCTACGGATTTGCCGGATATTAGCGGTGATTACTAGGCAACCTGCGGGGATGCTACAGTTAAAAGGGCGGGCCTCTGAGTCGCTTCGTTTTCCTTGTGTAAAAAATATTCTGTTTTGGAAGGTCAAAATGACCATTTTTTGAAATTTTGCTGGCCTCTCCTGTCCAGACGAACGGGGATAGAGAGTTGTCCTCTATACTGAAGATAGAGTTCGACGAGCTGTATTCAACGCACTCTTCGGCTTTGCTGTTACTACACGCACTGCGGAGTTATGGCGGCTAGAATGTCGGCGGAAGGGTGGTTTAAACCATTCCCCTTTTTTTCTCGAAAATCAGTTTGTGTTCGCGATTGCCATTTTGATGCTATCGTGTAGGAAGGTAGTCAATGGGGAATACGGGGCCGCATCCCGTTCCTCGGTGTGGCCATTATTTCCGGAAGTAGAGACTGAAATATTTTAGGTACCCAAAAATTGAGGTTAGAAAAAAGTGCGACGGATTTGCCGGATATTAGCGGTGATTACTAGGCAACCTGCGGGGATGCTACAGTTAAAAGGGCGGGCCTCTGAGTCGCTTCGATTTCCTTGTGTAAAAAAAATTCTGTTTTGGAAGGTCAAAATGACCATGTTTTGAAATTTTGCCGGCCTCTCCTGTCCAGACGAACGGGGATAGAGAGTTGTCCTTTATACTGAAGATAGAATTCCACGAGCTGTATACAACGCACTCTTCGGCTTTGTTGTTACTACACGCACTGCGGAGTTATGGCGGCTAGAATGTCGGCGGAAGGGTGGTTTAAACCCTTCCCCTTTTTTTCTCGGAAATCAGTTTGTGTTCGCGATTGCCATTTTGATGCTATAGTGTAAGAAGGTAGTCAAGGGGGAATACGGGGCCGCAACCCGTTCCTCGGTATGGCCATTATTTCCGGAAGTAGAGACTGAAATATTTTAGGTACCCAAAAATTGAGGTTAGAAAAAAGTGCGACGGATATGTCGGATATTAGCGGTGATTACTAGGCAACCTGCGGGGATGCTACAGTTAAAAGGGCGGGCCTCTGAGTCGCTTCGTTTTCCTTGTGTAAAAATTATTCTGTTTTGGAAGGTCAAAATGACCATTTTTTGAAATTTTGGGTGGTTTAAACCCTTCCCCTTTTTTTCTCGAAAATCAATTTGTGTTCGCGATTGCCATTTTGATGCTATCGTGTAGGAAGGTAGTCAATGGGGAATACGGGGCCGCATCCCGTTCCTCGGTATGGCCATTATTTCCGGAAGTAGAGACTGAAATATTTTAGGTACCCAAAAATTGAGGTTAGAAAAAAGTGCGACGGATTTGCCGGATATTAGCGGTGATTTCTAGGGAACCTGCGGGGATGCTACAGTTAAAAGGGCGGGCCTCTGAGTCGCTTCGTTTTCCTTGTGTAAAAAAAATTCTGTTTTGGAAGGTCAAAATGACCATGTTTTGAAATTTTGCCGGCCTCTCCTGGCCAGACGAACGGGGATAGAGAGTTGTCCTTTATACTGAAGATAGAGTTCGACGAGTTGTATACAACGCACTCTTCGGCTTTGTTGTTGCTACACGCACTGCGGAGTTATGGCGGCTAGAATGTCGGCGGAAGGGCCCTTTTTTTCTCGAAAATCAGTTTGTGTTCGCGATTGCCATTTTGATGCTATCGTGTAAGAAGGTAGTCAAGGGGGAATACGGGGCCGCATCCCGTTCCTCGGTATGGCCATTATTTCCGGAAGTAGAGACTGAAATATTTTAGGTACCAAAAAATTGAGGTTAGAAAAAAGTGCAACGGATTTGCCGGATATTAGCGGTGATTACTATGCAATCTGCGGGGATGCTACAGTTAAAAGGGCGGGGCTCTGAGTCGCTTCGTTTTCCTTGTGTAAAAAAAATTCTGTTTTGGAAGGTCAAAATGACCATTTCTTGAAAATTTGCCGGCCTCTCCTGTCCAGACGAACGGGGATAGAGAGTTGTTCTTTATACTGAAGATAGAGTTCGACGAGCTGTATTCAACGCACTCTTCGGCTTTGTTGTTACTACACGCACTGCGGAGTTATGGCGGCTAGAATGTCGGCGGAAGGGTGGTTCCCCTTTTTTTCTCGAAAATCAGTTTGTGTTCGCGATTGCCATTTTGATGCTATCGTGTAAGAAGGTAGTCAAGGGGGAATACGGGGCCGCATCCCGTTCCTCGGTATGGCCATTATTTCCGGAAGTAGAGACTGAAATATTATAGGTACCCAAAAATTGAGGTTAGAAAAAAGTGCGACGGATTTGCCGTATATTAGCGGTGATTACTAGGCAACCTGCGGGGATGCTACAGTTAAAAGGGCGGGCCTCTGAGTCGCTTCGTTTTCCTTGTGTAAAAAAAATTCTGTTTTGGAAGGTCAAAATGACCATTTTTTGAAAATTTGCCGGCCTCTCCTGTCCAGACGAACGGGGATAGAGAGTTGTCCTTTATACTGAAGATAGAGTTCGACGAGCTGTATTCAACGCACTCTTCGGCTTTGTTGTTACTACACGCACTGCGGAGTTATGGCGGCTAGAATGTCGGCGGAAGGGCCCTTTTTTTCTCGAAAATCAGTTTGTGTTCGCGATTGCCATTTTGATGCTATCGTGTAAGAAGGTAGTCAAGGGGGAATACGAGGCCGCATCCCGTTCCTCGGTATGGCCATTATTTCCGGAAGTAGAGACTGAAATATTTTAGGTACCCAAAAATTGAGGTTAGAAAAAAGTGCAACGGATTTGCCGGATATTAGCGGTGATTACTAGGCAATCTGCGGGGATGCTACAGTTAAAAGGGCGGGCCACTGAGTCGCTTCGTTTTCCTTGTGTAAAAAAAATTCTGATTTGGAAGGTCAAAATGAATGTGTTTTGAAATTTTGCCGGCCTCTCCTGTCCAGACGAACGGGGATAGAGAGTTGTCCTTTATACTGAAGATAGAGTTCGACGAGCTGTATTCAACGCACTCTTCGGCTTTGTTGTTACTACACGCACTGCGGAGTTATGGCGGCTAGAATGTCGGCGGAAGGGTGGTTTAAACCCTTCCCCTTTTTTTCTCGAAAATCAGTTTGTGTTCGCGATTGCCATTTTGATGCTATCGTGTAAGAAGGTAGTCAAGGGGGAATACGGGACCGCATCCCGTTCCTCGGTATGGCCATTATTTCCGGAAGTAGAGGCTGAAATATTATAGGTACCCAAAAATTGAGGTTAGAAAAAAGTGCGACGGATTTGCCGGATATTAGCGGTGATTACTAGGCAACCTGCGGGGATGCTACAGTTAATAGGGCGGGCCTCTGAGTCGCTTCGTTTTCCTTGTGTAAAAAAAAAATTTGTTTTGAAAGTTCAAAATGACCATTTTTTGAAAATTTGCCGGCCTCTCCTGGCCAGACGAACGGGGATAGAGAGTTGTCCTTTATACTGAAGATAGAGTTCGACGAGCTGTATTCAACGCACTCTTCGGCTTTGTTGTTACTACACGCACTGCGGAGTTATGGCGGCTAGAATGTCGGCGGAAGGGTGGTTTAAACCCTTCCCCTTTTTTTCTCGAAAATCAGTTTGTGTTCGCGATTGCCATTTTGATGCTATCGTGTAAGAAGGTAGTCAAGGGGGAATACGGGGCCGCATCCCGTTCCTCGGTATGGCCATTATTTCCGGAAGTAGAGACTGAAATATTATAGGTACCCAAAAATTGAGGTTAGAAAAAAGTGCGACGGATTTGCCGGATATTAGCGGTGATTACTAGGCAACCTGCGGGGATGCTACATTTAAAAGGGCGGGCCTCTGATTCGCTTCGTTTTCCTAGTGTAAAAAAAATTCTGTTTTGGAAGGTCAAAATGAATGTGTTTTGAAATTTTGCCGGCCTCTCCTGTCCAGACCAACGGGGATAGAGAGTTGTCCTTTATACTGAGGATAGAGTTCGACGAGCTGTATTCAACGCACACTTCGGCTTTGTTGTTACTACACGGTCTACGGAGTTATGGCGGCTAGAATGTCGGCGGAAGGGTGGTTTAAACCCTTCCCCTTTTTTTCTCGAAAATCAGTTTGTGTTCGCGATTGCCATTTTGATGCTATCGTGTAAGAAGGTAGTCAAGGGGGAATACGGGGCCGCATCCCGTTCCACGGTATGGCCATTATTTCCGGGACTAGAGACTGAAATATTTTAGGTACCCAAAAATTGAGGTTAGAAAAAAGTGCGACGGATTTGCCGGATATTAGCGGTGATTACTAGGCAACCTGCGGGGATGCTACAGTTAAAAGGGCGGGCCTCTGAGTCGCTTCGTTTTCCTTGTGTAAAAAAAATTCTGTTTTGGAAGGTCAAAATGACCATTATTTGAAAATTTGCCTGCTTCTCCTGTCCAGACGAACGGGGTTAGAGAGTTGTCCTTTATACTGAAGATAGAATTCCACGAGCTGTATACAACGCACTCTTCGGCTTTGTTGTTACTACACGCACTGCGGAGTTATGGCGGCTAGAATGTCGGCGGAAGGGTGGTTTAAACCCTTCCCCTTTTTTTCTCGAAAATCAGTTTGTGTTCGCGATTGCCATTTTGATGCTATCGTGTAAGAAGGTAGTCAAGGGGGAATACGGGGCCGCATCCCGTTCCTCGGTATGGCCATTATTTCCGGAAGTAGAGACTGAAATATTTTAGGTACCCAAAAATTGAGGTTAGAAAAAAGTGCGACGGATTTGCCGGATATTAGCGGTGATTACTAGGCAACCTGCGGGGATGCTACAGTTAAAAGGGCGGGCCTCTGAGTCGCTTCGTTTTCCTTGTGTAACAAAAATTCTGTTTTGGAAGGTCAAAATGACCATGTTTTGAAATTTTGCCGGCCTCTCCTGTCCAGACGAACGGGGATAGAGAGTTGTCCTTTATACTGAAGATAGAGTTCGACGAGTTGTATACAACGCACTCTTCGGCTTTGTTGTTACTACACGCACTGCGGAGATATGGCGGCTAGAATGTCGGCGGAAGGGCCCTTTTTTTCTCGAAAATCAGTTTGTGTTCGCGATTGCCATTTTGATGCTATCGTGTAAGAAGGTAGTCAAGGGGGAATACGGGGCCGCATCCCGTTCCTCGGTATGGCCATTATTTCCGGAAGTAGAGACTGAAATATTTTAGGTACCCAAAAATTGAGGATAGAAAAAAGTGCAACGGATTTGCCGGATATTAGCGGTGATTACTAGGCAATCTGCGGGGATGCTACAGTTAAAAGGGCGGGCCTCTGAGTCTCTTCGTTTTCCTTGTGTAAAAAATATTCTGTTTTGGAAGCTCAAAATGACCATTTCTTGAAATTTTGCCGGCCTCTCCTGTCCAGACGAACGGGGATAGAGAGTTGTCCTTTATACTGAAGATAGAGTTCGACGAGCTGTATTCAACGCACTCTTCGGCTTTGTTGTTACTACACGCACTGCGGAGTTATGGCGGCTAGAATGTCGCCGGAAGGGTGGTTTAAAACACTCCCCTTTTTTTCTCGAAAATCAGTTTGTGTTCGCGATTGCCATTTTGATGCTATCGTGTAAGAAGGTAGTCAAGGGGGAATACGGGGCCGCATCCCGTTCCTCGGTATGGCCATTATTTCCGGAAGTAGAGACTGAAATATTATAGGTACCCAAAAATTGAGGTTAGAAAAAAGTGCGACGGATTTGCCGGATATTAGCGGTGATTACTAGGCAACCTGCGGGGACGCTACAGTTAAAAGGGCGGGCCTCTGAGTCGCTTCGTTTTCCTTGTGTAAAAAAAATTCTGTTTTGGAAGGTCAAAATGACCATTTTTTGAAAATTTGCCGGCCTCTCCTGTCCAGACGAACGGGGATAGAGAGTTGTCCTTTATACTGAAGATAGAGTTCGACGAGCTGTATTCAACGCACTCTTCGGCTTTGTTGTTACTACACGCTCTGCGGAGTTATGGCGGCTAGAATGTCGGCGGAAGGGTGGTTTAAACCCTTCCCCTTTTTTTCTCGAAAATCAGTTTGTGTTCGCGATTGCCATTTTGATGCTATCGTGTAAGAAGGTAGTCAAGGGGGAATACGGGGCCGCATCCCGTTCCTCGGTATGGCCATTATTTCCGGAAGTAGAGACTGAAATATTTTAGGTACCCAAAAATTGAGGTTAGAAAAAAGTGCGACGGATTTGCTGGATATTAGCGGTGATTACTAGGCAACCTGCGGGGATGCTACAGTTAAAAGGGCGGGCCTCTGAGTCGCTTCGTTTTCCTTGTGTAAAAAAAATTCTGTTTTGGAAGGTCAAAATGACCATGTTTTGAAATTTTGCCGGCCTCTCCTGTCCAGACGAACGGGGATAGAGAGTTGTCCTTTATACTGAAGATAGAGTTCGACGAGTTGTATACAACGCACTCTTCGGCTTTGTTGTTACTACACGCACTGCGGAGTTATGGCGGCTAGAATGTCGGCGGAAGGGCCCTTTTTTTCTCGAAAATCAGTTTGTGTTCGCGATTGCCATTTTGATGCTATCGTGTAAGAAGGTAGTCAAGGGGGAATACGAGGCCGCATCCCGTTCCTCGGTATGGCCATTATTTCCGGAAGTAGAGACTGAAATATTTTAGGTACCCAAAAATTGAGGTTAGAAAAAAGTGCAACGGATTTGCCGGATATTAGCGGTGATTACTAGGCAATCTGCGGGGATGCTACAGTTAAAAGGGCGGGCCACTGAGTCGCTTCGTTTTCCTTGTGTAAAAAAAATTCTGATTTGGAAGGTCAAAATGAATGTGTTTTGAAATTTTGCCGGCCTCTCCTGTCCAGACGAACGGGGATAGAGAGTTGTCCTTTATACTGAAGATAGAGTTCGACGAGCTGTATTCAACGCACTCTTCGGCTTTGTTGTTACTACACGCACTGCGGAGTTATGGCGGCTAGAATGTCGGCGGAAGGGTGGTTTAAACCCTTCCCCTTTTTTTCTCGAAAATCAGTTTGTGTTCGCGATTGCCATTTTGATGCTATCGTGTAAGAAGGTAGTCAAGGGGGAATACGGGACCGCATCCCGTTCCTCGGTATGGCCATTATTTCCGGAAGTAGAGGCTGAAATATTATAGGTACCCAAAAATTGAGGTTAGAAAAAAGTGCGACGGATTTGCCGGATATTAGCGGTGATTACTAGGCAACCTGCGGGGATGCTACAGTTAATAGGGCGGGCCTCTGAGTCGCTTCGTTTTCCTTGTGTAAAAAAAAAATTTGTTTTGAAAGTTCAAAATGACCATTTTTTGAAAATTTGCCTGCCTCTCCTGTCCAGACGAATGGGGATAGAGAGTTGTCCTTGATACTGAAGATAGAATTCCACGAGCTGTATACAACGCACTCTTCGGCTTTGTTGTTACTACACGCACTGCGGAGTTATGGCGGCTAGAATGTCGGCGGAAGGGTGGTTTAAACCCTTCCCCTTTTTTTCTCGAAAATCAGTTTGTGTTCGCGATTGCCATTTTGATGCTATCGTGTAAGAAGGTAGTCAAGGGGGAATACGGGGCCGCATCCCGTTCCTCGGTATGGCCATTATTTCCGGAAGTAGAGACTGAAATATTATAGGTACCCAAAAATTGAGGTTAGAAAAAAGTGCGACGGATTTGCCGGATATTAGCGGTGATTACTAGGCAACCTGCGGGGATGCTACATTTAAAAGGGCGGGCCTCTGATTCGCTTCGTTTTCCTAGTGTAAAAAAAATTCTGTTTTGGAAGGTCAAAATGAATGTGTTTTGAAATTTTGCCGGCCTCTCCTGTCCAGACCAACGGGGATAGAGAGTTGTCCTTTATACTGAGGATAGAGTTCGACGAGCTGTATTCAACGCACACTTCGGCTTTGTTGTTACTACACGGTCTACGGAGTTATGGCGGCTAGAATGTCGGCGGAAGGGTGGTTTAAACCCTTCCCCTTTTTTTCTCGAAAATCAGTTTGTGTTCGCGATTGCCATTTTGATGCTATCGTGTAAGAAGGTAGTCAAGGGGGAATACGGGGCCGCATCCCGTTCCACGGTATGGCCATTATTTCCGGGACTAGAGACTGAAATATTTTAGGTACCCAAAAATTGAGGTTAGAAAAAAGTGCGACGGATTTGCCGGATATTAGCGGTGATTACTAGGCAACCTGCGGGGATGCTACAGTTAAAAGGGCGGGCCTCTGAGTCGCTTCGTTTTCCTTGTGTAAAAAAAATTCTGTTTTGGAAGGTCAAAATGACCATTATTTGAAAATTTGCCTGCTTCTCCTGTCCAGACGAACGGGGTTAGAGAGTTGTCCTTTATACTGAAGATAGAATTCCACGAGCTGTATACAACGCACTCTTCGGCTTTGTTGTTACTACACGCACTGCGGAGTTATGGCGGCTAGAATGTCGGCGGAAGGGTGGTTTAAACCCTTCCCCTTTTTTTCTCGAAAATCAGTTTGTGTTCGCGATTGCCATTTTGATGCTATCGTGTAAGAAGGTAGTCAAGGGGGAATACGGGGCCGCATCCCGTTCCTCGGTATGGCCATTATTTCCGGAAGTAGAGACTGAAATATTTTAGGTACCCAAAAATTGAGGTTAGAAAAAAGTGCGACGGATTTGCCGGATATTAGCGGTGATTACTAGGCAACCTGCGGGGATGCTACAGTTAAAAGGGCGGGCCTCTGAGTCGCTTCGTTTTCCTTGTGTAACAAAAATTCTGTTTTGGAAGGTCAAAATGACCATGTTTTGAAATTTTGCCGGCCTCTCCTGTCCAGACGAACGGGGATAGAGAGTTGTCCTTTATACTGAAGATAGAGTTCGACGAGTTGTATACAACGCACTCTTCGGCTTTGTTGTTACTACACGCACTGCGGAGATATGGCGGCTAGAATGTCGGCGGAAGGGCCCTTTTTTTCTCGAAAATCAGTTTGTGTTCGCGATTGCCATTTTGATGCTATCGTGTAAGAAGGTAGTCAAGGGGGAATACGGGGCCGCATCCCGTTCCTCGGTATGGCCATTATTTCCGGAAGTAGAGACTGAAATATTTTAGGTACCCAAAAATTGAGGATAGAAAAAAGTGCAACGGATTTGCCGGATATTAGCGGTGATTACTAGGCAATCTGCGGGGATGCTACAGTTAAAAGGGCGGGCCTCTGAGTCGCTTCGTTTTCCTTGTGTAAAAAATATTCTGTTTTGGAAGCTCAAAATGACCATTTCTTGAAATTTTGCCGGCCTCTCCTGTCCAGACGAACGGGGATAGAGAGTTGTCCTTTATACTGAAGATAGAGTTCGACGAGCTGTATTCAACGCACTCTTCGGCTTTGTTGTTACTACACGCACTGCGGAGTTATGGCGGCTAGAATGTCGCCGGAAGGGTGGTTTAAAACACTCCCCTTTTTTTCTCGAAAATCAGTTTGTGTTCGCGATTGCCATTTTGATGCTATCGTGTAAGAAGGTAGTCAAGGGGGAATACGGGGCCGCATCCCGTTCCTCGGTATGGCCATTATTTCCGGAAGTAGAGACTGAAATATTATAGGTACCCAAAAATTGAGGTTAGAAAAAAGTGCGACGGATTTGCCGGATATTAGCGGTGATTACTAGGCAACCTGCGGGGACGCTACAGTTAAAAGGGCGGGCCTCTGAGTCGCTTCGTTTTCCTTGTGTAAAAAAAATTCTGTTTTGGAAGGTCAAAATGACCATTTTTTGAAAATTTGCCGGCCTCTCCTGTCCAGACGAACGGGGATAGAGAGTTGTCCTTTATACTGAAGATAGAGTTCGACGAGCTGTATTCAACGCACTCTTCGGCTTTGTTGTTACTACACGCTCTGCGGAGTTATGGCGGCTAGAATGTCGGCGGAAGGGTGGTTTAAACCCTTCCCCTTTTTTTCTCGAAAATCAGTTTGTTTTCGCGATTGCCATTTTGATGCTATCTTGTAGGAAGGTAGTCAAGGGGGAATACGGGGCCGCATCCCGTTCCACGGTATGGCCATTATTTCCGGAAGTAGAGATTGAAATATTTTAGGTACCCAAAAATTGAGGTTAGAAAAAAGTGCGACGGATTTGCCGGATATTAGCGGTGATTACTAGGCAACCTGCGGGGATGCTACAGTTAAAAGGGCGGGCCTCTGAGTCGCTTCGTTTTCCTTGTGTAAAAAAAATTCTGTTTTGGAAGATCAAAATGACCATTTTTTGAAAATTTGCCTGCCTCTCCTGTCCAGACGAACGGGGATAGAGAGTTGTCCTTTATACTGAAGATAGAGTTCGACGAGCTGTATCCAACGCACTCTTCGGCTTTGTTGTTACTACACGCACTGCAGAGTTATGGCGGCTAGAATGTCGGCGGGGAAGGGTTTAAACCACCCTTCCGCCGACATTCTAGCCGCCATAACTCCGCAGTGCGTGTAGTAACAACAAAGCCGAAGAGTGCGTTGTATACAGCTCGTGGAATTCTATCTTCAGTATAAAGGACAACTCTCTATCCCCGTTCGTCTGGACAGGAGAGGCCGGCAAATTTTCAAAAAATGGTCATTTTGACCTTCCAAAACAGAATTTTTTTTACACAAGGAAAACGAAGCGACTCTGGGGCCCGCCCTTTTAACTGTAGCATCCCCGCAGGTTGCCTAGTAATCACCGCTAATATCCGGCAAATCCGTCGCACTTTTTTCTAACCTCAATTTTTGGGTACCTATAATATTTCAGTCTCTACTTCCGGAAATAATGGCCATACCGAGGAACGGGATGCGGCCCCGTATTCCCCCTTGACTACCTTCTTACACGATAGCATCAAAATGGCAATCGCGAACACAAACTGATTTTCGAGAAAAAAAGGGGAAGGGTTTAAACCACCCTTCCGCCGACATTCTAGCCGCCATAACTCCGCAGTGCGTGTAGTAAGAACAAAGCCGAAGAGTGCGTTGAATACAGCTCGTCGAACTCTATCTTCAGTATGAAGGACAACTCTCTATCCCCGTTCGTCTGGACAGGAGAGGCCGGCAAAATTTCAAAACACATTCATTTTGACCTTCCAAATCAGAATTTTTTTTACACAAGGAAAACGAAGCGACTCAGAGGCCCGCCCTTTTAACTGTAGCATCCCCGCAGGTTGCCTAGTAATCACCGCTAATATCCGGCAAATCCGTCGCACTTTTTTCTAACCTCAATTTTTGGGTACCTAAAATATTTCAGTCTCTACTTCCGGAAATAATGGCCATACCGAGGAACGGGATGCGGCCCCGTATTCCCCCTTGACTACCTTCCTACACGATAGCATCAAAATGGCAATCGCGAACACAAACTGATTTTCGAGAAAAAAAGGGGAAGGGTTTGAACCACCCTTCCGCCGACATTCTAGCCGCCATAACTCCGCTGTGCGTGTAGTAACAACAAAGCCGAAGAGTGCGTAGAATACAGCTCGTCGAACTCTATCTTCAGTATAAAGGACAACTCTCTATCCCCGTTCGTCTGGACAGGAGAGGCCGGCAAAATTTCAAAACACATTCATTTTGACCTTCCAAATCAGAATTTTTTTTACACAAGGAAAACGAAGAGACTCAGAGGCCCGCCCTTTTAACTGTAGCATCCCCGCAGGTTGCCTAGTAATCACCGCTAATATCCGGCAAATCCGTAGCAATTTTTTCTAACCTCAATTTTTGGGTACCTAAAATATTTCAGTCTCTACTTCCGGAAATAATGGCCATACCGAGGAACGGGATGGGGCCCCGTATTCCCCCTTGACTACCTTCTTACACGATAGCATAAAAATGGCAATCGCGAACACAAACTGATTTTCGAGAAAAAAAGGGGAAGGGTTTAAAACCACCCTTCCGCCGACATTCTAGCCGCCATAACTCCGCAGTGCGTGTAGTAACAACAAAGCCGAAGAGTGCGTTGAATACAGCTCGTCGAACTCTATCTTCAGTATAGAGGACAACTCTCTATCCCCGTTCGTCTGGACAGGAGAGGCCGGCAAAATTTCAAAAAATGGTCATTCTGACCTTCCAAATCAGAATTTTTTTTACACAAGGAAAACGAAGCGACTCAGAGGCCCGCCCTTTTAACTGTAGCATCCCCGCAGGTTGCCTAGTAATCACCGCTAATATCCGGCAAATCCGTCGCACTTTTTTCTAACCTCAATTTTTGGGTACCTAAAATATTTCAGTCTCTACTTCCGGAAATAATGGCCATACCGAGGAACGGGATGCGGCCCCGTATTCCCCCTTGCCTACCTTCCTACAAGATAGCATCAAAATGGCAATCGCGAAAACAAACTGATTTTCGAGAAAAAAAGGGGAAGGGTTTAAACCACCCTTCCGCCGACATTCTAGCCGCCATAACTCCGCAGTGCGTGTAGTAACAACAAAGCCGAAGAGTGCGTTGAATACAGATCGTCGAACTCTATCTTCAGTATAAAGGACAACTCTCTATCCCCGTTCGTCTGGACAGGAGAGGCCGGCAAATTGTCAAAAAATGGTCATTTTGACCTTCCAAAACAGAATTTTTTTTACACAAGGAAAACGAAGCGACTCAGAGGCCCGCCCTTTTAACTGTAGCATCCCCGCAGGTTGCCTAGTAATCACCGCTAATATCCGGCAAATCCGTCGCACTTTTTTCTAACCTCAATTTTTGGGTACCTATAATATTTCAGTCTCTACTTCCGGAAATAATGGCCATACCGAGGAACGGGATGCGGCCCCGTATTCCCCCTTGACTACCTTCTTACACGATAGCATCAAAATGGCAATCGCGAACACAAACTGATTTTCGAGAAAAAAAGGGGAAGGGTTTAAACCACCCTTCCGCCGACATTCTAGCCGCCATAACTCCGCAGTGCGTGTAGTAACAACAAAGCCGAAGAGTGCGTTGTATACAGCTCGTGGAATTCTATCTTCAGTATAAAGGACAACTCTCTATCCCCGTTCGTCTGGACAGGAGAGGCAGGCAAATTTTCAAATAATGGTCATTTTGACCTTCCAAAACAGAATTTTTTTTACACAAGGAAAACGAAGCGACTCAGAGGCCCGCCCTTTTAACTGTAGCATCCCCGCAGGTTGCCTAGTAATCACCGCTAATATCCGGCAAATCTGTAGCAATTTTTTCTAACCTCAATTTTTGGGTACCTAAAATATTTCAGTCTCTACTTCCGGAAATAATGGCCATACCGAGGAACGGGATGCGGCCCCGTATTCCCCCTTGACTACCTTCTTACACGATAGCATCAAAATGGCAATCGCGAACACAAACTGATTTTCGAGAAAAAAAGGGGAAGGGTTTAAACCACCCTTCCGCCGACATTCTAGCCGCCATAACTCCGTAGACCGTGTAGTAAGAACAAAGCCGAAGTGTGCGTTGAATACAGCTCGTCGAACTCTATCCTCAGTATAAAGGACAACTCTCTATCCCCGTTGGTCTGGACAGGAGAGGCCGGCAAAATTTCAAAACACATTCATTTTGACCTTCCAAAACAGAATTTTTTTTACACAAGGAAAACGAAGCGACTCAGAGGCCCGCCCTTTTAACTGTAGCATCCCCGCAGGTTGCCTAGTAATCACCGCCGACATTCTAGCCGCCATAACTCCGCAGTGCGTGTAGTAACAACAAAGCCGAAGAGTGCGTTGGATACAGCTCGTCGAACTCTATCTTCAGTATAAAGGACAACTCTCTATCCCCGTTCGTCTGGACAGGAGAGGCAGGCAAATTTTCAAAAAATGGTCATTTTGATCTTCCAAAACAGAATTTTTTTTACACAAGGAAAACGAAGCGACTCAGAGGCCCGCCCTTTTAACTGTAGCATCCCCGCAGGTTGCCTAGTAATCACCGCTAATATCCGGCAAATCCGTCGCACTTTTTTCTAACCTCAATTTTTGGGTACCTAAAATATTTCAGTCTCTACTTCCGGAAATAATGGCCATACCGAGGAACGGGATGCGGCCCCGTATTCCCCCTTGACTGATATATTTTAGGTACTCAAAAATTGAAGCCTAGAAAAAAGTGCGACGGATTTGCCGGATATTAGCGGTGATTACTAGGCAACCTGCGGGGATGCTACAGTTAAAAGGGCGGGCCTCTGAGTCGCTTCGTTTTCCTTGTGTAAAAAAAATTCTGTTTTGGAAGGTCAAAATGACCATTTTTTGAAATTTTGCCGGCCTCTCCTGTCCAGACGAACGGGGATAGAGAGTTGTCCTTTATACTGAAGATAGAGTTCGACGAGCTGTATTCAACTCACTCTTCGGCTTTGTTGTTACTACAAGCACTGCGGAGTTATGGCGGCTAGAATGTCGGCGGTTTTTCTCGAAAATCAGTTTGTGTTCGCGATTGCCATTTTGATGCTATCGTGTAGGAAGGTAGTCGAGGAGGAATACGGGGCCGCATCCCGTTCCTCGGTATGGCCATTATTTCCGGAAGTAGAGACTGAAATATTTTAGGTACCCAAAAATTGAGGTTAGAAAAAAGTGCGACGGATTTGCCGGATATTAGCGGTGATTACTAGGCAACCTGCGGGGATGCTACAGTTAAAAGGGCGGGCCTCTGAGTCGCTTCGTTTTCCTTGTGTAAAAAAATTCTGTTTTGGAAGGTCTAAATGACCGTTTTTTGAAATTTTTCCGGCCTCTCCTGTCCAGACGAACGGGGATAGAGGGTTGTCCTTTATAGTGAAGATAGGGTTCGACGAGCTGTATTCAACGCAATCTTCGGCTTTGTAGTTACTACACGCACTGTGGAGTTATCGTGGCTAGAATGTCGGCGGGAAGGGGAAAATCAGTTTGTGTTCGCGATTGCCATTTTGATGCTATCGTGTAAGACGGTAGTCAAGGGGGAATACGGGGCCGCATCCCGTTCCTCGGTATGGCCATTATTTCCGGAAGTAGAGACTGAAATATTTTAGGTACCCAAAAATTGAGGTTAGAAAAAAGTGCGACGGATTTGCCGGATATTAGCAGTGATTACTAGGCAACCTGCGGGGATACTACAGTTAAAAGGCCGGGCCTCTGAGTCGCTTCGTTTTCCTTGTGTAAAAAAAAATTTGTGTTTTGGAAGGTTAAAATGACCATTTTTTGAAACTTTGCCGGCCTCTCCTGTCCAGACGAACGGGGATAGAGAGTTGTCCTTTATACTGAAGATAGAGTTCGACGAGCTGTATTCAACGCACTCTTCGGCTTTGTTGTTACTACAGGCACTGCGGTGTTATGGCGGCTAGAATTTCGGCGGAAGGGTGGTTTAAACCTTTCCCCTTTTTTTCTCGAAAATCAGTGTGTGTTCGCGATTGCCATTTTGATGCTATCGTGTCAGAAGGTAGTCAAGGGGGAATACGGGGCCGCATCCCGTTCCTCGGTATGGCCATTATTTCCGGAAGTAGAGACTGAAATATTTTAGGTACCCAAAAATTGAGGTTAGAAAAAAGTGCGACGGATTTGCCGGATATTAGCGGTGATTACTAGGCAACCTGCGGGGATGCTAGAGTTAAAAGGGCGGGCCTCTGAGTCGCTTCTTTTTCCTTGTGTAAAAAAAATTCTGTTTTGGAAGGTCAAAATGACCATTTTTTGAAATTTTGCCGGCCTCTCCTGTCCAGACGAACGGGGATAGAGAGTTGTCCTTTATACTGAAGATAGAGTTTGACGAGCTGTATTCAACGCACTCTTCAGCTTTGTTGTTACTACACGCACTGCGGAGTTATGGCGGCTAGAATGTCGGCGGAAGGGTTGTTCCCCTTTTTTTCTCGAAAATCAGTTTGTGTTCGCGATTGCCATTTTGATGCTATGGTGTAAGAAGGTAGTCGAGGGGGAATACGGGGCCGCATCCCGTTCCTCGGTATGGCCATTATTTCCGGAATTAGAGACTGAAATATTTTAGGTACCCAAAAATTGAGGTTAGAAAAAAATGCGACGGATTTGCCGGATATTAGCGGTGATCACTAGGCAACCTCCGGCGATGCTACAGTTAAAACGCCGGGCCTCTGAGTCGCTTCGTTTTCCTTGTGTAAAAAAAAATTGTGTTTTGGAAGGTTAAAATGACCATTTTTTTTAATTTTGCCGGCCTCTCCTGTCCAGACGAACGGGGATAGAAAGTTGTCATTTATACTGAACATAGACTTCGACGAGCTGTATTCAACGCACTCTTCGGCTTTGTTGTTACTACACGCACTGCGGTGTTATGGCGGCTAGAATTTCGGCGGAAGGCTGGTTTAAACCCTTCCCCTTTTTTTCTCGAAAATCAGTTTGTGTTCGCGATTGCCATTTTGATGCTATCGTGTAAGAAGGTAGTAAAGGGGGAATACGGGGCCGCATCCCGTTCCTCGGTGTGGCCATTATTTCCGGAAGTAGAGACTGAAATATTTTAGGTACCCAAAAATTGAGGTTAGAAAAAAGTGCGACGGATTTGCCGGATATTAGCGGTGATTACTAGGCAACCTGCGGGGATGCTACAGTTAAAAGGGCTGGCCTCTGAGTCGCTTCGTTTTCCTTGTGTAAAGAAAATTCTGTTTTGGAAGGTGAAAATGACCATTTTTTGAAACGTTGCCGGCCTCTCCTGTCCAGACGAACGGGGATAGAGAGTTGTCCTTGATACTGAAGATAGAGTTCGACAAGCTGTATTCAACGCACTCTTCGGCTTTGTTGTTACTACACGCACTGCGGAGTAATGGCTGCTAGAATGTCGGCGGAAGGGTGGTTCCTTCCCCTTTTTTTCTCGAAAATCAGTTTGTTTTCGCGATTGCCATTTTGATGCTATCGTGTAAGAAGGTAGTCAAGGGGGAATACGGGGCCGCATCCCGTTCCTCGGTATGGCCATTATTTCCGGAAGTAGAGACTGAAATATTTTAGGTACCGAAAAATTGAGGTTAGAAAAAAGTGCGACGGATTTGCCGGATATTAGCGGTGATTACTAGGCAACCTGCGGGGATGCTACAGTTAAAATGGCGGGCCTCTGGGTCGCTTCGTGTCCTTGTGCAAAAAAATTCGGTTTTGGAAGGTCAAAATGACCATTTTTTGAAATTTTGCCGGCCTCTCCAGTCCAGACGAACGGGGATAGAGAATTGTTCTTTATACTGAAGATAGAGTTCGACGAGCTGTATTCAACGCACTCTTCGGCTTTGTTGTTACTTCACGCACTGCGGAGTTATGGCGGCTAGAATGTCGGGGGAAGGGTGGTTTTTTTCTCGAAAATCAGTTTGCGTTCGCGATTGCCATTTTGATGCTATCGTGTAAGAAGATAGTCAAGGGGGAATACGAGGCCGCATCCCGTTCCTCGGTATGGCCATTATTTCGGAAGTAGAGACTGAAATATTTCAGGTACCCAAAAATTGAGGTTAGAAAAAAGTGCGACGGATTTGCCGGATATTAGCGGTGATTACTAGGCAACCTGCGGGGCTGCTACAGTTAAAAGGGCGGGCCTCTGAATCGCTTCGTTTTTCTTGTGTAAACAAAATTCTGTTTTGGAAGGTGAAAATGACCATTTTTTGAAATTTTGCCGGCCTCTCCTGTCCAGACGAACGGGGATACAGAGTTGTCCTGTATACTGAAGATAGAGTTCGACGAGCTGTATTCAACGCACTCTTGGGCTTTGTTGTTACTACACGCACTGCGGAGTTATGGCGGCTAGAATGTCGGCGGAAGGGTGGTTTAAACCCTTCCCCTTTTTTTCTCGAAAATCAGTTTGTGTTCGCGATTGCCATTTTGAAGCTATCGTGTAAGAAGGTAGTCAAGGGTGAATACGGGGCCGCATCCCGTTCCTCGGTATGGCCATTATTTCCGGAAGTAGAGACTGAAATATTTTAGGTACCCAAAAATTGAGGTTAGAGAAAAGTGCGACGGATTTGCCGGATATTAGCGGTGATTACTAGGCAACCTGCGGGGATGCTATAGTTAAAAGGGCGGGCCTCTGAATCGCTTCGTTTTTCTTGTGTAAACAAAATTCTGTTTTGGAAGGTGAAAATGACCATTTTTTGAAATTTTGCCGGCCTCTCCTGTCCAGACGAACGGGGATAGAGAGTTGTCCTTTATACTGAAGATAGAGTTCGACGATCTGTATTCAACGCACTCTTCGGCTTTGTTATTACTACACGCACTGCGGAGTTATGGCGGCTAGAATGTCGGCGGAAGGGTTTTTTTCTCGAAAATCAGTTTGTGTTCGCGATTGCCATTTTGATGCTATCGTGTAGGAACGTAGTCATTGGGGAATACGGGGCCGCATCCCGTTCCTCGGTATGGCCATTATTTCCGGAAGTAGAGAATGAAATATTTTAGGTACCCGAAAATTGAGGTTAGAAAAAAGTGCGACGGATTTGCCGGATATTAGCGGTGATTACTAGGCAACCTTCGGGGATGCTACAGTTAAAAGGTCTGGCCTCTGAGTCGCTTCATTTTCCTTCTGTAAAGAAAATTCTGTTTTGGATGGTCAAAATGACCATTTTTTGAAATGTTGCCGGCCTCTCCTGTCCAGACGAACGGGGATAGAGAGTTGTCCTTTATACTGAAGATAGAGTTCGACGAGCTATATTCAACGAAGTCTTCGGCTTTGTTGTTACTACAAGCATTGCGGAGTTATGGCGGCTAGAATGTCGGCGGAAGGGTGGTTCCCCTTTTTTTCCCGAAAATCAGTTTGTGTTCGCGATTGCCATTTTGATGCTATCGTGTAGGAAGTTAGTCAAGGGGGAATACGGGGCCGCATCCCGTTTTGCCGGCCTCTCCTGTCCAGACGAACGGGGATAGAGGGTTGTCCTTTATACTGAAGATAGAGTTCGACGAGCTGTATTCAACGCAATCTTCGGCTTTGTTGTTACTACAGGCACTGCGGAGTTATGGCGGCTAGAATGTCTGCGGAAGGTTTTTTTTCTCGAAACTCAGTTTGTGTTCGCGATTGCCATTTTGATGCTATCGTGTAGGAATGTAGTCATGGGGGAATACGGGGCCACATCCCGTTCCTCGGTATGGCCATTATTTCCGGAAGTAGAGACTGAAATATTTTAGGTACCCAAAAATTGAGGTTAGGAAAAAGTGCGACGGATTTGCCGGATATTAGCGGTGATTACTAGGCAACCTGCGGGGATGCTACAGTTAAAAGGGCGGGCCTCTGACTCGCTTCGTTTTCCTTGTGCAAAAAAAATTGTTTTCTAAGGTCAAAATGACCATTTTTTGAAATTTTGCCAGCCTCTCCTGTCCAGACGAACGGGGATAGAGAGTTGTCCTTTATACTGAAGATAGAGTTCGACAAGCTGTATTCAACGCACTCTTCGGCTTTGTTGTTACTACACGCACTGCGGAGTTATGGCGGCTAGAATGTCGGCGGAAGGGTTTTTTTTCTCGAAAATCAGTTTGTGTTCGCCATTGCCATTTTGATGCTATCGTGTAGGAAGGTAGTCAAGGGGGAATATGGGGCCGCATCCCGTTCCCCAGTATGGCCATTATTTCCGGAAGTAGAGACTGAAATATTTTAGGTACCCATAAATTGAGGTTAGAAAAAAGTGCGACGGATTTGCCGGATATTAGCGGTGATTACTAGGCAACCTGCGGGGATGCTACAGTTAAAAGGGCGGGCCTCTGAGTCGCTTCGTTTTCCTTGTGTAAAAAAAATTCTGTTTTGGAAGGTCAAAATGACCATTTTTTTTAATTTTGCCGGCCTCTCCTGTCCAGACGAACGGCGATAGAGAGTTGTCCTTTATACTGAAGATAGAGTTCGACGAGCTGTATTCAACGCACTCTTCGGCTTTGTTGTTACTACACGCACTGCGGAGTTATGGCGGCTAGAATGTCGGCGGAAGGGTTTTTTTTCTCGAAAATCAGTTTGTGTTCGCCATTGCCATTTTGATGCTTTCGTGTAGGAAGGTAGTCAAGGGGGAATACGGGGCCGCATCCCGTTCCTCGGTATGGCCATTATTACCGGGACTAGAGACTGAAATATTTTAGGTACCCAAAAATTGAGGTTAGAAAAAAGTTCGACGGATTTGCCGGATATTAGCGGTGATTACTAGGCAACCTGCGGGGATGCTACAGTAAAAAGGGCGGGCCTCTGAGTCGCTTCGTTTTCCTTGTGTAAAAAAAATTCTGTTTTGGAAGGTCAAAATGACCATTTTTTGAAAATTTGCCGGCCTCTCCTGTCCAGACGAACGGGGATAGAGAGTTGTCCTTTATACTGAAGATAGAGTTCGACGAGCTGTATTCAACGCACTCTTCGGCTTTGTTGTTACTACACGCACTGCGGAGTTATGGCGGCTAGAATGTCGGCGGAAGGGTGGTTTAACCCTTCCCCTTTTTTTCTCGAAAATCAGTTTGTGTTCCGATTGCCATTTTGATGCTATCGTGTAAGAAGGTAGTCAAGGGGGAATACGGGGCCGCATCCCGTTCCTCGGTATGGCCATTATTTCCGGAAGTAGAGACTGAAATATTTTAGGTACCCAAAAATTGAGGTTAGAAAAAAGTGCGACAGATTTGCCGGATATTAGCGGTGATTACTAGGCAACCTGCGGGGATACTACAGTTAAAAGGCCGGGCCTCTCAGTCGCTTCGTTTTCCTTGTGTAAAAAAAAATTTGTGTTTTGGAAGGTTAAAATGACCATTTTTTGAAATTTTGCCGGCCTCTCCCGTCCAGACGAACGGGGATAGAGAGTTGTGCTTTATACTGAAGATAGAGTTCGACGAGCTGTATTCAACGCACTCTTCGGCTTTGTTGTTACTACACGCACTGCGGAGTTATGGCGGCTAGAATGTCGGCGGAGGGTGGTTTAAACCCTTCCCCTTTTTTCCTCGAAAATCAGTTTGTCTTCGCGATTGCCATTTTGATGCTATCGTGTAAGAAGGTAGTCAAGGGGGAATACGGGGCCGCATCCCGTTCCTCGGTATGGCCATTATTTCCGGAAGTATAGGCTGAAATAGTTTAGGTACCCAAAAATTGAGGTTAGAAAAAAGTGCGTCGGATTTGCCGGATATTAGCGGTGATTACTAGGCAACCTGCGGGGATGCTAAGGTTAAAAGGGCGGGCCTCTGAGTCGCTTCGTTTTCCTTGTGTAAAAAAAATTCTGTTTTGGAAGGTCAAATTGACCATTTTTTGAAAATTTGCCGGCCTCTCCTGTCCAGACGAACGGGGATAGAGAGTTGTCCTTTATACTGAAGATAGAGTTCGACGAGCTGTATTCAACGCACTCTTCGGCTTTGTTGTTACTACACGCACTGTGGAGTTATGGCGGCTAGAATGTCGGCGGAAGGGTGGTTTAAACCCTTCCCCTTTTTTTCTCGAAAATCAGTTTGTGTTCGCTATTGCCATTTTGATGCTATCGTGTAAGAAGGTAGTCAAGGGGGAATACGGGGCCGCATCCCGTTCCTCGGTATGGCCAATATTTCCGGAAGTAGAGACTGAAATATTTTAGGTACCCAAAAATTGAGGTTAGAAAAAATGCGACGGATTTGTCGGATATTAGCGGTGATTACTAGGCAACCTGCGGGAATGCTACAGTTAAAAGGGCGGGCCTCTGAGTCGCTTCGTTTTCCTTGTGTAAAAATTATTCTGTTTTGGAAGGTCAGTATGACCATTTTTTGAAATTTTGCTTGCCTCTCCTGTCCAGACGAACGGGGATAGAGAGTTGTCCTCTATACTGACGATAGAGTTCGACGAGCTGTATTCAACGCACTCTTCGGCTTTGTTGTTACTACACGCACTGCGGAGATATGGCGGCTAGAATGTCGGCGGAAGGGTGGTTTAAACCCTTCCCCTTTTTTTCTCGGAAATCAGTTTGTGTTCGCGATTGCCATTTTGATGCTATAGTGTAAGAAGGTAGTCAAGGGGGAATACGGGGCCGCAACCCGTTCCTCGGTATGGCCATTATTTCCGGAAGTAGAGACTGAAATATTTTAGGTACCCAAAAATTGAGGTTAGATAAAAGTGCGACGGATTTGTCGGATATTAGCGGTGATTACTAGGCAACCTGCGGGGATGCTACAGTTAAAAGGGCGGGCCTCTGAGTCGCTTCGTTTTCCTTGTGTAAAAATTATTCTGTTTTGGAAGGTCAAAATGACCATTTTTTGAAATTTTGGGTGGTTTAAACCCTTCCCCTTTTTTTCTCGAAAATCAGTTTGTGTTCGCGATTGCCATTTTGATGCTATCGTGTAGGAAGGTAGTCAATGGGGAATACGGGGCCGCATCCCGTTCCTCGGTATGGCCATTATTTCCGGAAGTAGAGACTGAAATATTTTAGGTACCCAAAAATTGAGGTTAGAAAAAAGTGCGACGGATTTGCCGGATATTAGCGGTGATTACTAGGGAACCTGCGGGGATGCTACAGTTAAAAGGGCGGGCCTCTGAGTCGCTTCGTTTTCCTTGTGTAAAAAAAATTCTGTTTTGGAAGGTCAAAATGACCATGTTTTGAAATTTTGCCGGCCTCTCCTGTCCAGACGAACGGGGATAGAGAGTTGTCCTTTATACTGAAGATAGAGTTCGACGAGTTGTATACAACGCACTCTTCGGCTTTGTTGTTGCTACACGCACTGCGGAGTTATGGCGGCTAGAATGTCGGCGGAAGGGCCCTTTTTTTCTCGAAAATCAGTTTGTGTTCGCGATTGCCATTTTGATGCTATCGTGTAAGAAGGTAGTCAAGGGGGAATACGGGGCCGCATCCCGTTCCTCGGTATGGCCATTATTTCCGGAAGTAGAGACTGAAATATTATAGGTACCCAAAAATTGAGGTTAGAAAAAAGTGCGACGGATTTGCCGTATATTAGCGGTGATTACTAGGCAACCTGCGGGGATGCTACAGTTAAAAGGGCGGGCCTCTGAGTCGCTTCGTTTTCCTTGTGTAAAAAAAATTCTGGTTTGGAAGGTCAAAATGACCATTTTTTGAAAATTTGCCGGCCTCTCCTGTCCAGACGAACGGGGATAGAGAGCTGTCCTTTATACTGAAGATAGAGTTCGACGAGCTGTATTCAACGCACTCTTCGGCTTTGTTGTTACTACACGCACTGCGGAGTTATGGCGGCTAGAATGTCGGCGGAAGGGTGGTTTAAACCCTTCCCCTTTTTTTCTCGAAAATCAGTTTGTGTTCGCGATTGCCATTTTGATGCTATCGTGTAGGAAGGTAGTCAAGGGGGAATACGGGGCCGCATCCCGTTCCTCGGTATGGCCATTATTTCCGGAAGTAGAGACTGAAATATTTTAGGTACCCAAAAATTGAGGTTAGAAAAAAGTGCGACGGATTTGCCGGATATTAGCGGTGATTACTAGGCAACCTGCGGGGATGCTACAGTTAAAAGGGCGGGCCTCTGAGTCGCTTCGTTTTCCTTGTGTAAAAAAAATTCTGATTTGGAAGGTCAAAATGAATGTGTTTTGAAATTTTGCCGGCCTCTCCTGTCCAGACGAACGGGGATAGAGAGTTGTCCTTTATACTGAAGATAGAATTCCACGAGCTGTATACAACGCACTCTTCGGCTTTGTTGTTACCACACGCACTGCGGAGTTATGGCGGCTAGAATGTCGGCGGAAGGGTGGTTTAAACCCTTCCCCTTTTTTTCTCGAAAATCAGTTTGTGTTCGCGATTGCCATTTTGATGCTATCGTGTAAGAAGGTAGTCAAGGGGGAATACGGGGCCGCATCCCGTTCCTTGGTATGGCCATTATTTCCGGAAGTAGAGACTGAAATATTTTAGGTACCCAAAAATTGAGGTTAGAAAAAAGTGCGACGGATTTGCTGGATATTAGCGGTGATTACTAGGCAACCTGCGGGGATGCTACAGTTAAAAGGGCGGGCCTCTGAGTCGCTTCGTTTTCCTTGTGTAAAAAAAATTCTGTTTTGGAAGGTCAAAATGACCATGTTTTGAAATTTTGCTTGCCTCTCCTGTCCAGACGAACGGGGATAGAGAGTTGTCCTCTATACTGACGATAGAGTTCGACGAGCTGTATTCAACGCACTCTTCGGCTTTGTTGTTACTACACGCACTGCGGAGATATGGCGGCTAGAATGTCGGCAGAAGGGTGTTTTAAACCCTCCCCTTTTTTTCTCGAAAATCAGTTTGTGTTCGCGATTGCCATTTTGATGCTATCGTGTAGGAAGTTAGTCAAGGGGGAATACGGGGCCGCATCCCGTTCCTCGGTATGGCCATTATTTCCGGAAGTAGAGACTGAAATATTTTAGGTACCCAAAAATTGAGGTTAGAAAAAAGTGCTACGGATTTGCCGGATATTAGCGGTGATTACTAGGCAACCTGCGGGGATGCTACAGTTAAAAGGGCGGGCCTCTGAGTCGCTTCGTTTTCCTTGTGTAAAAAATATTCTGTTTTGGAAGGTCAAAATGACCATTTTTTGAAATTTTGCTGGCCTCTCCTGTCCAGACGAACGGGGATAGAGAGTTGTCCTCTATACTGAAGATAGAGTTCGACGAGCTGTATTCAACGCACTCTTCGGCTTTGCTGTTACTACACGCACTGCGGAGTTATGGCGGCTAGAATGTCGGCGGAAGGGTGGTTTACATTCCCCTTTTTTTCTCGAAAATCAGTTTGTGTTCGCGATTGCCATTTTGATGCTATCGTGTAGGAAGGTAGTCAAGGGGGAATACGGGGCCGCATCCCGTTCCTCTGTGTGGCCATTATTTCCGGAAGTAGAGACTGAAATATTTTAGGTACCCAAAAATTGAGGTTAGAAAAAAGTGCGACGGATTTGCCGGATATTAGCGGTGATTACTAGGCAACCTGCGGGGATGCTACAGTTAAAAGGGCGGGCCTCTGAGTCGCTTCGTTTTCCTTGTGTAAAAAAAATTCTGTTTTGGAAGGTCAAAATGACCATGTTTTGAAATTTTGCCGGCCTCTCCTGTCCAGACGAACGGGGATAGAGAGTTGTCCTTTATACTGAAGATAGAATTCCACGAGCTGTATACAACGCACTCTTCGGCTTTGTTGTTACTACACGCACTGCGGAGTTATGGCGGCTAGAATGTCGGCGGAAGGGTGGTTTAAACCCTTCCCCTTTTTTTCTCGGAAATCAGTTTGTGTTCGCGATTGCCATTTTGATGCTATAGTGTAAGAAGGTAGTCAAGGGGGAATACGGGGCCGCAACCCGTTCCTCGGTATGGCCATTATTTCCGGAAGTAGAGACTGAAATATTTTATGTACCCAAAAATTGAGGTTAGAAAAAAGTGCGACGGATTTGTCGGATATTAGCGGTGATTACTAGGCAACCTGCGGGGATGCTACAGTTAAAAGGGCGGGCCTCTGAGTCGCTTCGTTTTCCTTGTGTAAAAATTATTCTGTTTTGGAAGGTCAAAATGACCATTTTTTGAAATTTTGGGTGGTTTAAACCCTTCCCCTTTTTTTCTCGAAAATCAGTTTGTGTTCGCGATTGCCATTTTGATGCTATCGTGTATTAAGGTAGTCAATGGGGAATACGGGGCCGCATCCCGTTCCTCGGTATGGCCATTATTTCCGGAAGTAGAGACTGAAATATTTTAGGTACCCAAAAATTGAGGTTAGAAAAAAGTGCGACGGATTTGCCGGATATTAGCGGTGATTACTAGGGAACCTGCGGGGATGCTACAGGTAAAAGGGCGGGCCTCTGAGTCGCTTCGTTTTCCTTGTGTAAAAAAAATTCTGTTTTGGAAGGTCAAAATGACCATGTTTTGAAATTTTCCCGGCCTCTCCTGTCCAGACGAACGGGGATAGAGAGTTGTCCTTTATACTGAAGATAGAGTTCGACGAGTTGTATACAACGCAGTCTTCGGCTTTGTTGTTGCTACACGCACTGCGGAGTTATGGCGGCTAGAATGTCGGCGGAAGGGCCCTTTTTTTCTCGAAAATCAGTTTGTGTTCGCGATTGCCATTTTGATGCTATCGTGTAAGAAGGTAGTCAAGGGGGAATACGGGGCCGCATCCCGTTCCTCGGTATGGCCATTATTTCCGGAAGTAGAGACTGAAATATTATAGGTACCCAAAAATTGAGGTTAGAAAAAAGTGCGACGGATTTGCCGTATATTATCGGTGATTACTAGGCAACCTGCGGGGATGCTACAGTTAAAAGGGCGGGCCTCTGAGTCGCTTCGTTTTCCTTGTGTAAAAAAAATTCTGGTTTGGAAGGTCAAAATGACCATTTTTTGAAAATTTGCCGGCCTCTCCTGTCCAGACGAACGGGGATAGAGAGTTGTCCTTTATACTGAAGATAGAGTTCGACGAGCTGTATTCAACGCACTCTTCGGCTTTGTTGTTACTACACGCACTGCGGAGTTATGGCGGCTAGAATGTCGGCGGAAGGGTGGTTCCCCTTTTTTTCTCGAAAATCAGTTTGTGTTCGCGATTGCCATTTTGATGCTATCGTGTAGGAAGGTAGTCAAGGGGGAATACGGGGCCGCATCCCGTTCCTCGGTATGGCCATTATTTCCGGAAGTAGAGACTGAAATATTTTAGGTACCCAAAAATTGAGGTTAGAAAAAAGTGCGACGGATTTGCCGGATATTAGCGGTGATTACTAGGCAACCTGCGGGGATGCTACAGTTAAAAGGGCGGGCCTCTGAGTCGCTTCGTTTTCCTTGTGTAAAAAAAATTCAGATTTGGAAGGTCAAAATGAATGTGTTTTGAAATTTTGCCGGCCTCTCCTGTCCAGATGAACGGGGATAGAGAGTTGTCCTTTATACTGAAGATAGAATTCCACGAGCTGTATACAACGCACTCTTCGGCTTTGTTGTTACCACACGCACTGCGGAGTTATGGCGGCTAGAATGTCGGCGGAAGGGTGGTTTAAACCCTTCCCCTTTTTTTCTCGAAAATCAGTTTGTGTTCGCGATTGCCATTTTGATGCTATCGTGTAAGAAGGTAGTCAAGGGGGAATACGGGGCCGCATCCCGTTCCTTGGTATGGCCATTATTTCCGGAAGTAGAGACTGAAATATTTTAGGTACCCAAAAATTGAGGTTAGAAAAAAGTGCGACGGATTTGCCGGATATTAGCGGTGATTACTAGGCAACCTGCGGGGATGCTACAGTTAAAAGGGCTGGCCTCTGAGTCGCTTCGTTTTCCTTGTGTAAAGAAAATTCTGTTTTGGAAGGTCAAAATGACCATTTTTTGAAACGTTGCCGGCCTCTCCTGTCCAGACGAACGGGGATAGAGAGTTGTCCTTGATACTGAAGATAGAGTTCGACAAGCTGTATTCAACGCACTCTTCGGCTTTGTTGTTACTACACGCACTGCGGAGTAATGGCTGCTAGAATGTCGGCGGAAGGGTGGTTCCTTCCCCTTTTTTTCTCGAAAATCAGTTTGTTTTCGCGATTGCCATTTTGATGCTATCGTGTAAGAAGGTAGTCAAGGGGGAATACGGGGCCGCATCCCGTTCCTCGGTATGGCCATTATTTCCGGAAGTAGAGACTGAAATATTTTAGGTACCGAAAAATTGAGGTTAGAAAAAAGTGCGACGGATTTGCCGGATATTAGCGGTGATTACTAGGCAACCTGCGGGGATGCTACAGTTAAAATGGCGGGCCTCTGGGTCGCTTCGTGTCCTTGTGCAAAAAAATTCGGTTTTGGAAGGTCAAAATGACCATTTTTTGAAATTTTGCCGGCCTCTCCAGTCCAGACGAACGGGGATAGAGAATTGTTCTTTATACTGAAGATAGAGTTCGACGAGCTGTATTCAACGCACTCTTCGGCTTTGTTGTTACTTCACGCACTGCGGAGTTATGGCGGCTAGAATGTCGGGGGAAGGGTGGTTTTTTTCTCGAAAATCAGTTTGCGTTCGCGATTGCCATTTTGATGCTATCGTGTAAGAAGATAGTCAAGGGGGAATACGAGGCCGCATCCCGTTCCTCGGTATGGCCATTATTTCGGAAGTAGAGACTGAAATATTTCAGGTACCCAAAAATTGAGGTTAGAAAAAAGTGCGACGGATTTGCCGGATATTAGCGGTGATTACTAGGCAACCTGCGGGGCTGCTACAGTTAAAAGGGCGGGCCTCTGAATCGCTTCGTTTTTCTTGTGTAAACAAAATTCTGTTTTGGAAGGTGAAAATGACCATTTTTTGAAATTTTGCCGGCCTCTCCTGTCCAGACGAACGGGGATACAGAGTTGTCCTGTATACTGAAGATAGAGTTCGACGAGCTGTATTCAACGCACTCTTGGGCTTTGTTGTTACTACACGCACTGCGGAGTTATGGCGGCTAGAATGTCGGCGGAAGGGTGGTTTAAACCCTTCCCCTTTTTTTCTCGAAAATCAGTTTGTGTTCGCGATTGCCATTTTGAAGCTATCGTGTAAGAAGGTAGTCAAGGGTGAATACGGGGCCGCATCCCGTTCCTCGGTATGGCCATTATTTCCGGAAGTAGAGACTGAAATATTTTAGGTACCCAAAAATTGAGGTTAGAGAAAAGTGCGACGGATTTGCCGGATATTAGCGGTGATTACTAGGCAACCTGCGGGGATGCTACAGTTAAAAGGGCGGGCCTCTGAATCGCTTCGTTTTTCTTGTGTAAACAAAATTCTGTTTTGGAAGGTGAAAATGACCATTTTTTGAAATTTTGCCGGCCTCTCCTGTCCAGACGAACGGGGATAGAGAGTTGTCCTTTATACTGAAGATAGAGTTCGACGATCTGTATTCAACGCACTCTTCGGCTTTGTTATTACTACACGCACTGCGGAGTTATGGCGGCTAGAATGTCGGCGGAAGGGTTTTTTTCTCGAAAATCAGTTTGTGTTCGCGATTGCCATTTTGATGCTATCGTGTAGGAACGTAGTCATTGGGGAATACGGGGCCGCATCCCGTTCCTCGGTATGGCCATTATTTCCGGAAGTAGAGAATGAAATATTTTAGGTACCCGAAAATTGAGGTTAGAAAAAAGTGCGACGGATTTGCCGGATATTAGCGGTGATTACTAGGCAACCTTCGGGGATGCTACAGTTAAAAGGTCTGGCCTCTGAGTCGCTTCATTTTCCTTCTGTAAAGAAAATTCTGTTTTGGATGGTCAAAATGACCATTTTTTGAAATGTTGCCGGCCTCTCCTGTCCAGACGAACGGGGATAGAGAGTTGTCCTTTATACTGAAGATAGAGTTCGACGAGCTATATTCAACGAAGTCTTCGGCTTTGTTGTTACTACAAGCATTGCGGAGTTATGGCGGCTAGAATGTCGGCGGAAGGGTGGTTCCCCTTTTTTTCCCGAAAATCAGTTTGTGTTCGCGATTGCCATTTTGATGCTATCGTGTAGGAAGTTAGTCAAGGGGGAATACGGGGCCGCATCCCGTTTTGCCGGCCTCTCCTGTCCAGACGAACGGGGATAGAGGGTTGTCCTTTATACTGAAGATAGAGTTCGACGAGCTGTATTCAACGCAATCTTCGGCTTTGTTGTTACTACAGGCACTGCGGAGTTATGGCGGCTAGAATGTCTGCGGAAGGTTTTTTTTCTCGAAACTCAGTTTGTGTTCGCGATTGCCATTTTGATGCTATCGTGTAGGAATGTAGTCATGGGGGAATACGGGGCCACATCCCGTTCCTCGGTATGGCCATTATTTCCGGAAGTAGAGACTGAAATATTTTAGGTACCCAAAAATTGAGGTTAGAAAAAAGTGCGACGGATTTGCCGGATATTAGCGGTGATTACTAGGCAACCTGCGGGGATGCTACAGTTAAAAGGGCGGGCCTCTGAGTCGCTTCGTTTTCCTTGTGCAAAAAAAATTGTTTTCTAAGGTCAAAATGACCATTTTTTGAAATTTTGCCAGCCTCTCCTGTCCAGACGAACGGGGATAGAGAGTTGTCCTTTATACTGAAGATAGAGTTCGACGAGCTGTATTCAACGCACTCTTCGGCTTTGTTGTTACTACACGCACTGCGGAGTTATGGCGGCTAGAATGTCGGCGGAAGGGTTTTTTTTCTCGAAAATCAGTTTGTGTTCGCCATTGCCATTTTGATGCTATCGTGTAGGAAGGTAGTCAAGGGGGAATATGGGGCCGCATCCCGTTCCCCAGTATGGCCATTATTTCCGGAAGTAGAGACTGAAATATTTTAGGTACCCAAAAATTGAGGTTAGAAAAAAGTGCGACGGATTTGCCGGATATTAGCGGTGATTACTAGGCAACCTGCGGGGATGCTACAGTTAAAAGGGCGGGCCTCTGAGTCGCTTCGTTTTCCTTGTGTAAAAAAAATTCTGTTTTGGAAGGTCAAAATGACCATTTTTTTTAATTTTGCCGGCCTCTCCTGTCCAGACGAACGGCGATAGAGAGTTGTCCTTTATACTGAAGATAGAGTTCGACGAGCTGTATTCAACGCACTCTTCGGCTTTGTTGTTACTACACGCACTGCGGAGTTATGGCGGCTAGAATGTCGGCGGAAGGGTTTTTTTTCTCGAAAATCAGTTTGTGTTCGCCATTGCCATTTTGATGCTTTCGTGTAGGAAGGTAGTCAAGGGGGAATACGGGGCCGCATCCCGTTCCTCGGTATGGCCATTATTACCGGGACTAGAGACTGAAATATTTTAGGTACCCAAAAATTGAGGTTAGAAAAAAGTTCGACGGATTTGCCGGATATTAGCGGTGATTACTAGGCAACCTGCGGGGATGCTACAGTAAAAAGGGCGGGCCTCTGAGTCGCTTCGTTTTCCTTGTGTAAAAAAAATTCTGTTTTGGAAGGTCAAAATGACCATTTTTTGAAAATTTGCCGGCCTCTCCTGTCCAGACGAACGGGGATAGAGAGTTGTCCTTTATACTGAAGATAGAGTTCGACGAGCTGTATTCAACGCACTCTTCGGCTTTGTTGTTACTACACGCACTGAGGAGTTATGGCGGCTAGAATGTCGGCGGAAGGGTGGTTTAACCCTTCCCCTTTTTTTCTCGAAAATCAGTTTGTGTTCCGATTGCCATTTTGATGCTATCGTGTAAGAAGGTAGTCAAGGGGGAATACGGGGCCGCATCCCGTTCCTCGGTATGGCCATTATTTCCGGAAGTAGAGACTGAAATATTTTAGGTACCCAAAAATTGAGGTTAGAAAAAAGTGCGACAGATTTGCCGGATATTAGCGGTGATTACTAGGCAACCTGCGGGGATACTACAGTTAAAAGGCCGGGCCTCTCAGTCGCTTCGTTTTCCTTGTGTAAAAAAAAATTTGTGTTTTGGAAGGTTAAAATGACCATTTTTTGAAATTTTGCCGGCCTCTCCCGTCCAGACGAACGGGGATAGAGAGTTGTGCTTTATACTGAAGATAGAGTTCGACGAGCTGTATTCAACGCACTCTTCGGCTTTGTTGTTACTACACGCACTGCGGAGTTATGGCGGCTAGAATGTCGGCGGAGGGTGGTTTAAACCCTTCCCCTTTTTTCCTCGAAAATCAGTTTGTCTTCGCGATTGCCATTTTGATGCTATCGTGTAAGAAGGTAGTCAAGGGGGAATACGGGGCCGCATCCCGTTCCTCGGTATGGCCATTATTTCCGGAAGTATAGACTGAAATAGTTTAGGTACCCAAAAATTGAGGTTAGAAAAAAGTGCGTCGGATTTGCCGGATATTAGCGGTGATTACTAGGCAACCTGCGGGGATGCTAAGGTTAAAAGGGCGGGCCTCTGAGTCGCTTCGTTTTCCTTGTGTAAAAAAAATTCTGTTTTGGAAGGTCAAATTGACCATTTTTTGAAAATTTGCCGGCCTCTCCTGTCCAGACGAACGGGGATAGAGAGTTGTCCTTTATACTGAAGATAGAGTTCGACGAGCTGTATTCAACGCACTCTTCGGCTTTGTTGTTACTACACGCACTGTGGAGTTATGGCGGCTAGAATGTCGGCGGAAGGGTGGTTTAAACCCTTCCCCTTTTTTTCTCGAAAATCAGTTTGTGTTCGCTATTGCCATTTTGATGCTATCGTGTAAGAAGGTAGTCAAGGGGGAATACGGGGCCGCATCCCGTTCCTCGGTATGGCCATTATTTCCGGAAGTAGAGACTGAAATATTTTAGGTACCCAAAAATTGAGGTTAGAAAAAATGCGACGGATTTGTCGGATATTAGCGGTGATTACTAGGCAACCTGCGGGAATGCTACAGTTAAAAGGGCGGGCCTCTGAGTCGCTTCGTTTTCCTTGTGTAAAAATTATTCTGTTTTGGAAGGTCAGTATGACCATTTTTTGAAATTTTGCTTGCCTCTCCTGTCCAGACGAACGGGGATAGAGAGTTGTCCTCTATACTGACGATAGAGTTCGACGAGCTGTATTCAACGCACTCTTCGGCTTTGTTGTTACTACACGCACTGCGGAGATATGGCGGCTAGAATGTCGGCGGAAGGGTGGTTTAAACCCTTCCCCTTTTTTTCTCGGAAATCAGTTTGTGTTCGCGATTGCCATTTTGATGCTATAGTGTAAGAAGGTAGTCAAGGGGGAATACGGGGCCGCAACCCGTTCCTCGGTATGGCCATTATTTCCGGAAGTAGAGACTGAAATATTTTAGGTACCCAAAAATTGAGGTTAGAAAAAAGTGCGACGGATTTGTCGGATATTAGCGGTGATTACTAGGCAACCTGCGGGGATGCTACAGTTAAAAGGGCGGGCCTCTGAGTCGCTTCGTTTTCCTTGTGTAAAAATTATTCTGTTTTGGAAGGTCAAAATGACCATTTTTTGAAATTTTGGGTGGTTTAAACCCTTCCCCTTTTTTTCTCGAAAATCAGTTTGTGTTCGCGATTGCCATTTTGATGCTATCGTGTAGGAAGGTAGTCAATGGGGAATACGGGGCCGCATCCCGTTCCTCGGTATGGCCATTATTTCCGGAAGTAGAGACTGAAATATTTTAGGTACCCAAAAATTGAGGTTAGAAAAAAGTGCGACGGATTTGCCGGATATTAGCGGTGATTACTAGGGAACCTGCGGGGATGCTACAGTTAAAAGGGCGGGCCTCTGAGTCGCTTCGTTTTCCTTGTGTAAAAAAAATTCTGTTTTGGAAGGTCAAAATGACCATGTTTTGAAATTTTGCCGGCCTCTCCTGTCCAGACGAACGGGGATAGAGAGTTGTCCTTTATACTGAAGATAGAGTTCGACGAGTTGTATACAACGCACTCTTCGGCTTTGTTGTTGCTACACGCACTGCGGAGTTATGGCGGCTAGAATGTCGGCGGAAGGGCCCTTTTTTTCTCGAAAATCAGTTTGTGTTCGCGATTGCCATTTTGATGCTATCGTGTAAGAAGGTAGTCAAGGGGGAATACGGGGCCGCATCCCGTTCCTCGGTATGGCCATTATTTCCGGAAGTAGAGACTGAAATATTATAGGTACCCAAAAATTGAGGTTAGAAAAAAGTGCGACGGATTTGCCGTATATTAGCGGTGATTACTAGGCAACCTGCGGGGATGCTACAGTTAAAAGGGCGGGCCTCTGAGTCGCTTCGTTTTCCTTGTGTAAAAAAAATTCTGGTTTGGAAGGTCAAAATGACCATTTTTTGAAAATTTGCCGGCCTCTCCTGTCCAGACGAACGGGGATAGAGAGCTGTCCTTTATACTGAAGATAGAGTTCGACGAGCTGTATTCAACGCACTCTTCGGCTTTGTTGTTACTACACGCACTGCGGAGTTATGGCGGCTAGAATGTCGGCGGAAGGGTGGTTTAAACCCTTCCCCTTTTTTTCTCGAAAATCAGTTTGTGTTCGCGATTGCCATTTTGATGCTATCGTGTAGGAAGGTAGTCAAGGGGGAATACGGGGCCGCATCCCGTTCCTCGGTATGGCCATTATTTCCGGAAGTAGAGACTGAAATATTTTAGGTACCCAAAAATTGAGGTTAGAAAAAAGTGCGACGGATTTGCCGGATATTAGCGGTGATTACTAGGCAACCTGCGGGGATGCTACAGTTAAAAGGGCGGGCCTCTGAGTCGCTTCGTTTTCCTTGTGTAAAAAAAATTCTGATTTGGAAGGTCAAAATGAATGTGTTTTGAAATTTTGCCGGCCTCTCCTGTCCAGACGAACGGGGATAGAGAGTTGTCCTTTATACTGAAGATAGAATTCCACGAGCTGTATACAACGCACTCTTCGGCTTTGTTGTTACCACACGCACTGCGGAGTTATGGCGGCTAGAATGTCGGCGGAAGGGTGGTTTAAACCCTTCCCCTTTTTTTCTCGAAAATCAGTTTGTGTTCGCGATTGCCATTTTGATGCTATCGTGTAAGAAGGTAGTCAAGGGGGAATACGGGGCCGCATCCCGTTCCTTGGTATGGCCATTATTTCCGGAAGTAGAGACTGAAATATTTTAGGTACCCAAAAATTGAGGTTAGAAAAAAGTGCGACGGATTTGCTGGATATTAGCGGTGATTACTAGGCAACCTGCGGGGATGCTACAGTTAAAAGGGCGGGCCTCTGAGTCGCTTCGTTTTCCTTGTGTAAAAAAAATTCTGTTTTGGAAGGTCAAAATGACCATGTTTTGAAATTTTGCTTGCCTCTCCTGTCCAGACGAACGGGGATAGAGAGTTGTCCTCTATACTGACGATAGAGTTCGACGAGCTGTATTCAACGCACTCTTCGGCTTTGTTGTTACTACACGCACTGCGGAGATATGGCGGCTAGAATGTCGGCAGAAGGGTGTTTTAAACCCTCCCCTTTTTTTCTCGAAAATCAGTTTGTGTTCGCGATTGCCATTTTGATGCTATCGTGTAGGAAGTTAGTCAAGGGGGAATACGGGGCCGCATCCCGTTCCTCGGTATGGCCATTATTTCCGGAAGTAGAGACTGAAATATTTTAGGTACCCAAAAATTGAGGTTAGAAAAAAGTGCTACGGATTTGCCGGATATTAGCGGTGATTACTAGGCAACCTGCGGGGATGCTACAGTTAAAAGGGCGGGCCTCTGAGTCGCTTCGTTTTCCTTGTGTAAAAAATATTCTGTTTTGGAAGGTCAAAATGACCATTTTTTGAAATTTTGCTGGCCTCTCCTGTCCAGACGAACGGGGATAGAGAGTTGTCCTCTATACTGAAGATAGAGTTCGACGAGCTGTATTCAACGCACTCTTCGGCTTTGCTGTTACTACACGCACTGCGGAGTTATGGCGGCTAGAATGTCGGCGGAAGGGTGGTTTACATTCCCCTTTTTTTCTCGAAAATCAGTTTGTGTTCGCGATTGCCATTTTGATGCTATCGTGTAGGAAGGTAGTCAAGGGGGAATACGGGGCCGCATCCCGTTCCTCTGTGTGGCCATTATTTCCGGAAGTAGAGACTGAAATATTTTAGGTACCCAAAAATTGAGGTTAGAAAAAAGTGCGACGGATTTGCCGGATATTAGCGGTGATTACTAGGCAACCTGCGGGGATGCTACAGTTAAAAGGGCGGGCCTCTGAGTCGCTTCGTTTTCCTTGTGTAAAAAAAATTCTGTTTTGGAAGGTCAAAATGACCATGTTTTGAAATTTTGCCGGCCTCTCCTGTCCAGACGAACGGGGATAGAGAGTTGTCCTTTATACTGAAGATAGAATTCCACGAGCTGTATACAACGCACTCTTCGGCTTTGTTGTTACTACACGCACTGCGGAGTTATGGCGGCTAGAATGTCGGCGGAAGGGTGGTTTAAACCCTTCCCCTTTTTTTCTCGGAAATCAGTTTGTGTTCGCGATTGCCATTTTGATGCTATAGTGTAAGAAGGTAGTCAAGGGGGAATACGGGGCCGCAACCCGTTCCTCGGTATGGCCATTATTTCCGGAAGTAGAGACTGAAATATTTTATGTACCCAAAAATTGAGGTTAGAAAAAAGTGCGACGGATTTGTCGGATATTAGCGGTGATTACTAGGCAACCTGCGGGGATGCTACAGTTAAAAGGGCGGGCCTCTGAGTCGCTTCGTTTTCCTTGTGTAAAAATTATTCTGTTTTGGAAGGTCAAAATGACCATTTTTTGAAATTTTGGGTGGTTTAAACCCTTCCCCTTTTTTTCTCGAAAATCAGTTTGTGTTCGCGATTGCCATTTTGATGCTATCGTGTATTAAGGTAGTCAATGGGGAATACGGGGCCGCATCCCGTTCCTCGGTATGGCCATTATTTCCGGAAGTAGAGACTGAAATATTTTAGGTACCCAAAAATTGAGGTTAGAAAAAAGTGCGACGGATTTGCCGGATATTAGCGGTGATTACTAGGGAACCTGCGGGGATGCTACAGGTAAAAGGGCGGGCCTCTGAGTCGCTTCGTTTTCCTTGTGTAAAAAAAATTCTGTTTTGGAAGGTCAAAATGACCATGTTTTGAAATTTTCCCGGCCTCTCCTGTCCAGACGAACGGGGATAGAGAGTTGTCCTTTATACTGAAGATAGAGTTCGACGAGTTGTATACAACGCAGTCTTCGGCTTTGTTGTTGCTACACGCACTGCGGAGTTATGGCGGCTAGAATGTCGGCGGAAGGGCCCTTTTTTTCTCGAAAATCAGTTTGTGTTCGCGATTGCCATTTTGATGCTATCGTGTAAGAAGGTAGTCAAGGGGGAATACGGGGCCGCATCCCGTTCCTCGGTATGGCCATTATTTCCGGAAGTAGAGACTGAAATATTATAGGTACCCAAAAATTGAGGTTAGAAAAAAGTGCGACGGATTTGCCGTATATTATCGGTGATTACTAGGCAACCTGCGGGGATGCTACAGTTAAAAGGGCGGGCCTCTGAGTCGCTTCGTTTTCCTTGTGTAAAAAAAATTCTGGTTTGGAAGGTCAAAATGACCATTTTTTGAAAATTTGCCGGCCTCTCCTGTCCAGACGAACGGGGATAGAGAGTTGTCCTTTATACTGAAGATAGAGTTCGACGAGCTGTATTCAACGCACTCTTCGGCTTTGTTGTTACTACACGCACTGCGGAGTTATGGCGGCTAGAATGTCGGCGGAAGGGTGGTTTAAACCCTTCCCCTTTTTTTCTCGAAAATCAGTTTGTGTTCGCGATTGCCATTTTGAAGCTATCGTGTAGGAAGGTAGTCAAGGGGGAATACGGGGCCGCATCCCGTTCCTCGGTATGGCCATTATTTCCGGAAGTAGAGACTGAAATATTTTAGGTACCCAAAAATTGAGGTTAGAAAAAAGTGCGACGGATTTGCCGGATATTAGCGGTGATTACTAGGCAACCTGCGGGGATGCTACAGTTAAAAGGGCGGGCCTCTGAGTCGCTTCGTTTTCCTTGTGTAAAAAAAATTCTGATTTGGAAGGTCAAAATGAATGTGTTTTGAAATTTTGCCGGCCTCTCCTGTCCAGATGAACGGGGATAGAGAGTTGTCCTTTATACTGAAGATAGAATTCCACGAGCTGTATACAACGCACTCTTCGGCTTTGTTGTTACTACACGCACTGCGGAGTTATGGCGGCTAGAATGTCGGCGGAAGGGTGGTTTAAACCCTTCCCCTTTTTTTCTCGAAAATCAGTTTGTGTTCGCGATTGCCATTTTGATGCTATCGTGTAAGAAGGTAGTCAAGGGGGAATACGGGGCCGCATCCCGTTCCTCGGTATGGCCATTATTTCCGGAAGTAGAGACTGAAATATTTTAGGTACCCAAAAATTGAGGTTAGAAAAAAGTGCGACGGATTTGCTGGATATTAGCGGTGATTACTAGGCAACCTGCGGGGATGCTACAGTTAAAAGGGCGGGCCTCTGAGTCGCTTCGTTTTCCTTGTGTAAAAAAAATTCTGTTTTGGAAGGTCAAAATGACCATGTTTTGAAATTTTGCTTGCCTCTCCTGTCCAGACGAACGGGGATAGAGAGTTGTCCTCTATACTGACGATAGAGTTCGACGAGCTGTATTCAACGCACTCTTCGGCTTTGTTGTTACTACACGCACTGCGGAGATATGGCGGCTAGAATGTCGGCGGAAGGGTGGTTTAAACCCTTCCCCTTTTTTTCTCGAAAATCAGTTTGTGTTCGCGATTGCCATTTTGATGCTATCGTGTAAGAAGGTAGTCAAGGGGGAATACGGGGCCGCATCCCGTTCCTCGGTGTGGCCATTATTTCCGGAAGTAGAGACTGAAATATTTTAGGTACCCAAAAATTGAGGTTAGAAAAAAGTGCGACGGATTTGCCGGATATTAGCGGTGATTACTAGGCAACCTGCGGGGATGCTACAGTTAAAAGGGCTGGCCTCTGAGTCGCTTCGTTTTCCTTGTGTAAAGAAAATTCTGTTTTGGAAGGTCAAAATGACCATTTTTTGAAACGTTGCCGGCCTCTCCTGTCCAGACGAACGGGGATAGAGAGTTGTCCTTGATACTGAAGATAGAGTTCGACAAGCTGTATTCAACGCACTCTTCGGCTTTGTTGTTACTACACGCACTGCGGAGTAATGGCTGCTAGAATGTCGGCGGAAGGGTGGTTCCTTCCCCTTTTTTTCTCGAAAATCAGTTTGTTTTCGCGATTGCCATTTTGATGCTATCGTGTAAGAAGGTAGTCAAGGGGGAATACGGGGCCGCATCCCGTTCCTCGGTATGGCCATTATTTCCGGAAGTAGAGACTGAAATATTTTAGGTACCGAAAAATTGAGGTTAGAAAAAAGTGCGACGGATTTGCCGGATATTAGCGGTGATTACTAGGCAACCTGCGGGGATGCTACAGTTAAAATGGCGGGCCTCTGGGTCGCTTCGTGTCCTTGTGCAAAAAAATTCGGTTTTGGAAGGTCAAAATGACCATTTTTTGAAATTTTGCCGGCCTCTCCAGTCCAGACGAACGGGGATAGAGAATTGTTCTTTATACTGAAGATAGAGTTCGACGAGCTGTATTCAACGCACTCTTCGGCTTTGTTGTTACTTCACGCACTGCGGAGTTATGGCGGCTAGAATGTCGGGGGAAGGGTGGTTTTTTTCTCGAAAATCAGTTTGCGTTCGCGATTGCCATTTTGATGCTATCGTGTAAGAAGATAGTCAAGGGGGAATACGAGGCCGCATCCCGTTCCTCGGTATGGCCATTATTTCGGAAGTAGAGACTGAAATATTTCAGGTACCCAAAAATTGAGGTTAGAAAAAAGTGCGACGGATTTGCCGGATATTAGCGGTGATTACTAGGCAACCTGCGGGGCTGCTACAGTTAAAAGGGCGGGCCTCTGAATCGCTTCGTTTTTCTTGTGTAAACAAAATTCTGTTTTGGAAGGTGAAAATGACCATTTTTTGAAATTTTGCCGGCCTCTCCTGTCCAGACGAACGGGGATACAGAGTTGTCCTGTATACTGAAGATAGAGTTCGACGAGCTGTATTCAACGCACTCTTGGGCTTTGTTGTTACTACACGCACTGCGGAGTTATGGCGGCTAGAATGTCGGCGGAAGGGTGGTTTAAACCCTTCCCCTTTTTTTCTCGAAAATCAGTTTGTGTTCGCGATTGCCATTTTGAAGCTATCGTGTAAGAAGGTAGTCAAGGGTGAATACGGGGCCGCATCCCGTTCCTCGGTATGGCCATTATTTCCGGAAGTAGAGACTGAAATATTTTAGGTACCCAAAAATTGAGGTTAGAGAAAAGTGCGACGGATTTGCCGGATATTAGCGGTGATTACTAGGCAACCTGCGGGGATGCTACAGTTAAAAGGGCGGGCCTCTGAATCGCTTCGTTTTTCTTGTGTAAACAAAATTCTGTTTTGGAAGGTGAAAATGACCATTTTTTGAAATTTTGCCGGCCTCTCCTGTCCAGACGAACGGGGATAGAGAGTTGTCCTTTATACTGAAGATAGAGTTCGACGATCTGTATTCAACGCACTCTTCGGCTTTGTTATTACTACACGCACTGCGGAGTTATGGCGGCTAGAATGTCGGCGGAAGGGTTTTTTTCTCGAAAATCAGTTTGTGTTCGCGATTGCCATTTTGATGCTATCGTGTAGGAACGTAGTCATTGGGGAATACGGGGCCGCATCCCGTTCCTCGGTATGGCCATTATTTCCGGAAGTAGAGAATGAAATATTTTAGGTACCCGAAAATTGAGGTTAGAAAAAAGTGCGACGGATTTGCCGGATATTAGCGGTGATTACTAGGCAACCTTCGGGGATGCTACAGTTAAAAGGTCTGGCCTCTGAGTCGCTTCATTTTCCTTCTGTAAAGAAAATTCTGTTTTGGATGGTCAAAATGACCATTTTTTGAAATGTTGCCGGCCTCTCCTGTCCAGACGAACGGGGATAGAGAGTTGTCCTTTATACTGAAGATAGAGTTCGACGAGCTATATTCAACGAAGTCTTCGGCTTTGTTGTTACTACAAGCATTGCGGAGTTATGGCGGCTAGAATGTCGGCGGAAGGGTGGTTCCCCTTTTTTTCCCGAAAATCAGTTTGTGTTCGCGATTGCCATTTTGATGCTATCGTGTAGGAAGTTAGTCAAGGGGGAATACGGGGCCGCATCCCGTTTTGCCGGCCTCTCCTGTCCAGACGAACGGGGATAGAGGGTTGTCCTTTATACTGAAGATAGAGTTCGACGAGCTGTATTCAACGCAATCTTCGGCTTTGTTGTTACTACAGGCACTGCGGAGTTATGGCGGCTAGAATGTCTGCGGAAGGTTTTTTTTCTCGAAACTCAGTTTGTGTTCGCGATTGCCATTTTGATGCTATCGTGTAGGAATGTAGTCATGGGGGAATACGGGGCCACATCCCGTTCCTCGGTATGGCCATTATTTCCGGAAGTAGAGACTGAAATATTTTAGGTACCCAAAAATTGAGGTTAGAAAAAAGTGCGACGGATTTGCCGGATATTAGCGGTGATTACTAGGCAACCTGCGGGGATGCTACAGTTAAAAGGGCGGGCCTCTGAGTCGCTTCGTTTTCCTTGTGCAAAAAAAATTGTTTTCTAAGGTCAAAATGACCATTTTTTGAAATTTTGCCAGCCTCTCCTGTCCAGACGAACGGGGATAGAGAGTTGTCCTTTATACTGAAGATAGAGTTCGACGAGCTGTATTCAACGCACTCTTCGGCTTTGTTGTTACTACACGCACTGCGGAGTTATGGCGGCTAGAATGTCGGCGGAAGGGTTTTTTTTCTCGAAAATCAGTTTGTGTTCGCCATTGCCATTTTGATGCTATCGTGTAGGAAGGTAGTCAAGGGGGAATATGGGGCCGCATCCCGTTCCCCAGTATGGCCATTATTTCCGGAAGTAGAGACTGAAATATTTTAGGTACCCAAAAATTGAGGTTAGAAAAAAGTGCGACGGATTTGCCGGATATTAGCGGTGATTACTAGGCAACCTGCGGGGATGCTACAGTTAAAAGGGCGGGCCTCTGAGTCGCTTCGTTTTCCTTGTGTAAAAAAAATTCTGTTTTGGAAGGTCAAAATGACCATTTTTTTTAATTTTGCCGGCCTCTCCTGTCCAGACGAACGGCGATAGAGAGTTGTCCTTTATACTGAAGATAGAGTTCGACGAGCTGTATTCAACGCACTCTTCGGCTTTGTTGTTACTACACGCACTGCGGAGTTATGGCGGCTAGAATGTCGGCGGAAGGGTTTTTTTTCTCGAAAATCAGTTTGTGTTCGCCATTGCCATTTTGATGCTTTCGTGTAGGAAGGTAGTCAAGGGGGAATACGGGGCCGCATCCCGTTCCTCGGTATGGCCATTATTACCGGGACTAGAGACTGAAATATTTTAGGTACCCAAAAATTGAGGTTAGAAAAAAGTTCGACGGATTTGCCGGATATTAGCGGTGATTACTAGGCAACCTGCGGGGATGCTACAGTAAAAAGGGCGGGCCTCTGAGTCGCTTCGTTTTCCTTGTGAAAAAAAATTCTGTTTTGGAAGGTCAAAATGACCATTTTTTGAAAATTTGCCGGCCTCTCCTGTCCAGACGAACGGGGATAGAGAGTTGTCCTTTATACTGAAGATAGAGTTCGACGAGCTGTATTCAACGCACTCTTCGGCTTTGTTGTTACTACACGCACTGCGGAGTTATGGCGGCTAGAATGTCGGCGGAAGGGTGGTTTAACCCTTCCCCTTTTTTTCTCGAAAATCAGTTTGTGTTCCGATTGCCATTTTGATGCTATCGTGTAAGAAGGTAGTCAAGGGGGAATACGGGGCCGCATCCCGTTCCTCGGTATGGCCATTATTTCCGGAAGTAGAGACTGAAATATTTTAGGTACCCAAAAATTGAGGTTAGAAAAAAGTGCGACAGATTTGCCGGATATTAGCGGTGATTACTAGGCAACCTGCGGGGATACTACAGTTAAAAGGCCGGGCCTCTCAGTCGCTTCGTTTTCCTTGTGTAAAAAAAAATTTGTGTTTTGGAAGGTTAAAATGACCATTTTTTGAAATTTTGCCGGCCTCTCCCGTCCAGACGAACGGGGATAGAGAGTTGTGCTTTATACTGAAGATAGAGTTCGACGAGCTGTATTCAACGCACTCTTCGGCTTTGTTGTTACTACACGCACTGCGGAGTTATGGCGGCTAGAATGTCGGCGGAGGGTGGTTTAAACCCTTCCCCTTTTTTCCTCGAAAATCAGTTTGTCTTCGCGATTGCCATTTTGATGCTATCGTGTAAGAAGGTAGTCAAGGGGGAATACGGGGCCGCATCCCGTTCCTCGGTATGGCCATTATTTCCGGAAGTAGAGACTGAAATATTTTAGGTACCCAAAAATTGAGGTTAGAAAAAATGCGACGGATTTGTCGGATATTAGCGGTGATTACTAGGCAACCTGCGGGAATGCTACAGTTAAAAGGGCGGGCCTCTGAGTCGCTTCGTTTTCCTTGTGTAAAAATTATTCTGTTTTGGAAGGTCAGTATGACCATTTTTTGAAATTTTGCTTGCCTCTCCTGTCCAGACGAACGGGGATAGAGAGTTGTCCTCTATACTGACGATAGAGTTCGACGAGCTGTATTCAACGCACTCTTCGGCTTTGTTGTTACTACACGCACTGCGGAGATATGGCGGCTAGAATGTCGGCGGAAGGGTGGTTTAAACCCTTCCCCTTTTTTTCTCGGAAATCAGTTTGTGTTCGCGATTGCCATTTTGATGCTATAGTGTAAGAAGGTAGTCAAGGGGGAATACGGGGCCGCAACCCGTTCCTCGGTATGGCCATTATTTCCGGAAGTAGAGACTGAAATATTTTAGGTACCCAAAAATTGAGGTTAGAAAAAAGTGCGACGGATTTGTCGGATATTAGCGGTGATTACTAGGCAACCTGCGGGGATGCTACAGTTAAAAGGGCGGGCCTCTGAGTCGCTTCGTTTTCCTTGTGTAAAAATTATTCTGTTTTGGAAGGTCAAAATGACCATTTTTTGAAATTTTGGGTGGTTTAAACCCTTCCCCTTTTTTTCTCGAAAATCAGTTTGTGTTCGCGATTGCCATTTTGATGCTATCGTGTAGGAAGGTAGTCAATGGGGAATACGGGGCCGCATCCCGTTCCTCGGTATGGCCATTATTTCCGGAAGTAGAGACTGAAATATTTTAGGTACCCAAAAATTGAGGTTAGAAAAAAGTGCGACGGATTTGCCGGATATTAGCGGTGATTACTAGGGAACCTGCGGGGATGCTACAGTTAAAAGGGCGGGCCTCTGAGTCGCTTCGTTTTCCTTGTGTAAAAAAAATTCTGTTTTGGAAGGTCAAAATGACCATGTTTTGAAATTTTGCCGGCCTCTCCTGTCCAGACGAACGGGGATAGAGAGTTGTCCTTTATACTGAAGATAGAGTTCGACGAGTTGTATACAACGCACTCTTCGGCTTTGTTGTTGCTACACGCACTGCGGAGTTATGGCGGCTAGAATGTCGGCGGAAGGGCCCTTTTTTTCTCGAAAATCAGTTTGTGTTCGCGATTGCCATTTTGATGCTATCGTGTAAGAAGGTAGTCAAGGGGGAATACGGGGCCGCATCCCGTTCCTCGGTATGGCCATTATTTCCGGAAGTAGAGACTGAAATATTATAGGTACCCAAAAATTGAGGTTAGAAAAAAGTGCGACGGATTTGCCGTATATTAGCGGTGATTACTAGGCAACCTGCGGGGATGCTACAGTTAAAAGGGCGGGCCTCTGAGTCGCTTCGTTTTCCTTGTGTAAAAAAAATTCTGGTTTGGAAGGTCAAAATGACCATTTTTTGAAAATTTGCCGGCCTCTCCTGTCCAGACGAACGGGGATAGAGAGCTGTCCTTTATACTGAAGATAGAGTTCGACGAGCTGTATTCAACGCACTCTTCGGCTTTGTTGTTACTACACGCACTGCGGAGTTATGGCGGCTAGAATGTCGGCGGAAGGGTGGTTTAAACCCTTCCCCTTTTTTTCTCGAAAATCAGTTTGTGTTCGCGATTGCCATTTTGATGCTATCGTGTAGGAAGGTAGTCAAGGGGGAATACGGGGCCGCATCCCGTTCCTCGGTATGGCCATTATTTCCGGAAGTAGAGACTGAAATATTTTAGGTACCCAAAAATTGAGGTTAGAAAAAAGTGCGACGGATTTGCCGGATATTAGCGGTGATTACTAGGCAACCTGCGGGGATGCTACAGTTAAAAGGGCGGGCCTCTGAGTCGCTTCGTTTTCCTTGTGTAAAAAAAATTCTGATTTGGAAGGTCAAAATGAATGTGTTTTGAAATTTTGCCGGCCTCTCCTGTCCAGACGAACGGGGATAGAGAGTTGTCCTTTATACTGAAGATAGAATTCCACGAGCTGTATACAACGCACTCTTCGGCTTTGTTGTTACCACACGCACTGCGGAGTTATGGCGGCTAGAATGTCGGCGGAAGGGTGGTTTAAACCCTTCCCCTTTTTTTCTCGAAAATCAGTTTGTGTTCGCGATTGCCATTTTGATGCTATCGTGTAAGAAGGTAGTCAAGGGGGAATACGGGGCCGCATCCCGTTCCTTGGTATGGCCATTATTTCCGGAAGTAGAGACTGAAATATTTTAGGTACCCAAAAATTGAGGTTAGAAAAAAGTGCGACGGATTTGCTGGATATTAGCGGTGATTACTAGGCAACCTGCGGGGATGCTACAGTTAAAAGGGCGGGCCTCTGAGTCGCTTCGTTTTCCTTGTGTAAAAAAAATTCTGTTTTGGAAGGTCAAAATGACCATGTTTTGAAATTTTGCTTGCCTCTCCTGTCCAGACGAACGGGGATAGAGAGTTGTCCTCTATACTGACGATAGAGTTCGACGAGCTGTATTCAACGCACTCTTCGGCTTTGTTGTTACTACACGCACTGCGGAGATATGGCGGCTAGAATGTCGGCAGAAGGGTGTTTTAAACCCTCCCCTTTTTTTCTCGAAAATCAGTTTGTGTTCGCGATTGCCATTTTGATGCTATCGTGTAGGAAGTTAGTCAAGGGGGAATACGGGGCCGCATCCCGTTCCTCGGTATGGCCATTATTTCCGGAAGTAGAGACTGAAATATTTTAGGTACCCAAAAATTGAGGTTAGAAAAAAGTGCTACGGATTTGCCGGATATTAGCGGTGATTACTAGGCAACCTGCGGGGATGCTACAGTTAAAAGGGCGGGCCTCTGAGTCGCTTCGTTTTCCTTGTGTAAAAAATATTCTGTTTTGGAAGGTCAAAATGACCATTTTTTGAAATTTTGCTGGCCTCTCCTGTCCAGACGAACGGGGATAGAGAGTTGTCCTCTATACTGAAGATAGAGTTCGACGAGCTGTATTCAACGCACTCTTCGGCTTTGCTGTTACTACACGCACTGCGGAGTTATGGCGGCTAGAATGTCGGCGGAAGGGTGGTTTACATTCCCCTTTTTTTCTCGAAAATCAGTTTGTGTTCGCGATTGCCATTTTGATGCTATCGTGTAGGAAGGTAGTCAAGGGGGAATACGGGGCCGCATCCCGTTCCTCTGTGTGGCCATTATTTCCGGAAGTAGAGACTGAAATATTTTAGGTACCCAAAAATTGAGGTTAGAAAAAAGTGCGACGGATTTGCCGGATATTAGCGGTGATTACTAGGCAACCTGCGGGGATGCTACAGTTAAAAGGGCGGGCCTCTGAGTCGCTTCGTTTTCCTTGTGTAAAAAAAATTCTGTTTTGGAAGGTCAAAATGACCATGTTTTGAAATTTTGCCGGCCTCTCCTGTCCAGACGAACGGGGATAGAGAGTTGTCCTTTATACTGAAGATAGAATTCCACGAGCTGTATACAACGCACTCTTCGGCTTTGTTGTTACTACACGCACTGCGGAGTTATGGCGGCTAGAATGTCGGCGGAAGGGTGGTTTAAACCCTTCCCCTTTTTTTCTCGGAAATCAGTTTGTGTTCGCGATTGCCATTTTGATGCTATAGTGTAAGAAGGTAGTCAAGGGGGAATACGCGGCCGCAACCCGTTCCTCGGTATGGCCATTATTTCCGGAAGTAGAGACTGAAATATTTTATGTACCCAAAAATTGAGGTTAGAAAAAAGTGCGACGGATTTGTCGGATATTAGCGGTGATTACTAGGCAACCTGCGGGGATGCTACAGTTAAAAGGGCGGGCCTCTGAGTCGCTTCGTTTTCCTTGTGTAAAAATTATTCTGTTTTGGAAGGTCAAAATGACCATTTTTTGAAATTTTGGGTGGTTTAAACCCTTCCCCTTTTTTTCTCGAAAATCAGTTTGTGTTCGCGATTGCCATTTTGATGCTATCGTGTATTAAGGTAGTCAATGGGGAATACGGGGCCGCATCCCGTTCCTCGGTATGGCCATTATTTCCGGAAGTAGAGACTGAAATATTTTAGGTACCCAAAAATTGAGGTTAGAAAAAAGTGCGACGGATTTGCCGGATATTAGCGGTGATTACTAGGGAACCTGCGGGGATGCTACAGGTAAAAGGGCGGGCCTCTGAGTCGCTTCGTTTTCCTTGTGTAAAAAAAATTCTGTTTTGGAAGGTCAAAATGACCATGTTTTGAAATTTTCCCGGCCTCTCCTGTCCAGACGAACGGGGATAGAGAGTTGTCCTTTATACTGAAGATAGAGTTCGACGAGTTGTATACAACGCAGTCTTCGGCTTTGTTGTTGCTACACGCACTGCGGAGTTATGGCGGCTAGAATGTCGGCGGAAGGGCCCTTTTTTTCTCGAAAATCAGTTTGTGTTCGCGATTGCCATTTTGATGCTATCGTGTAAGAAGGTAGTCAAGGGGGAATACGGGGCCGCATCCCGTTCCTCGGTATGGCCATTATTTCCGGAAGTAGAGACTGAAATATTATAGGTACCCAAAAATTGAGGTTAGAAAAAAGTGCGACGGATTTGCCGTATATTATCGGTGATTACTAGGCAACCTGCGGGGATGCTACAGTTAAAAGGGCGGGCCTCTGAGTCGCTTCGTTTTCCTTGTGTAAAAAAAATTCTGGTTTGGAAGGTCAAAATGACCATTTTTTGAAAATTTGCCGGACTCTCCTGTCCAGACGAACGGGGATAGAGAGTTGTCCTTTATACTGAAGATAGAGTTCGACGAGCTGTATTCAACGCACTCTTCGGCTTTGTTGTTACTACACGCACTGCGGAGTTATGGCGGCTAGAATGTCGGCGGAAGGGTGGTTTAAACCCTTCCCCTTTTTTTCTCGAAAATCAGTTTGTGTTCGCGATTGCCATTTTGAAGCTATCGTGTAGGAAGGTAGTCAAGGGGGAATACGGGGCCGCATCCCGTTCCTCGGTATGGCCATTATTTCCGGAAGTAGAGACTGAAATATTTTAGGTACCCAAAAATTGAGGTTAGAAAAAAGTGCGACGGATTTGCCGGATATTAGCGGTGATTACTAGGCAACCTGCGGGGATGCTACAGTTAAAAGGGCGGGCCTCTGAGTCGCTTCGTTTTCCTTGTGTAAAAAAAATTCTGATTTGGAAGGTCAAAATGAATGTGTTTTGAAATTTTGCCGGCCTCTCCTGTCCAGATGAACGGGGATAGAGAGTTGTCCTTTATACTGAAGATAGAATTCCACGAGCTGTATACAACGCACTCTTCGGCTTTGTTGTTACTACACGCACTGCGGAGTTATGGCGGCTAGAATGTCGGCGGAAGGGTGGTTTAAACCCTTCCCCTTTTTTTCTCGAAAATCAGTTTGTGTTCGCGATTGCCATTTTGATGCTATCGTGTAAGAAGGTAGTCAAGGGGGAATACGGGGCCGCATCCCGTTCCTCGGTATGGCCATTATTTCCGGAAGTAGAGACTGAAATATTTTAGGTACCCAAAAATTGAGGTTAGAAAAAAGTGCGACGGATTTGCTGGATATTAGCGGTGATTACTAGGCAACCTGCGGGGATGCTACAGTGAAAAGGGCGGGCCTCTGAGTCGCTTCGTTTTCCTTGTGTAAAAAAAATTCTGTTTTGGAAGGTCAAAATGACCATGTTTTGAAATTTTGCTTGCCTCTCCTGTCCAGACGAACGGGGATAGAGAGTTGTCCTCTATACTGACGATAGAGTTCGACGAGCTGTATTCAACGCACTCTTCGGCTTTGTTGTTACTACACGCACTGCGGAGATATGGCGGCTAGAATGTCGGCAGAAGGGTGGTTTAAACCCTCCCCTTTTTTTCTCGAAAATCAGTTTGTGTTCGCGATTGCCATTTTGATGCTATCGTGTAGGAAGTTAGTCAAGGGGGAATACGGGGCCGCATCCCGTTCCTCGGTATGGCCATTATTTCCGGAAGTAGAGACTGAAATATTTTAGGTACCCAAAAATTGAGGTTAGAAAAAAGTGCTACGGATTTGCCGGATATTAGCGGTGATTACTAGGCAACCTGCGGGGATGCTACAGTTAAAAGGGCGGGCCTCTGAGTCGCTTCGTTTTCCTTGTGTAAAAAAAATTCTGTTTTGGAAGGTCAAAATGACCATGTTTTGAAATTTTGCTGGCCTCTCCTGTCCAGACGAACGGGGATAGAGAGTTGTCCTCTATACTGAAGATAGAGTTCGACGAGCTGTATTCAACGCACTCTTCGGCTTTGCTGTTACTACACGCACTGCGGAGTTATGGCGGCTAGAATGTCGGCGGAAGGGTGGTTTAAACCATTCCCCTTTTTTTCTCGAAAATCAGTTTGTGTTCGCGATTGCCATTTTGATGCTATCGTGTAGGAAGGTAGTCAATGGGGAATACGGGGCCGCATCCCGTTCCTCTGTGTGGCCATTATTTCCGGAAGTAGAGACTGAAATATTTTAGGTACCCAAAAATTGAGGTTAGAAAAAAGTGCGACGGATTTGCCGGATATTAGCGGTGATTACTAGGCAACCTGCGGGGATGCTACAGTTAAAAGGGCGGGCCTCTGAGTCGCTTCGTTTTCCTTGTGTAAAAAAAATTCTGTTTTGGAAGGTCAAAATGACCATGTTTTGAAATTTTGCCGGCCTCTCCTGTCCAGACGAACGGGGATAGAGAGTTGTCCTTTATACTGAAGATAGAGTTCGACGAGTTGTATACAACGCACTCTTCGGCTTTGTTGTTACTACACGCACTGCGGAGTTATGGCGGCTAGAATGTCGGCGGAAGGGCCCTTTTTTTCTCGAAAATCAGTTTGTGTTCGCGATTGCCATTTTGATGCTATCGTGTAAGAAGGTAGTCAAGGGGGAATACGAGGCCGCATCCCGTTCCTCGGTATGGCCATTATTTCCGGAAGTAGAGACTGAAATATTTTAGGTACCCAAAAATTGAGGTTAGAAAAAAGTGCAACGGATTTGCCGGATATTAGCGGTGATTACTAGGCAATCTGCGGGGATGCTACAGTTAAAAGGGCGGGCCACTGAGTCGCTTCGTTTTCCTTGTGTAAAAAAAATTCTGATTTGGAAGGTCAAAATGAATGTGTTTTGAAATTTTGCCGGCCTCTCCTGTCCAGACGAACGGGGATAGAGAGTTGTCCTTTATACTGAAGATAGAGTTCGACGAGTTGTATACAACGCACTCTTCGGCTTTGTTGTTACTACACGCACTGCGGAGTTATGGCGGCTAGAATGTCGGCGGAAGGGTGGTTTAAACCCTTCCCCTTTTTTTCTCGAAAATCAGTTTGTGTTCGCGATTGCCATTTTGATGCTATCGTGTAAGAAGGTAGTCAAGGGGGAATACGGGACCGCATCCCGTTCCTCGGTATGGCCATTATTTCCGGAAGTAGAGGCTGAAATATTATAGGTACCCAAAAATTGAGGTTAGAAAAAAGTGCGACGGATTTGCCGGATATTAGCGGTGATTACTAGGCAACCTGCGGGGATGCTACAGTTAATAGGGCGGGCCTCTGAGTCGCTTCGTTTTCCTTGTGTAAAAAAAATTCTGTTTTGGAAGGTCAAAATGACCATGTTTTGAAATTTTCCCGGCCTCTCCTGTCCAGACGAACAGGGATAGAGAGTTGTCCTTTATACTGAAGATAGAGTTCGACGAGTTGTATACAACGCAGTCTTCGGCTTTGTTGTTGCTACACGCACTGCGGAGTTATGGCGGCTAGAATGTCGGCGGAAGGGCCCTTTTTTTCTCGAAAATCAGTTTGTGTTCGCGATTGCCATTTTGATGCTATCGTGTAAGAAGGTAGTCAAGGGGGAATACGGGGCCGCATCCCGTTCCTCGGTATGGCCATTATTTCCGGAAGTAGAGACTGAAATATTATAGGTACCCAAAAATTGAGGTTAGAAAAAAGTGCGACGGATTTGCCGTATATTATCGGTGATTACTAGGCAACCTGCGGGGATGCTACAGTTAAAAGGGCGGGCCTCTGAGTCGCTTCGTTTTCCTTGTGTAAAAAAAATTCTGGTTTGGAAGGTCAAAATGACCATTTTTTGAAAATTTGCCGGCCTCTCCTGTCCAGACGAACGGGGATAGAGAGTTGTCCTTTATACTGAAGATAGAGTTCGACGAGCTGTATTCAACGCACTCTTCGGCTTTGTTGTTGCTACACGCACTGCGGAGTTATGGCGGCTAGAATGTCGGCGGAAGGGTGGTTTAAACCCTTCCCCTTTTTTTCTCGAAAATCAGTTTGTGTTCGCGATTGCCATTTTGATGCTATCGTGTAGGAAGGTAGTCAAGGGGGAATACGGGGCCGCATCCCGTTCCTCGGTATGGCCATTATTTCCGGAAGTAGAGACTGAAATATTTTAGGTACCCAAAAATTGAGGTTAGAAAAAAGTGCGACGGATTTGCTGGATATTAGCGGTGATTACTAGGCAACCTGCGGGGATGCTACAGTTAAAAGGGCGGGCCTCTGAGTCGCTTCGTTTTCCTTGTGGAAAAAAAATTCTGTTTTGGAAGGTCAAAATGACCATGTTTTGAAATTTTGCTTGCCTCTCCTGTCCAGACGAACGGGGATAGAGAGTTGTCCTCTATACTGACGATAGAGTTCGACGAGCTGTATTCAACGCACTCTTCGGCTTTGTTGTTACTACACGCACTGCGGAGATATGGCGGCTAGAATGTCGGCAGAAGGGTGGTTTAAACCCTCCCCTTTTTTTCTCGAAAATCAGTTTGTGTTCGCGATTGCCATTTTGATGCTATCGTGTAGGAAGTTAGTCAAGGGGGAATACGGGGCCGCATCCCGTTCCTCGGTATGGCCATTATTTCCGGAAGTAGAGACTGAAATATTTTAGGTACCCAAAAATTGAGGTTAGAAAAAAGTGCTACGGATTTGCCGGATATTAGCGGTGATTACTAGGCAACCTGCGGGGATGCTACAGTTAAAAGGGCGGGCCTCTGAGTCGCTTCGTTTTCCTTGTGTAAAAAATATTCTGTTTTGGAAGGTCAAAATGACCATTTTTTGAAATTTTGCTGGCCTCTCCTGTCCAGACGAACGGGGATAGAGAGTTGTCCTCTATACTGAAGATAGAGTTCGACGAGCTGTATTCAACGCACTCTTCGGCTTTGCTGTTACTACACGCACTGCGGAGTTATGGCGGCTAGAATGTCGGCGGAAGGGTGGTTTAAACCATTCCCCTTTTTTTCTCGAAAATCAGTTTGTGTTCGCGATTGCCATTTTGATGCTATCGTGTAGGAAGGTAGTCAATGGGGAATACGGGGCCGCATCCCGTTCCTCTGTGTGGCCATTATTTCCGGAAGTAGAGACTGAAATATTTTAGGTACCCAAAAATTGAGGTTAGAAAAAAGTGCGACGGATTTGCCGGATATTAGCGGTGATTACTAGGCAACCTGCGGGGATGCTACAGTTAAAAGGGCGGGCCTCTGAGTCGCTTCGTTTTCCTTGTGTAAAAAAAATTCTGTTTTGGAAGGTCAAAATGACCATGTTTTGAAATTTTGCCGGCCTCTCCTGTCCAGACGAACGGGGATAGAGAGTTGTCCTTTATACTGAAGATAGAGTTCGACGAGTTGTATACAACGCACTCTTCGGCTTTGTTGTTACTACACGCACTGCGGAGTTATGGCGGCTAGAATGTCGGCGGAAGGGCCCTTTTTTTCTCGAAAATCAGTTTGTGTTCGCCATTGCCATTTTGATGCTATCGTGTAAGAAGGTAGTCAAGGGGGAATACGAGGCCGCATCCCGTTCCTCGGTATGGCCATTATTTCCGGAAGTAGAGACTGAAATATTTTAGGTACCCAAAAATTGAGGTTAGAAAAAAGTGCAACGGATTTGCCGGATATTAGCGGTGATTACTAGGCAATCTGCGGGGATGCTACAGTTAAAAGGGCGGGCCACTGAGTCGCTTCGTTTTCCTTGTGTAAAAAAAATTCTGATTTGGAAGGTCAAAATGAATGTGTTTTGAAATTTTGCCGGCCTCTCCTGTCCAGACGAACGGGGATAGAGAGTTGTCCTTTATACTGAAGATAGAGTTCGACGAGTTGTATACAACGCACTCTTCGGCTTTGTTGTTACTACACGCACTGCGGAGTTATGGCGGCTAGAATGTCGGCGGAAGGGTGGTTTAAACCCTTCCCCTTTTTTTCTCGAAAATCAGTTTGTGTTCGCGATTGCCATTTTGATGCTATCGTGTAAGAAGGTAGTCAAGGGGGAATACGGGACCGCATCCCGTTCCTCGGTATGGCCATTATTTCCGGAAGTAGAGGCTGAAATATTATAGGTACCCAAAAATTGAGGTTAGAAAAAAGTGCGACGGATTTGCCGGATATTAGCGGTGATTACTAGGCAACCTGCGGGGATGCTACAGTTAATAGGGCGGGCCTCTGAGTCGCTTCGTTTTCCTTGTGTAAAAAAAAAAATTTGTTTTGAAAGTTCAAAATGACCATTTTTTGAAAATTTGCCGGCCTCTCCTGGCCAGACGAACGGGGATAGAGAGTTGTCCTTTATACTGAAGATAGAGTTCGACGAGCTGTATTCAACGCACTCTTCGGCTTTGTTGTTACTACACGCACTGCGGAGTTATGGCGGCTAGAATGTCGGCGGAAGGGTGGTTTAAACCCTTCCCCTTTTTTTCTCGAAAATCAGTTTGTGTTCGCGATTGCCATTTTGATGCTATCGTGTAAGAAGGTAGTCAAGGGGGAATACGGGGCCGCATCCCGTTCCTCGGTATTTCCATTATTTCCGGAAGTAGAGACTGAAATATTATAGGTACCCAAAAATTGAGGTTAGAAAAAAGTGCGACGGATTTGCCGGATATTAGCGGTGATTACTAGGCAACCTGCGGGGATGCTACATTTAAAAGGGCGGGCCTCTGATTCGCTTCGTTTTCCTAGTGTAAAAAAAATTCTGTTTTGGAAGGTCAAAATGAATGTGTTTTGAAATTTTGCCGGCCTCTCCTGTCCAGACCAACGGGGATAGAGAGTTGTCCTTTATACTGAGGATAGAGTTCGACGAGCTGTATTCAACGCACTCTTCGGCTTTGTTCTTACTACACGGTCTACGGAGTTATGGCGGCTAGAATGTCGGCGGAAGGGTGGTTTAAACCCTTCCCCTTTTTTTCTCGAAAATCAGTTTGTGTTCGCGATTGCCATTTTGATGCTATCGTGTAAGAAGGTAGTCAAGGGGGAATACGGGGCCGCATCCCGTTCCACGGTATGGCCATTATTTCCGGGACTAGAGACTGAAATATTTTAGGTACCCAAAAATTGAGGTTAGAAAAAAGTGCGACGGATTTGCCGGATATTAGCGGTGATGACTAGGCAACCTGCGGGGATGCTACAGTTAAAAGGGCGGGCCTCTGAGTCGCTTCGTTTTCCTTGTGTAAAAAAAATTCTGTTTTGGAAGGTCAAAATGACCATTATTTGAAAATTTGCCTGCCTCTCCTGTCCAGACCAACGGGGATAGAGAGTTGTCCTTTATACTGAGGATAGAGTTCGACGAGCTGTATTCAACGCACTCTTCGGCTTTGTTCTTACTACACGGTCTACGGAGTTATGGTGGCTAGAATGTCGGCGGAAGGGTGGTTTAAACCCTTCCCCTTTTTGTCTCGAAAATCAGTTTGTGTTCGCGATTGCCATTTTGTGCTGTCGTGTAAGAAGGTAGTCAAGGGGGAATACGGGGCCGCATCCCGTTCCACGGTATGGCCATTATTTCCGGGACTAGAGACTGAAATATTTTAGGTACCCAAAAATTGAGGTTAGAAAAAAGTGCGACGGATTTGCCGGATATTAGCGGTGATTACTAGGCAACCTGCGGGGATGCTACAGTTAAAAGGGCGGGCCTCTGAGTCGCTTCGTTTTCCTTGTGTAAAAAAAATTCTGTTTTGGAAGGTCAAAATGACCATTATTTGAAAATTTGCCTGCCTCTCCTGTCCAGACGAACGGGGTTAGAGAGTTGTCCTTTATACTGAAGATAGAATTCCACGAGCTGTATACAACGCACTCTTCGGCTTTGTTGTTACTACACGCACTGCGGAGTTATGGCGGCTAGAATGTCGGCGGAAGGGTGGTTTAAACCCTTCCCCTTTTTTTCTCGAAAATCAGTTTGTGTTCGCGATTGCCATTTTGATGCTATCGTGTAAGAAGGTAGTCAAGGGGGAATACGGGGCCGCATCCCGTTCCTCGGTATGGCCATTATTTCCGGAAGTAGAGACTGAAATATTTTAGGTACCCAAAAATTGAGGTTAGAAAAAAGTGCGACGGATTTGCCGGATATTAGCGGTGATTACTAGGCAACCTGCGGGGATGCTACAGTTAAAAGGGCGGGCCTCTGAGTCGCTTCGTTTTCCTTGTGTAAAAAAAATTCTGTTTTGGAAGGTCAAAATGACCATGTCTTGAAATTTTGCCGGCCTCTCCTGTCCAGACGAACGGGGATAGAGAGTTGTCCTTTATACTGAAGATAGAGTTCGACGAGTTGTATACAACGCACTCTTCGGCTTTGTTGTTACTACACGCACTGCGGAGTTATGGCGGCTAGAATGTCGGCGGAAGGGCCCTTTTTTTCTCGAAAATCAGTTTGTGTTCGCGATTGCCATTTTGATGCTATCGTGTAAGAAGGTAGTCAAGGGGGAATACGGGGCCGCATCCCGTTCCTCGGTATGGCCATTATTTCCGGAAGTAGAGACTGAAATATTTTAGGTACCCAAAAATTGAGGATAGAAAAAAGTGCAACGGATTTTCCGGATATTAGCGGTGATTACTAGGCAATCTGCGGGGATGCTACAGTTAAAAGGGCGGGCCTCTGAGTCGCTTCGTTTTCCTTGTGTAAAAAATATTCTGTTTTGGAAGGTCAAAATGACCATTTCTTGAAATTTTGCCGGCCTCTCCTGTCCAGACGAACGGGGATAGAGAGTTGTCCTTTATACTGAAGATAGAGTTCGACGAGCTGTATTCAACGCACTCTTCGGCTTTGTTGTTACTACACGCACTGCGGAGTTATGGCGGCTAGAATGTCGCCGGAAGGGTGGTTTAAAACCCTTCCCCTTTTTTTCTCGAAAATCAGTTTGTTTTCGCGATTGCTATTTTGATGCTATCTTGTAGGAAGGTAGTCAAGGGGGAATACGGGGCCGCATCCCGTTCCACGGTATGGCCATTATTTCCGGAAGTAGAGACTGAAATATTTTAGGTACCCAAAAATTGAGGTTAGAAAAAAGTGCGACGGATTTGCTGGATATTAGCGGTGATTACTAGGCAACCTGCGGGGATGCTACAGTTAAAAGGGCGGGCCTCTGAGTCGCTTCGTTTTCCTTGTGTAAAAAAAATTCTGTTTTGGAAGATCAAAATGACCATTTTTTGAAAATTTGCCTGCCTCTCCTGTCCAGACGAACGGGGATAGAGAGTTGTCCTTTATACTGAAGATAGAGTTCGACGAGCTGTATCCAACGCACTCTTCGGCTTTGTTGTTACTACACGCACTGCGGAGTTATGGCGGCTAGAATGTCGGCGGAAGGGTGTTAAACCCTTCCCCTTTTTTTCTCGAAAATCAGTTTGTGTTCGCGATTGCCATTTTGATGCTATCGTGTAGGAAGGTAGTCAAGGGGGAATACGGGGCCGCATCCCGTTCCTCGGTATGGCCATTATTTCCGGAAGTAGAGACTGAAATATTTTAGGTACCCAAAAATTGAGGTTAGAAAAAAGTGCGACGGATTTGCCGGATATTAGCGGTGATTACTAGGCAACCTGCGGGGATGCTACAGTTAAAAGGGCGGGCCTCTGAGTCGCTTCGTTTTCCTTGTGTAAAAAAAATTCTGATTTGGAAGGTCAAAATGAATGTGTTTTGAAATTTTGCCGGCCTCTCCTGTCCAGACGAACGGGGATAGAGAGTTGTCCTTTATACTGAAGATAGAGTTCGACGAGCTGTATTCAACGCACTCTTCGGCTTTGTTCTTAGTACACGCACTACGGAGTTATGGCGGCTAGAATGTCGGCGGAAGGGTGGTTTAAACCCTTCCCCTTTTTTTCTCGAAAATCAGTTTGTGTTCGCGATTGCCATTTTGATGCTATCGTGTAAGAAGGTAGTCAAGGGGGAATACGGGGCCGCATCCCGTTCCTCGGTATGGCCATTATTTCCGGAAGTAGAGACTGAAATATTATAGGTACCCAAAAATTGAGGTTAGAAAAAAGTGCGACGGATTTGCCGGATATTAGCGGTGATTACTAGGCAACCTGCGGGGATGCTACAGTTAAAAGGGCGGGCCTATGAGTCGCTTCGTTTTCCTTGTGTAAAGAAATTCTGATTTGGAAGGTCAGAATGACCATTTTTTGAAATTTTGCCGGCCTCTCCTGTCCAGACGAACGGGGATAGAGAGTTGCCCTCTATACTGAAGATAGAGTTCGACGAGCTGTATTCAACGCACTCTTCGGCTTTGTTGTTACTACACGCACAGCGGAGTTATGGCGGCTAGAATGTCGGCGGAAGGGTGGTTTAAACCCTTCCCCTTTTTTTCTCGAAAATCAGTTTGTGTTCGCGATTGCCATTTTGATGCTATCGTGTAAGAAGGTAGTCAAGGGGGAATACGGGGCCGCATCCCGTTCCTCGGTATGGCCATTATTTCCGGAAGTAGAGACTGAAATATTATAGGTACCCAAAAATTGAGGTTAGAAAAAAGTGCGACGGATTTGCCGGATATTAGCGGTGATTACTAGGCAACCTGCGGGGATGCTACAGTTAAAAGGGCGGGCCTCTGAGTCGCTTCGTTTTCCTTGTGTAAAAAAAATTCTGTTTTGGAAGGTCAAAATGAATGTGTTTTGAAATTTTGCCGGCCTCTCCTGTCCAGACCAACGGGGATAGAGAGTTGTCCTTTATACTGATGATAGAGTTCGACGAGCTGTATTCAACGCACTCTTCGGCTTTGTTCTTACTACACGGTCTACGGAGTTATGGCGGCTAGAATGTCGGCGGAAGGGTGGTTTAAACCCTTCCCCTTTTTTTCTCGAAAATCAGTTTGTGTTCGCGATTGCCATTTTGATGCTATCGTGTAAGAAGGTAGTCAAGGGGGAATACGGGGCCGCATCCCGTTCCTCGGTATGGCCATTATTTCCGGAAGTAGAGACTGAAATATTTTAGGTACCCAAAAATTGAGGTTAGAAAAAAGTGCGACGGATTTGCCGGATATTAGCGGTGATTACTAGGCAACCTGCGGGGATGCTACAGTTAAAAGGGCGGGCCTCTGAGTCGCTTCGTTTTCCTTGTGTAAAAAAAATTCTGTTTTGGAAGGTCAAAATGACCATTTTTTGAAAATTTGCCGGCCTCTCCTGTCCAGACGAATGGGGATAGAGAGTTGTCCTTGATACTGAAGATAGAATTCCACGAGCTGTATACAACGCACTCTTGGGCTTTGTTGTTACTACACGCACTGCGGAGTTATGGCGGCTAGAATGTCGGCGGAAGGGTGGTTTAAACCCTTCCCCTTTTTTTCTCGAAAATCAGTTTGTGTTCGCGATTGCCATTTTGATGCTATCGTGTAAGAAGGTAGTCAAGGGGGAATACGGGGCCGCATCCCGTTCCTCGGTATGGCCATTATTTCCGGAAGTAGAGACTGAAATATTATAGGTACCCTAAAATTGAGGTTAGAAAAAAGTGCGACGGATTTGCCGGATATTAGCGGTGATTACTAGGCAACCTGCGGGGATGCTACAGTGAAAAGGGCGGGCCTCTGAGTCGCTTCGTTTTCCTTGTGTAAAAAAAATTCTGTTTTGGAAGGTCAAAATGACCATTTTTTGAAAATTTGCCGGCCTCTCCTGTCCAGACGAACGGGGATAGAGAGTTGTCCTTTATACTGAAGATAGAGTTCGACGAGCTGTATTCAACGCACTCTTCGGATTTGTTGTTACTACACGCACTGCGGAGTTATGGCGGCTAGAATGTCGGCGGAAGGGTGGTTTTAAACCCTTCCCCTTTTTTTTCTCGAAAATCAGTTTGTGTTCGCGATTGCCATTTTGATGCTATCGTGTAAGAAGGTAGTCAAGGGGGAATACGGGGCCCCATCCCGTTCCTCGGTATGGCCATTATTTCCGGAAGTAGAGACTGAAATATTATAGGTACCCAAAAATTGAGGTTAGAAAAAAGTGCGACGGATTTGCCGGATATTAGCGGTGATTACTAGGCAACCTGCGGGGATGCTACAGTTAAAAGGGCGGGCCTCTGAGTCGCTTCGTTTTCCTTGTGTAAAAAAAATTCTGTTTTGGAAGGTCAAAATGAATGTGTTTTGAAATTTTGCCGGCCTCTCCTGTCCAGACCAACGGGGATAGAGAGTTGTCCTTTATACTGAGGATAGAGTTCGACGAGCTGTATTCAACGCACTCTTCGGCTTTGTTCTTACTACACGGTCTACGGAGTTATGGCGGCTAGAATGTCGGCGGAAGGGTGGTTTAAACCCTTCCCCTTTTTTTCTCGAAAATCAGTTTGTGTTCGCGATTGCCATTTTGATGCTATCGTGTAAGAAGGTAGTCAAGGGGGAATACGGGGCCGCATCCCGTTCCTCGGTATGGCCATTATTTCCGGAAGTAGAGACTGAAATATTTTAGGTACCCAAAAATTGAGGTTAGAAAAAATTGCTACGGATTTGCCGGATATTAGCGGTGATTACTAGGCAACCTGCGGGGATGCTACAGTTAAAAGGGCGGGCCTCTGAGTCGCTTCGTTTTCCTTGTGTAAAAAAAATTCTGTTTTGGAAGGTCAAAATGACCATTTTTTGAAAATTTGCCGGCCTCTCCTGTCCAGACGAACGGGGATAGAGAGTTGTCCTTTATACTGAAGATAGAGTTCGACGAGCTGTATTCAACGCACTCTTCGGCTTTGTTGTTACTACACGCACAGCGGAGTTATGGCGGCTAGAATGTCGGCGGAAGGGTGGTTTAAACCCTTCCCCTTTTTTTCTCGAAAATCAGTTTGTGTTCGCGACCCTTCCCCTTTTTTTCTCGAAAATCAGTTTGTGTTCGCGATTGCCATTTTGATGCTATCGTGTAGGAAGGTAGTCAAGGGGGAATACGGGGCCGCATCCCGTTCCTCGGTATGGCCATTATTTCCGGAAGTAGAGACTGAAATATTTTAGGTACCCAAAAATTGAGGTTAGAAAAAAGTCCGACGGATTTGCCGGATATTAGCGGTGATTACTAGGCAACCTGCGGGGATGCTACAGTTAAAAGGGCGGGCCTCTGAGTCGCTTCGTTTTCCTTGTGTAAAAAAAATTCTGTTTTGGAAGGTCAAAATGACCATTTTTTGAAAATTTGCCGGCCTCTCCTGTCCAGACGAACGGGGATAGAGAGTTGTCCTTTATACTGAAGATAGAGTTCGACGAGCTGTATTCAACGCACTCTTCGGCTTTGTTGTTACTACACGCACTGCGGAGTTATGGCGGCTAGAATGTCGGCGGAAGGGTGGTTTAAACCCTTCCCCTTTTTTTCTCGAAAATCAGTTTGTGTTCGCGATTGCCATTTTGATGCAATCGTGTAGGAAGGTAGTCAAGGGGGAATACGGGACCGCATCCCGTTCCACGGTATGGCCATTATTTCCGGGACTAGAGACTGAAATATTTTAGGTACCCTAAAAATTGAGGTTAGAATAAAGTGCGACGGATTTGCCGGATATTAGCGGTGATTACTAGGCAACCTGCGGGGATGCTACAGTTAAAAGGGCGGGCCTATGAGTCGCTTCGTTTTCCTTGTGTAAAAAAAATTCTGATTTGGAAGGTGAGAATGACCATTTTTTTAAATTTTGCCGGCCTCTCCTGTCCAGACGAACGGGGATAGAGAGTTGTCCTCTATACTGAAGATAGAGTTCGACGAGCCGTATTCAACGCACTCTTCGGCTTTGTTGTTACTACACGCACTGCGGAGTTATGGCGGCTAGAATGTCGGCGGAAGGGTGGTTTAAACCCTTCCCCTTTTTTTCTCGAAAATCAGTTTGTGTTCGCGATTGCCATTTTGATGCTATCGTGTAAGAAGGTAGTCAAGGGGGAATACGGGGCCGCATCCCGTTCCTCGGTATGGCCATTATTTCCGGAAGTAGAGACTGAAATATTATAGGTACCCAAAAATTGAGGTTAGAAAAAAGTGCGACGGATTTGCCGGATATTAGCGGTGATTACTAGGCAACCTGCGGTGATGCTACAGTTAAAAGGGCGGGCCTCTGAGTCGCTTCGTTTTCCTTGTGTAAAAAAAATTCTGTTTTGGAAGGTCAAAATGAATGTGTTTTGAAATTTTGCCGGCCTCTCCTGTCCAGACCAACGGGGATAGAGAGTTGTCCTTTATACTGAGGATAGAGTTCGACGAGCTGTATTCAACGCACTCTTCGGCTTTGTTCTTACTACACGGTCTACGGAGTTATGGCGGCTAGAATGTCGGCGGAAGGGTGGTTTAAACCCTTCCCCTTTTTTTCTCGAAAATCAGTTTGTGTTCGCGATTGCCATTTTGATGCTATCGTGTAAGAAGGTAGTCAAGGGGGAATACGGGGCCGCATCCCGTTCCACGGTATGGCCATTATTTCCGGGTCTAGAGACTGAAATATTTTAGGTCCCCAAAAATTGAGGTTAGAAAAAAGTGCGACGGATTTGCCGGATATTAGCGGTGATTACTAGGCAACCTGCGGGGATGCTACAGTTAAAAGGGCGGGCCTCTGAGTCGCTTCGTTTTCCTTGTGTAAAAAAAATTCTGTTTTGGAAGGTCAAAATGACCATTATTTGAAAATTTGCCTGCCTCTTCTGTCCAGACGAACGGGGATAGAGAGTTGTCCTTTATACTGAAGATAGAATTCCACGAGCTGTATACAACACACTCTTCGGCTTTGTTGTTACTACACGCACTGCGGAGTTATGGCGGCTAGAATGTCGGTGGAAGGGTGGTTTAAACCCTTCCCCTTTTTTTCTCGAAAATCAGTTTGTGTTCGCGATTGCCATTTTGATGCTATCGTGTAAGAAGGTAGTCAAGGGGGAATACGGGGCCGCATCCCGTTCCTCGGTATGGCCATTATTTCCGGAAGTAGAGACTGAAATATTATAGGTACCCTAAAATTGAGGTTAGAAAAAAGTGCGACGGATTTGCCGGATATTAGCGGTGATTACTAGGCAACCTGCGGGGATGCTACAGTGAAAAGGGCGGGCCTCTGAGTCGCTTCGTTTTCCTTGTGTAAAAAAAATTCTGTTTTGGAAGGTCAAAATGACCATTTTTTGAAAATTTGCCGGCCTCTCCTGTCCAGACGAACGGGGATAGAGAGTTGTCCTTTATACTGAAGATAGAGTTCGACGAGCTGTATTCAACGCACTCTTCGGATTTGTTGTTACTACACGCACTGCGGAGTTATGGCGGCTAGAATGTCGGCGGAAGGGTGTTAAACCCTTCCCCTTTTTTTCTCGAAAATCAGTTTGTGTTCGCGATTGCCATTTTGATGCTATCGTGTAGGAAGGTAGTCAAGGGGGAATACGGGGCCGCATCCCGTTCCTCGGTATGGCCATTATTTCCGGAAGTAGAGACTGAAATATTTTAGGTACCCAAAAATTGAGGTTAGAAAAAAGTGCGACGGATTTGCCGGATATTAGCGGTGATTACTAGGCAACCTGCGGGGATGCTACAGTTAAAAGGGCGGGCCTCTGAGTCGCTTCGTTTTCCTTGTGTAAAAAAAATTCTGATTTGGAAGGTCAAAATGAATGTGTTTTGAAATTTTGCCGGCCTCTCCTGTTCAGACGAACGGGGATAGAGAGTTGTCCTTTATACTGAAGATAGAGTTCGACGAGCTGTATTCAACGCACTCTTCGGCTTTGTTCTTACTACACGCACTACGGAGTTATGGCGGCTAGAATGTCGGCGGAAGGGTGGTTTAAACCCTTCCCCTTTTTTTCTCGAAAATCAGTTTGTGTTCGCGATTGCCATTTTGATGCTATCGTGTAAGAAGGTAGTCAAGGGGGAATACGGGGCCGCATCCCGTTCCTCGGTATGGCCATTATTTCCGGAAGTAGAGACTGAAATATTATAGGTACCCAAAAATTGAGGTTAGAAAAAAGTGCGACGGATTTGCCGGATATTAGCGGTGATTACTAGGCAACCTGCGGGGATGCTACAGTTAAAAGGGCGGGCCTATGAGTCGCTTCGTTTTCCTTGTGTAAAGAAATTCTGATTTGGAAGGTCAGAATGACCATTTTTTGAAATTTTGCCGGCCTCTCCTGTCCAGACGAACGGGGATAGAGAGTTGTCCTCTATACTGAAGATAGAGTTCGACGAGCTGTATTCAACGCACTCTTCGGCTTTGTTGTTACTACACGCACAGCGGAGTTATGGCGGCTAGAATGTCGGCGGAAGGGTGGTTTAAACCCTTCCCCTTTTTTTCTCGAAAATCAGTTTGTGTTCGCGATTGCCATTTTGATGCTATCGTGTAAGAAGGTAGTCAAGGGGGAATACGGGCCGCATCCCGTTCCTCGGTATGGCCATTATTTCCGGAAGTAGAGACTGAAATATTATAGGTACCCAAAAATTGAGGTTAGAAAAAAGTGCGACGGATTTGCCGGATATTAGCGGTGATTACTAGGCAACCTGCGGGGATGCTACAGTTAAAAGGGCGGGCCTCTGAGTCGCTTCGTTTTCCTTGTGTAAAAAAAATTCTGTTTTGGAAGGTCAAAATGAATGTGTTTTGAAATTTTGCCGGCCTCTCCTGTCCAGACCAACGGGGATAGAGAGTTGTCCTTTATACTGATGATAGAGTTCGACGAGCTGTATTCAACGCACTCTTCGGCTTTGTTCTTACTACACGGTCTACGGAGTTATGGCGGCTAGAATGTCGGCGGAAGGGTGGTTTAAACCCTTCCCCTTTTTTTCTCGAAAATCAGTTTGTGTTCGCGATTGCCATTTTGATGCTATCGTGTAAGAAGGTAGTCAAGGGGGAATACGGGGCCGCATCCCGTTCCTCGGTATGGCCATTATTTCCGGAAGTAGAGACTGAAATATTTTAGGTACCCAAAAATTGAGGTTAGAAAAAAGTGCGACGGATTTGCCGGATATTAGCGGTGATTACTAGGCAACCTGCGGGGATGCTACAGTTAAAAGGGCGGGCCTCTGAGTCGCTTCGTTTTCCTTGTGTAAAAAAAATTCTGTTTTGGAAGGTCAAAATGACCATTTTTTGAAAATTTGCCGGCCTCTCCTGTCCAGACGAACGGGGATAGAGAGTTGTCCTTTATACTGAAGATAGAGTTCGACGAGCTGTATTCAACGCACTCTTCGGCTTTGTTGTTACTACACGCACTGCGGAGTTATGGCGGCTAGAATGTCGGCGGAAGGGTGGTTTAAACCCTTCCCCTTTTTTTCTCGAAAATCAGTTTGTGTTCGCGATTGCCATTTTGATGCTATCGTGTAAGAAGGTAGTCAAGGGGGAATACGGGGCCGCATCCCGTTCCTCGGTATGGCCATTATTTCCGGAAGTAGAGACTGAAATATTATAGGTACCCAAAAATTGAGGTTAGAAAAAAGTGCGACGGATTTGCCGGATATTAGCGGTGATTACTAGGCAACCTGCGGGGATGCTACAGTTAAAAGGGCGGGCCTCTGAGTCGCTTCGTTTTCCTTGTGTAAAAAAAATTCTGTTTTGGAAGGTCAAAATGAATGTGTTTTGAAATTTTGCCGGCCTCTCCTGTCCAGACGAACGGGGATAGAGAGTTGTCCTTTATACTGAAGATAGAGTTCGACGAGCTGTATTCAACGCACTCTTCGGCTTTGTTCTTACTACACGCACTACGGAGTTATGGCGGCTAGAATGTCGGCGGAAGGGTGGTTTAAACCCTTCCCCTTTTTTTCTCGAAAATCAGTTTGTGTTCGCGATTGCCATTTTGATGCTATCGTGTAAGAAGGTAGTCAAGGGGGAATACGGGGCCGCATCCCGTTCCTCGGTATGGCCATTATTTCCGGAAGTAGAGACTGAAATATTTTAGGTACCCAAAAATTGAGGTTAGAAAAAAGTGCGACGGATTTGCCGGATATTAGCGGTGATTACTAGGCAACCTGCGGGGATGCTACAGTTAAAAGGGCGGGCCTCTGAGTCGCTTCGTTTTCCTTGTGTAAAAAAAATTCTGTTTTGGAAGGTCAAAATGACCATTTTTTGAAAATTTGCCGGCCTCTCCTGTCCAGCCGAACGGGGATAGAGAGTTGTCCTTTATACTGAAGATAGAGTTCGACGAGCTGTATTCAACGCACTCTTCGGCTTTGTTGTTACTACACGCACTGCGGAGTTATGGCGGCTAGAATGTCGGCGGAAGGGTGGTTTTAAACCCTTCCCCTTTTTTTCTCGAAAATCAGTTTGTGATCGCGATTGCCATTTTGATGCTATCGTGTAAGAAGGTAGTCAAGGGGGAATACGGGGCCGCATCCCGTTCCTCGGTATGGCCATTATTTCCGGAAGTAGAGACTGAAATATTTTAGGTACCCAAAAATTGAGGTTAGAAAAAAGTGCGACGGATTTGCCGGATATTAGCGGTGATTACTAGGCAACCTGCGGGGATGCTACAGTTAAAAGGGCGGGCCTCTGAGTCGCTTCGTTTTCCTTGTGTAAAAAAAATTCTGTTTTGGAAGGTCAAAATGACCATTATTTGAAAATTTGCCTGCCTCTCCTGTCCAGACGAATGGGGATAGAGAGTTGTCCTTGATACTGAAGATAGAATTCCACCAGCTGTATACAACGCACTCTTCGGCTTTGTTGTTACTACACGCACTGCGGAGTTATGGCGGCTAGAATGTCGGCGGAAGGGTGGTTTAAACCCTTCCCCTTTTTTTCTCGAAAATCAGTTTGTGTTCGCGATTGCCATTTTGATGCTATCGTGTAAGAAGGTAGTCAAGGGGGAATACGGGGCCGCATCCCGTTCCACGGTATGGCCATTATTTCCGGGACTAGAGACTGAAATATTTTAGGTACCCAAAAATTGAGGTTAGAAAAAAGTGCGACGGATTTGCCGGATATTAGCGGTGATTACTAGGCAACCTGCGGGGATGCTACAGTTAAAAGGGCGGGCCTCTGAGTCGCTTCGTTTTCCTTGTGTAAAAAAAATTCTGTTTTGGAAGGTCAAAATGACCATTATTTGAAAATTTGCCTGCCTCTCCTGTCCAGACGAATGGGGATAGAGAGTTGTCCTTGATACTGAAGATAGAATTCCACGAGCTGTATACAACGCACTCTTCGGCTTTGTTGTTACTACACGCACTGCGGAGTTATGGCGGCTAGAATGTCGGCGGATTCTCGAAAATCAGTTTGTGTTCGCGATTGCCATTTTGATGCTATCGTGTAAGAAGGTAGTCAAGGGGGAATACGGGGCCGCATCCCGTTCCTCGGTATGGCCATTATTTCCGGAAGTAGAGACTGAAATATTATAGGTACCCTAAAATTGAGGTTAGAAAAAAGTGCGACGGATTTGCCGGATATTAGCGGTGATTACTAGGCAACCTGCGGGGATGCTACAGTGAAAAGGGCGGGCCTCTGAGTCGCTTCGTTTTCCTTGTGTAAAAAAAATTCTGTTTTGGAAGGTCAAAATGACCATTTTTTGAAAATTTGCCGGCCTCTCCTGTCCAGACGAACGGGGATAGAGAGTTGTCCTTTATACTGAAGATAGAGTTCGACGAGCTGTATTCAACGCACTCTTCGGATTTGTTGTTACTACACGCACAGCGGAGTTATGGCGGCTAGAATGTCGGCGGAAGGGTGGTTTAAACCCTTCCCCTTTTTTTCTCGAAAATCAGTTTGTGTTCGCGACCCTTCCCCTTTTTTTCTCGAAAATCAGTTTGTGTTCGCGATTGCCATTTTGATGCTATCGTGTAGGAAGGTAGTCAAGGGGGAATACGGGGCCGCATCCCGTTCCTCGGTATGGCCATTATTTCCGGAAGTAGAGACTGAAATATTTTAGGTACCCAAAAATTGAGGTTAGAAAAAAGTCCGACGGATTTGCCGGATATTAGCGGTGATTACTAGGTAACCTGCGGGGATGCTACAGTTAAAAGGGCGGGCCTCTGAGTCGCTTCGTTTTCCTTGTGTAAAAAAAATTCTGTTTTGGAAGGTCAAAATGACCATATTTTGAAAATTTGCCGGCCTCTCCTGTCCAGACGAACGGGGATAGAGAGTTGTCCTTTATACTGAAGATAGAGTTCGACGAGCTGTATTCAACGCACTCTTCGGCTTTGTTGTTACTACACGCACTGCGGAGTTATGGCGGCTAGAATGTCGGCGGAAGGGTGGTTTAAACCCTTCCCCTTTTTTTCTCGAAAATCAGTTTGTGTTCGCGATTGCCATTTTGATGCAATCGTGTAGGAAGGTAGTCAAGGGGGAATACGGGACCGCATCCCGTTCCACGGTATGGCCATTATTTCCGGGACTAGAGACTGAAATATTTTAGGTACCCTAAAAATTGAGGTTAGAATAAAGTGCGACGGATTTGCCGGATATTAGCGGTGATTACTAGGCAACCTGCGGGGATGCTACAGTTAAAAGGGCGGGCCTATGAGTCGCTTCGTTTTCCTTGTGTAAAAAAAATTCTGATTTGGAAGGTGAGAATGACCATTTTTTTAAATTTTGCCGGCCTCTCCTGTCCAGACGAACGGGGATAGAGAGTTGTCCTCTATACTGAAGATAGAGTTCGACGAGCCGTATTCAACGCACTCTTCGGCTTTGTTGTTACTACACGCACTGCGGAGTTATGGCGGCTAGAATGTCGGCGGAAGGGTGGTTTAAACCCTTCCCCTTTTTTTCTCGAAAATCAGTTTGTGTTCGCGATTGCCATTTTGATGCTATCGTGTAAGAAGGTAGTCAAGGGGGAATACGGGGCCGCATCCCGTTCCTCGGTATGGCCATTATTTCCGGAAGTAGAGACTGAAATATTATAGGTACCCAAAAATTGAGGTTAGAAAAAAGTGCGACGGATTTGCCGGATATTAGCGGTGATTACTAGGCAACCTGCGGGGATGCTACAGTTAAAAGGGCGGGCCTCTGAGTCGCTTCGTTTTCCTTGTGTAAAAAAAATTCTGTTTTGGAAGGTCAAAATGAATGTGTTTTGAAATTTTGCCGGCCTCTCCTGTCCAGACCAACGGGGATAGAGAGTTGTCCTTTATACTGATGATAGAGTTCGACGAGCTGTATTCAACGCACTCTTCGGCTTTGTTCTTACTACACGGTCTACGGAGTTATGGCGGCTAGAATGTCGGCGGAAGGGTGGTTTAAACCCTTCCCCTTTTTTTCTCGAAAATCAGTTTGTGTTCGCGATTGCCATTTTGATGCTATCGTGTAAGAAGGTAGTCAAGGGGGAATACGGGGCCGCATCCCGTTCCTCGGTATGGCCATTATTTCCGGAAGTAGAGACTGAAATATTTTAGGTACCCAAAAATTGAGGTTAGAAAAAAGTGCGACGGATTTGCCGGATATTAGCGGTGATTACTAGGCAACCTGCGGGGATGCTACAGTTAAAAGGGCGGGCCTCTGAGTCGCTTCGTTTTCCTTGTGTAAAAAAAATTCTGTTTTGGAAGGTCAAAATGACCATTTTTTGAAAATTTGCCGGCCTCTCCTGTCCAGCCGAACGGGGATAGAGAGTTGTCCTTTATACTGAAGATAGAGTTCGACGAGCTGTATTCAACGCACTCTTCGGCTTTGTTGTTACTACACGCACTGCGGAGTTATGGCGGCTAGAATGTCGGCGGAAGGGTGGTTTTAAACCCTTCCCCTTTTTTTCTCGAAAATCAGTTTGTGTTCGCGATTGCCATTTTGATGCTATCGTGTAAGAAGGTAGTCAAGGGGGAATACGGGGCCGCATCCCGTTCCTCGGTATGGCCATTATTTCCGGAAGTAGAGACTGAAATATTTTAGGTACCCAAAAATTGAGGTTAGAAAAAAGTGCGACGGATTTGCCGGATATTAGCGGTGATTACTAGGCAACCTGCGGGGATGCTACAGTTAAAAGGGCGGGCCTCTGAGTCGCTTCGTTTTCCTTGTGTAAAAAAAATTCTGTTTTGGAAGGTCAAAATGAATGTATTTTGAAATTTTGCCGGCCTCTCCTGTCCAGACCAACGGGGATAGAGAGTTGTCCTTTATACTGAGGATAGAGTTCGACGAGCTGTATTCAACGCACTCTTCGGCTTTGTTCTTACTACACGGTCTACGGAGTTATGGCGGCTAGAATGTCGGCGGAAGGGTGGTTTAAACCCTTCCCCTTTTTTTCTCGAAAATCAGTTTGTGTTCGCGATTGCCATTTTGATGCTATCGTGTAAGAAGGTAGTCAAGGGGGAATACGGGGCCGCATCCCGTTCCACGGTATGGCCATTATTTCCGGGACTAGAGACTGAAATATTTTAGGTACCCAAAAATTGAGGTTAGAAAAAAGTGCGACGGATTTGCCGGATATTAGCGGTGATTACTAGGCAACCTGCGGGGATGCTACAGTTAAAAGGGCGGGCCTCTGAGTCGCTTCGTTTTCCTTGTGTAAAAAAAATTCTGTTTTGGAAGGTCAAAATGACCATTATTTGAAAATTTGCCTGCCTCTCCTGTCCAGACGAATGGGGATAGAGAGTTGTCCTTGATACTGAAGATAGAATTCCACGAGCTGTATACAACGCACTCTTCGGCTTTGTTGTTACTACACGCACTGCGGAGTTATGGCGGCTAGAATGTCGGCGGAAGGGTGGTTTAAACCCTTCCCCTTTTTTTCTCGAAAATCAGTTTGTGTTCGCGATTGCCATTTTGATGCTATCGTGTAAGAAGGTAGTCAAGGGGGAATACGGGGCCGCATCCCGTTCCTCGGTATGGCCATTATTTCCGGAAGTAGAGACTGAAATATTATAGGTACCCTAAAATTGAGGTTAGAAAAAAGTGCGACGGATTTGCCGGATATTAGCGGTGATTACTAGGCAACCTGCGGGGATGCTACAGTGAAAAGGGCGGGCCTCTGAGTCGCTTCGTTTTCCTTGTGTAAAAAAAATTCTGTTTTGGAAGGTCAAAATGACCATTTTTTGAAAATTTGCCGGCCTCTCCTGTCCAGACGAACGGGGATAGAGAGTTGTCCTTTATACTGAAGATAGAGTTCGACGAGCTGTATTCAACGCACTCTTCGGATTTGTTGTTACTACACGCACAGCGGAGTTATGGCGGCTAGAATGTCGGCGGAAGGGTGGTTTAAACCCTTCCCCTTTTTTTCTCGAAAATCAGTTTGTGTTCGCGACCCTTCCCCTTTTTTTCTCGAAAATCAGTTTGTGTTCGCGATTGCCATTTTGATGCTATCGTGTAGGAAGGTAGTCAAGGGGGAATACGGGGCCGCATCCCGTTCCTCGGTATGGCCATTATTTCCGGAAGTAGAGACTGAAATATTTTAGGTACCCAAAAATTGAGGTTAGAAAAAAGTCCGACGGATTTGCCGGATATTAGCGGTGATTACTAGGTAACCTGCGGGGATGCTACAGTTATAAAGGGCGGGCCTCTGAGTCGCTTCGTTTTCCTTGTGTAAAAAAAATTCTGTTTTGGAAGGTCAAAATGACCATATTTTGAAAATTTGCCGGCCTCTCCTGTCCAGACGAACGGGGATAGAGAGTTGTCCTTTATACTGAAGATAGAGTTCGACGAGCTGTATTCAACGCACTCTTCGGCTTTGTTGTTACTACACGCACTGCGGAGTTATGGCGGCTAGAATGTCGGCGGAAGGGTGGTTTAAACCCTTCCCCTTTTTTTCTCGAAAATCAGTTTGTGTTCGCGATTGCCATTTTGATGCAATCGTGTAGGAAGGTAGTCAAGGGGGAATACGGGACCGCATCCCGTTCCACGGTATGGCCATTATTTCCGGGACTAGAGACTGAAATATTTTAGGTACCCTAAAAATTGAGGTTAGAATAAAGTGCGACGGATTTGCCGGATATTAGCGGTGATTACTAGGCAACCTGCGGGGATGCTACAGTTAAAAGGGCGGGCCTATGAGTCGCTTCGTTTTCCTTGTGTAAAAAAAATTCTGATTTGGAAGGTGAGAATGACCATTTTTTTAAATTTTGCCGGCCTCTCCTGTCCAGACGAACGGGGATAGAGAGTTGTCCTCTATACTGAAGATAGAGTTCGACGAGCCGTATTCAACGCACTCTTCGGCTTTGTTGTTACTACACGCACTGCGGAGTTATGGCGGCTAGAATGTCGGCGGAAGGGTGGTTTAAACCCTTCCCCTTTTTTTCTCGAAAATCAGTTTGTGTTCGCGATTGCCATTTTGATGCTATCGTGTAAGAAGGTAGTCAAGGGGGAATACGGGGCCGCATCCCGTTCCTCGGTATGGCCATTATTTCCGGGTCTAGAGACTGAAATATTTTAGGTCCCCAAAAATTGAGGTTAGAAAAAAGTGCGACGGATTTGCCGGATATTAGCGGTGATTACTAGGCAACCTGCGGGGATGCTACAGTGAAAAGGGCGGGCCTCTGAGTCGCTTCGTTTTCCTTGTGTAAAAAAAATTCTGTTTTGGAAGGTCAAAATGACCATTTTTTGAAAATTTGCCGGCCTCTCCTGTCCAGACGAACGGGGATAGAGAGTTGTCCTTTATACTGAAGATAGAGTTCGACGAGCTGTATTCAACGCACTCTTCGGATTTGTTGTTACTACACGCACTGCGGAGTTATGGCGGCTAGAATGTCGGCGGAAGGGTGGTTTAAACCCTTCCCCTTTTTTTCTCGAAAATCAGTTTGTGTTCGCGATTGCCATTTTGATGCTATCGTGTAAGAAGGTAGTCAAGGGGGAATACGGGGCCGCATCCCGTTCCACGGTATGGCCATTATTTCCGGGACTAGAGACTGAAATATTTTAGGTACCCAAAAATTGAGGTTAGAAAAAAGTGCGACGGATTTGCCGGATATTAGCGGTGATTACTAGGCAACCTGCGGGGATGCTACAGTTAAAAGGGCGGGCCTCTGAGTCGCTTCGTTTTCCTTGTGTAAAAAAAATTCTGTTTTGGAAGGTCAAAATGAATGTGTTTTGAAATTTTGCCGGCCTCTCCTGTCCAGACCAACGGGGATAGAGAGTTGTCCTTTATACTGAGGATAGAGTTCGACGAGCTGTATTCAACGCACTCTTCGGCTTTGTTCTTACTACACGGTCTACGGAGTTATGGCGGCTAGAATGTCGGCGGAAGGGTGGTTTAAACCCTTCCCCTTTTTTTCTCGAAAATCAGTTTGTGTTCGCGATTGCCATTTTGATGCTATCGTGTAAGAAGGTAGTCAAGGGGGAATACGGGGCCGCATCCCGTTCCACGGTATGGCCATTATTTCCGGGACTAGAGACTGAAATATTTTAGGTACCCAAAAATTGAGGTTAGAAAAAAGTGCGACGGATTTGCCGGATATTAGCGGTGATTACTAGGCAACCTGCGGGGATGCTACAGTTAAAAGGGCGGGCCTCTGAGTCGCTTCGTTTTCCTTGTGTAAAAAAAATTCTGTTTTGGAAGGTCAAAATGACCATTATTTGAAAATTTGCCTGCCTCTCCTGTCCAGACGAATGGGGATAGAGAGTTGTCCTTGATACTGAAGATAGAATTCCACGAGCTGTATACAACGCACTCTTCGGCTTTGTTGTTACTACACGCACTGCGGAGTTATGGCGGCTAGAATGTCGGCGGAAGGGTGGTTTAAACCCTTCCCCTTTTTTTCTCGAAAATCAGTTTGTGTTCGCGATTGCCATTTTGATGCTATCGTGTAAGAAGGTAGTCAAGGGGGAATACGGGGCCGCATCCCGTTCCTCGGTATGGCCATTATTTCCGGAAGTAGAGACTGAAATATTATAGGTACCCAAAAATTGAGGTTAGAAAAAAGTGCGACGGATTTGCCGGATATTAGCGGTGATTACTAGGCAACCTGCGGGGATGCTACAGTGAAAAGGGCGGGCCTCTGAGTCGCTTCGTTTTCCTTGTGTAAAAAAAATTCTGTTTTGGAAGGTCAAAATGACCATTTTTTGAAAATTTGCCGGCCTCTCCTGTCCAGACGAACGGGGATAGAGAGTTGTCCTATATACTGAAGATAGAGTTCGACGAGCTGTATTCAACGCACTCTTCGGCTTTGTTGTTACTACACGCACTGCGGAGTTATGGCGGCTAGAATGTCGGCGGAAGGGTGGTTTAAACCCTTCCCCTTTTTTTCTCGAAAATCAGTTTGTGTTCGCGATTGCCATTTTGATGCTATCGTGTAAGAAGGTAGTCAAGGGGGAATACGGGGCCGCATCCCGTTCCACGGTATGGCCATTATTTCCGGGACTAGAGACTGAAATATTTTAGGTACCCAAAAATTGAGGTTAGAAAAAAGTGCGACGGATTTGCCGGATATTAGCGGTGATTACTAGGCAACCTGCGGGGATGCTACAGTTAAAAGGGCGGGCCTCTGAGTCGCTTCGTTTTCCTTGTGTAAAAAAAATTCTGTTTTGGAAGGTCAAAATGAATGTGTTTTGAAATTTTGCCGGCCTCTCCTGTCCAGACCAACGGGGATAGAGAGTTGTCCTTTATACTGAGGATAGAGTTCGACGAGCTGTATTCAACGCACTCTTCGGCTTTGTTCTTACTACACGGTCTACGGAGTTATGGCGGCTAGAATGTCGGCGGAAGGGTGGTTTAAACCCTTCCCCTTTTTTTCTCGAAAATCAGTTTGTGTTCGCGATTGCCATTTTGATGCTATCGTGTAAGAAGGTAGTCAAGGGGGAATACGGGGCCGCATCCCGTTCCTCGGTATGGCCATTATTTCCGGAAGTAGAGACTGAAATATTTTAGGTACCCAAAAATTGAGGTTAGAAAAAATTGCTACGGATTTGCCGGATATTAGCGGTGATTACTAGGCAACCTGCGGGGATGCTACAGTTAAAAGGGCGGGCCTCTGAGTCGCTTCGTTTTCCTTGTGTAAAAAAAATTCTGTTTTGGAAGGTCAAAATGACCATTTTTTGAAAATTTGCCGGCCTCTCCTGTCCAGACGAACGGGGATAGAGAGTTGTCCTTTATACTGAAGATAGAGTTCGACGAGCTGTATTCAACGCACTCTTCGGCTTTGTTGTTACTACACGCACAGCGGAGTTATGGCGGCTAGAATGTCGGCGGAAGGGTGGTTTAAACCCTTCCCCTTTTTTTCTCGAAAATCAGTTTGTGTTCGCGACCCTTCCCCTTTTTTTCTCGAAAATCAGTTTGTGTTCGCGATTGCCATTTTGATGCTATCGTGTAGGAAGGTAGTCAAGGGGGAATACGGGGCCGCATCCCGTTCCTCGGTATGGCCATTATTTCCGGAAGTAGAGACTGAAATATTTTAGGTACCCAAAAATTGAGGTTAGAAAAAAGTCCGACGGATTTGCCGGATATTAGCGGTGATTACTAGGCAACCTGCGGGGATGCTACAGTTAAAAGGGCGGGCCTCTGAGTCCCTTCGTTTTCCTTGTGTAAAAAAAATTCTGTTTTGGAAGGTCAAAATGACCATTTTTTGAAAATTTGCCGGCCTCTCCTGTCCAGACGAACGGGGATAGAGAGTTGTCCTTTATACTGAAGATAGAGTTCGACGAGCTGTATTCAACGCACTCTTCGGCTTTGTTGTTACTACACGCACTGCGGAGTTATGGCGGCTAGAATGTCGGCGGAAGGGTGGTTTAAACCCTTCCCCTTTTTTTCTCGAAAATCAGTTTGTGTTCGCGATTGCCATTTTGATGCAATCGTGTAGGAAGGTAGTCAAGGGGGAATACGGGACCGCATCCCGTTCCACGGTATGGCCATTATTTCCGGGACTAGAGACTGAAATATTTTAGGTACCCTAAAAATTGAGGTTAGAATAAAGTGCGACGGATTTGCCGGATATTAGCGGTGATTACTAGGCAACCTGCGGGGATGCTACAGTTAAAAGGGCGGGCCTATGAGTCGCTTCGTTTTCCTTGTGTAAAAAAAATTCTGATTTGGAAGGTGAGAATGACCATTTTTTTAAATTTTGCCGGCCTCTCCTGTCCAGACGAACGGGGATAGAGAGTTGTCCTCTATACTGAAGATAGAGTTCGACGAGCCGTATTCAACGCACTCTTCGGCTTTGTTGTTACTACACGCACTGCGGAGTTATGGCGGCTAGAATGTCGGCGGAAGGGTGGTTTAAACCCTTCCCCTTTTTTTCTCGAAAATCAGTTTGTGTTCGCGATTGCCATTTTGATGCTATCGTGTAAGAAGGTAGTCAAGGGGGAATACGGGGCCGCATCCCGTTCCACGGTATGGCCATTATTTCCGGGACTAGAGACTGAAATATTTTAGGTACCCAAAAATTGAGGTTAGAAAAAAGTGCGACGGATTTGCCGGATATTAGCGGTGATTACTAGGCAACCTGCGGGGATGCTACAGTTAAAAGGGCGGGCCTCTGAGTCGCTTCGTTTTCCTTGTGTAAAAAAAATTCTGTTTTGGAAGGTCAAAATGACCATTATTTGAAAATTTGCCTGCCTCTCCTGTCCAGACGAATGGGGATAGAGAGTTGTCCTTGATACTGAAGATAGAATTCCACGAGCTGTATACAACGCACTCTTCGGCTTTGTTGTTACTACACGCACTGCGGAGTTATGGCGGCTAGAATGTCGGCGGAAGGGTGGTTTAAACCCTTCCCCTTTTTTTCTCGAAAATCAGTTTGTGTTCGCGATTGCCATTTTGATGCTATCGTGTAAGAAGGTAGTCAAGGGGGAATACGGGGCCGCATCCCGTTCCTCGGTATGGCCATTATTTCCGGAAGTAGAGACTGAAATATTATAGGTACCCAAAAATTGAGGTTAGAAAAAAGTGCGACGGATTTGCCGGATATTAGCGGTGATTACTAGGCAACCTGCGGGGATGCTACAGTGAAAAGGGCGGGCCTCTGAGTCGCTTCGTTTTCCTTGTGTAAAAAAAATTCTGTTTTGGAAGGTCAAAATGACCATTTTTTGAAAATTTGCCGGCCTCTCCTGTCCAGACGAACGGGGATAGAGAGTTGTCCTATATACTGAAGATAGAGTTCGACGAGCTGTATTCAACGCACTCTTCGGCTTTGTTGTTACTACACGCACTGCGGAGTTATGGCGGCTAGAATGTCGGCGGAAGGGTGGTTTAAACCCTTCCCCTTTTTTTCTCGAAAATCAGTTTGTGTTCGCGATTGCCATTTTGATGCTATCGTGTAAGAAGGTAGTCAAGGGGGAATACGGGGCCGCATCCCGTTCCACGGTATGGCCATTATTTCCGGGACTAGAGACTGAAATATTTTAGGTACCCAAAAATTGAGGTTAGAAAAAAGTGCGACGGATTTGCCGGATATTAGCGGTGATTACTAGGCAACCTGCGGGGATGCTACAGTTAAAAGGGCGGGCCTCTGAGTCGCTTCGTTTTCCTTGTGTAAAAAAAATTCTGTTTTGGAAGGTCAAAATGAATGTGTTTTGAAATTTTGCCGGCCTCTCCTGTCCAGACCAACGGGGATAGAGAGTTGTCCTTTATACTGAGGATAGAGTTCGACGAGCTGTATTCAACGCACTCTTCGGCTTTGTTCTTACTACACGGTCTACGGAGTTATGGCGGCTAGAATGTCGGCGGAAGGGTGGTTTAAACCCTTCCCCTTTTTTTCTCGAAAATCAGTTTGTGTTCGCGATTGCCATTTTGATGCTATCGTGTAAGAAGGTAGTCAAGGGGGAATACGGGGCCGCATCCCGTTCCTCGGTATGGCCATTATTTCCGGAAGTAGAGACTGAAATATTTTAGGTACCCAAAAATTGAGGTTAGAAAAAATTGCTACGGATTTGCCGGATATTAGCGGTGATTACTAGGCAACCTGCGGGGATGCTACAGTTAAAAGGGCGGGCCTCTGAGTCGCTTCGTTTTCCTTGTGTAAAAAAAATTCTGTTTTGGAAGGTCAAAATGACCATTTTTTGAAAATTTGCCGGCCTCTCCTGTCCAGACGAACGGGGATAGAGAGTTGTCCTTTATACTGAAGATAGAGTTCGACGAGCTGTATTCAACGCACTCTTCGGCTTTGTTGTTACTACACGCACAGCGGAGTTATGGCGGCTAGAATGTCGGCGGAAGGGTGGTTTAAACCCTTCCCCTTTTTTTCTCGAAAATCAGTTTGTGTTCGCGACCCTTCCCCTTTTTTTCTCGAAAATCAGTTTGTGTTCGCGATTGCCATTTTGATGCTATCGTGTAGGAAGGTAGTCAAGGGGGAATACGGGGCCGCATCCCGTTCCTCGGTATGGCCATTATTTCCGGAAGTAGAGACTGAAATATTTTAGGTACCCAAAAATTGAGGTTAGAAAAAAGTCCGACGGATTTGCCGGATATTAGCGGTGATTACTAGGCAACCTGCGGGGATGCTACAGTTAAAAGGGCGGGCCTCTGAGTCGCTTCGTTTTCCTTGTGTAAAAAAAATTCTGTTTTGGAAGGTCAAAATGACCATTTTTTGAAAATTTGCCGGCCTCTCCTGTCCAGACGAACGGGGATAGAGAGTTGTCCTTTATACTGAAGATAGAGTTCGACGAGCTGTATTCAACGCACTCTTCGGCTTTGTTGTTACTACACGCACTGCGGAGTTATGGCGGCTAGAATGTCGGCGGAAGGGTGGTTTAAACCCTTCCCCTTTTTTTCTCGAAAATCAGTTTGTGTTCGCGATTGCCATTTTGATGCAATCGTGTAGGAAGGTAGTCAAGGGGGAATACGGGACCGCATCCCGTTCCACGGTATGGCCATTATTTCCGGGACTAGAGACTGAAATATTTTAGGTACCCTAAAAATTGAGGTTAGAATAAAGTGCGACGGATTTGCCGGATATTAGCGGTGATTACTAGGCAACCTGCGGGGATGCTACAGTTAAAAGGGCGGGCCTATGAGTCGCTTCGTTTTCCTTGTGTAAAAAAAATTCTGATTTGGAAGGTGAGAATGACCATTTTTTTAAATTTTGCCGGCCTCTCCTGTCCAGACGAACGGGGATAGAGAGTTGTCCTCTATACTGAAGATAGAGTTCGACGAGCCGTATTCAACGCACTCTTCGGCTTTGTTGTTACTACACGCACTGCGGAGTTATGGCGGCTAGAATGTCGGCGGAAGGGTGGTTTAAACCCTTCCCCTTTTTTTCTCGAAAATCAGTTTGTGTTCGCGATTGCCATTTTGATGCTATCGTGTAAGAAGGTAGTCAAGGGGGAATACGGGGCCGCATCCCGTTCCTCGGTATGGCCATTATTTCCGGAAGTAGAGACTGAAATATTATAGGTACCCAAAAATTGAGGTTAGAAAAAAGTGCGACGGATTTGCCGGATATTAGCGGTGATTACTAGGCAACCTGCGGTGATGCTACAGTTAAAAGGGCGGGCCTCTGAGTCGCTTCGTTTTCCTTGTGTAAAAAAAATTCTGTTTTGGAAGGTCAAAATGAATGTGTTTTGAAATTTTGCCGGCCTCTCCTGTCCAGACCAACGGGGATAGAGAGTTGTCCTTTATACTGAGGATAGAGTTCGACGAGCTGTATTCAACGCACTCTTCGGCTTTGTTCTTACTACACGGTCTACGGAGTTATGGCGGCTAGAATGTCGGCGGAAGGGTGGTTTAAACCCTTCCCCTTTTTTTCTCGAAAATCAGTTTGTGTTCGCGATTGCCATTTTGATGCTATCGTGTAAGAAGGTAGTCAAGGGGGAATACGGGGCCGCATCCCGTTCCACGGTATGGCCATTATTTCCGGGTCTAGAGACTGAAATATTTTAGGTCCCCAAAAATTGAGGTTAGAAAAAAGTGCGACGGATTTGCCGGATATTAGCGGTGATTACTAGGCAACCTGCGGGGATGCTACAGTTAAAAGGGCGGGCCTCTGAGTCGCTTCGTTTTCCTTGTGTAAAAAAAATTCTGTTTTGGAAGGTCAAAATGACCATTATTTGAAAATTTGCCTGCCTCTTCTGTCCAGACGAACGGGGATAGAGAGTTGTCCTTTATACTGAAGATAGAATTCCACGAGCTGTATACAACACACTCTTCGGCTTTGTTGTTACTACACGCACTGCGGAGTTATGGCGGCTAGAATGTCGGCGGAAGGGTGGTTTAAACCCTTCCCCTTTTTTTCTCGAAAATCAGTTTGTGTTCGCGATTGCCATTTTGATGCTATCGTGTAAGAAGGTAGTCAAGGGGGAATACGGGGCCGCATCCCGTTCCTCGGTATGGCCATTATTTCCGGAAGTAGAGACTGAAATATTATAGGTACCCTAAAATTGAGGTTAGAAAAAAGTGCGACGGATTTGCCGGATATTAGCGGTGATTACTAGGCAACCTGCGGGGATGCTACAGTGAAAAGGGCGGGCCTCTGAGTCGCTTCGTTTTCCTTGTGTAAAAAAAATTCTGTTTTGGAAGGTCAAAATGACCATTTTTTGAAAATTTGCCGGCCTCTCCTGTCCAGACGAACGGGGATAGAGAGTTGTCCTTTATACTGAAGATAGAGTTCGACGAGCTGTATTCAACGCACTCTTCGGATTTGTTGTTACTACACGCACTGCGGAGTTATGGCGGCTAGAATGTCGGCGGAAGGGTGGTTTAATTTACCTTCCCCTTTTTTTCTCGAAAATCAGTTTGTGTTCGCGATTGCCATTTTGATGCTATCGTGTAAGAAGGTAGTCAAGGGGGAATACGGGGCCGCATCCCGTTCCACGGTATGGCCATTATTTCCGGGACTAGAGACTGAAATATTTTAGGTACCCAAAAATTGAGGTTAGAAAAAAGTGCGACGGATTTGCCGGATATTAGCGGTGATTACTAGGCAACCTGCGGGGATGCTACAGTTAAAAGGGCGGGCCTCTGAGTCGCTTCGTTTTCCTTGTGTAAAAAAAATTCTGTTTTGGAAGGTCAAAATGAATGTGTTTTGAAATTTTGCCGGCCTCTCCTGTCCAGACCAACGGGGATAGAGAGTTGTCCTTTATACTGAGGATAGAGTTCGACGAGCTGTATTCAACGCACTCTTCGGCTTTGTTCTTACTACACGGTCTACGGAGTTATGGCGGCTAGAATGTCGGCGGAAGGGTGGTTTAAACCCTTCCCCTTTTTTTCTCGAAAATCAGTTTGTGTTCGCGATTGCCATTTTGATGCTATCGTGTAAGAAGGTAGTCAAGGGGGAATACGGGGCCGCATCCCGTTCCACGGTATGGCCATTATTTCCGGGACTAGAGACTGAAATATTTTAGGTACCCAAAAATTGAGGTTAGAAAAAAGTGCGACGGATTTGCCGGATATTAGCGGTGATTACTAGGCAACCTGCGGGGATGCTACAGTTAAAAGGGCGGGCCTCTGAGTCGCTTCGTTTTCCTTGTGTAAAAAAAATTCTGTTTTGGAAGGTCAAAATGACCATTTTTTGAAAATTTGCCGGCCTCTCCTGTCCAGACGAACGGGGATAGAGAGTTGTCCTTTATACTGAAGATAGAGTTCGACGAGTTGTATTCAACGCACTCTTCGGCTTTGTTGTTACTACACGCACTGCGGAGTTATGGCGGCTAGAATGTCGGCGGAAGGGTGGTTTTAAACCCTTCCCCTTTTTTTCTCGAAAATCAGTTTGTGTTCGCGATTGCCATTTTGATGCTATCGTGTAAGAAGGTAGTCAAGGGGGAATACGGGGCCGCATCCCGTTCCTCGGTATGGCCATTATTTCCGGAAGTAGAGACTGAAATATTTTAGGTACCCAAAAATTGAGGTTAGAAGAAATTGCTACGGATTTGCCGGATATTAGCGGTGATTACTAGGCAACCTGCGGGGATGCTACAGTTAAAAGGGCGGGCCTCTGAGTCGCTTCGTTTTCCTTGTGTAAAAAAAATTCTGTTTTGGAAGGTCAAAATGACCATTTTTTGAAAATTTGCCGGCCTCTCCTGTCCAGACGAACGGGGATAGAGAGTTGTCCTTTATACTGAAGATAGAGTTCGACGAGCTGTATTCAACGCACTCTTCGGCTTTGTTGTTACTACACGCACAGCGGAGTTATGGCGGCTAGAATGTCGGCGGAAGGGTGGTTTAAACCCTTCCCCTTTTTTTCTCGAAAATCAGTTTGTGTTCGCGACCCTTCCCCTTTTTTTCTCGAAAATCAGTTTGTGTTCGCGATTGCCATTTTGATGCTATCGTGTAGGAAGGTAGTCAAGGGGGAATACGGGGCCGCATCCCGTTCCTCGGTATGGCCATTATTTCCGGAAGTAGAGACTGAAATATTTTAGGTACCCAAAAATTGAGGTTAGAAAAAAGTCCGACGGATTTGCCGGATATTAGCGGTGATTACTAGGCAACCTGCGGGGATGCTACAGTTAAAAGGGCGGGCCTCTGAGTCGCTTCGTTTTCCTTGTGTAAAAAAAATTCTGATTTGGAAGGTGAGAATGACCATTTTTTTAAATTTTGCCGGCCTCTCCTGTCCAGACGAACGGGGATAGAGAGTTGTCCTCTATACTGAAGATAGAGTTCGACGAGCCGTATTCAACGCACTCTTCGGCTTTGTTGTTACTACACGCACTGCGGAGTTATGGCGGCTAGAATGTCGGCGGAAGGGTGGTTTAAACCCTTCCCCTTTTTTTCTCGAAAATCAGTTTGTGTTCGCGATTGCCATTTTGATGCTATCGTGTAAGAAGGTAGTCAAGGGGGAATACGGGGCCGCATCCCGTTCCTCGGTATGGCCATTATTTCCGGAAGTAGAGACTGAAATATTATAGGTACCCAAAAATTGAGGTTAGAAAAAAGTGCGACGGATTTGCCGGATATTAGCGGTGATTACTAGGCAACCTGCGGTGATGCTACAGTTAAAAGGGCGGGCCTCTGAGTCGCTTCGTTTTCCTTGTGTAAAAAAAATTCTGTTTTGGAAGGTCAAAATGAATGTGTTTTGAAATTTTGCCGGCCTCTCCTGTCCAGACCAACGGGGATAGAGAGTTGTCCTTTATACTGAGGATAGAGTTCGACGAGCTGTATTCAACGCACTCTTCGGCTTTGTTCTTACTACACGGTCTACGGAGTTATGGCGGCTAGAATGTCGGCGGAAGGGTGGTTTAAACCCTTCCCCTTTTTTTCTCGAAAATCAGTTTGTGTTCGCGATTGCCATTTTGATGCTATCGTGTAAGAAGGTAGTCAAGGGGGAATACGGGGCCGCATCCCGTTCCACGGTATGGCCATTATTTCCGGGTCTAGAGACTGAAATATTTTAGGTCCCCAAAAATTGAGGTTAGAAAAAAGTGCGACGGATTTGCCGGATATTAGCGGTGATTACTAGGCAACCTGCGGGGATGCTACAGTTAAAAGGGCGGGCCTCTGAGTCGCTTCGTTTTCCTTGTGTAAAAAAAATTCTGTTTTGGAAGGTCAAAATGACCATTATTTGAAAATTTGCCTGCCTCTTCTGTCCAGACGAACGGGGATAGAGAGTTGTCCTTTATACTGAAGATAGAATTCCACGAGCTGTATACAACACACTCTTCGGCTTTGTTGTTACTACACGCACTGCGGAGTTATGGCGGCTAGAATGTCGGCGGAAGGGTGGTTTAAACCCTTCCCCTTTTTTTCTCGAAAATCAGTTTGTGTTCGCGATTGCCATTTTGATGCTATCGTGTAAGAAGGTAGTCAAGGGGGAATACGGGGCCGCATCCCGTTCCTCGGTATGGCCATTATTTCCGGAAGTAGAGACTGAAATATTATAGGTACCCTAAAATTGAGGTTAGAAAAAAGTGCGACGGATTTGCCGGATATTAGCGGTGATTACTAGGCAACCTGCGGGGATGCTACAGTGAAAAGGGCGGGCCTCTGAGTCGCTTCGTTTTCCTTGTGTAAAAAAAATTCTGTTTTGGAAGGTCAAAATGACCATTTTTTGAAAATTTGCCGGCCTCTCCTGTCCAGACGAACGGGGATAGAGAGTTGTCCTTTATACTGAAGATAGAGTTCGACGAGCTGTATTCAACGCACTCTTCGGATTTGTTGTTACTACACGCACTGCGGAGTTATGGCGGCTAGAATGTCGGCGGAAGGGTGGTTTAATTTACCTTCCCCTTTTTTTCTCGAAAATCAGTTTGTGTTCGCGATTGCCATTTTGATGCTATCGTGTAAGAAGGTAGTCAAGGGGGAATACGGGGCCGCATCCCGTTCCACGGTATGGCCATTATTTCCGGGACTAGAGACTGAAATATTTTAGGTACCCAAAAATTGAGGTTAGAAAAAAGTGCGACGGATTTGCCGGATATTAGCGGTGATTACTAGGCAACCTGCGGGGATGCTACAGTTAAAAGGGCGGGCCTCTGAGTCGCTTCGTTTTCCTTGTGTAAAAAAAATTCTGTTTTGGAAGGTCAAAATGAATGTGTTTTGAAATTTTGCCGGCCTCTCCTGTCCAGACCAACGGGGATAGAGAGTTGTCCTTTATACTGAGGATAGAGTTCGACGAGCTGTATTCAACGCACTCTTCGGCTTTGTTCTTACTACACGGTCTACGGAGTTATGGCGGCTAGAATGTCGGCGGAAGGGTGGTTTAAACCCTTCCCCTTTTTTTCTCGAAAATCAGTTTGTGTTCGCGATTGCCATTTTGATGCTATCGTGTAAGAAGGTAGTCAAGGGGGAATACGGGGCCGCATCCCGTTCCACGGTATGGCCATTATTTCCGGGACTAGAGACTGAAATATTTTAGGTACCCAAAAATTGAGGTTAGAAAAAAGTGCGACGGATTTGCCGGATATTAGCGGTGATTACTAGGCAACCTGCGGGGATGCTACAGTTAAAAGGGCGGGCCTCTGAGTCGCTTCGTTTTCCTTGTGTAAAAAAAATTCTGTTTTGGAAGGTCAAAATGACCATTTTTTGAAAATTTGCCGGCCTCTCCTGTCCAGACGAACGGGGATAGAGAGTTGTCCTTTATACTGAAGATAGAGTTCGACGAGTTGTATTCAACGCACTCTTCGGCTTTGTTGTTACTACACGCACTGCGGAGTTATGGCGGCTAGAATGTCGGCGGAAGGGTGGTTTTAAACCCTTCCCCTTTTTTTCTCGAAAATCAGTTTGTGTTCGCGATTGCCATTTTGATGCTATCGTGTAAGAAGGTAGTCAAGGGGGAATACGGGGCCGCATCCCGTTCCTCGGTATGGCCATTATTTCCGGAAGTAGAGACTGAAATATTTTAGGTACCCAAAAATTGAGGTTAGAAGAAATTGCTACGGATTTGCCGGATATTAGCGGTGATTACTAGGCAACCTGCGGGGATGCTACAGTTAAAAGGGCGGGCCTCTGAGTCGCTTCGTTTTCCTTGTGTAAAAAAAATTCTGTTTTGGAAGGTCAAAATGACCATTTTTTGAAAATTTGCCGGCCTCTCCTGTCCAGACGAACGGGGATAGAGAGTTGTCCTTTATACTGAAGATAGAGTTCGACGAGCTGTATTCAACGCACTCTTCGGCTTTGTTGTTACTACACGCACAGCGGAGTTATGGCGGCTAGAATGTCGGCGGAAGGGTGGTTTAAACCCTTCCCCTTTTTTTCTCGAAAATCAGTTTGTGTTCGCGACCCTTCCCCTTTTTTTCTCGAAAATCAGTTTGTGTTCGCGATTGCCATTTTGATGCTATCGTGTAGGAAGGTAGTCAAGGGGGAATACGGGGCCGCATCCCGTTCCTCGGTATGGCCATTATTTCCGGAAGTAGAGACTGAAATATTTTAGGTACCCAAAAATTGAGGTTAGAAAAAAGTCCGACGGATTTGCCGGATATTAGCGGTGATTACTAGGCAACCTGCGGGGATGCTACAGTTAAAAGGGCGGGCCTCTGAGTCGCTTCGTTTTCCTTGTGTAAAAAAAATTCTGTTTTGGAAGGTCAAAATGACCATTTTTTGAAAATTTGCCGGCCTCTCCTGTCCAGACGAACGGGGATAGAGAGTTGTCCTTTATACTGAAGATAGAGTTCGACGAGCTGTATTCAACGCACTCTTCGGCTTTGTTGTTACTACACGCACTGCGGAGTTATGGCGGCTAGATGTCGGCGGAAGGGTGGTTTAAACCCTTCCCCTTTTTTTCTCGAAAATCAGCTTGTGTTCGCGATTGCCATTTTGATGCAATCGTGTAGGAAGGTAGTCAAGGGGGAATACGGGACCGCATCCCGTTCCACGGTATGGCCATTATTTCCGGGACTAGAGACTGAAATATTTTAGGTACCCTAAAAATTGAGGTTAGAATAAAGTGCGACGGATTTGCCGGATATTAGCGGTGATTACTAGGCAACCTGCGGGGATGCTACAGTTAAAAGGGCGGGCCTCTGAGTCGCTTCGTTTTCCTTGTGTAAAAAAAATTCTGTTTTGGAAGGTCAAAATGAATGTGTTTTGAAATTTTGCCGGCCTCTCCTGTCCAGACCAACGGGGATAGAGAGTTGTCCTTTATACTGAGGATAGAGTTCGACGAGCTGTATTCAACGCACTCTTCGGCTTTGTTCTTACTACACGGTCTACGGAGTTATGGCGGCTAGAATGTCGGCGGAAGGGTGGTTTAAACCCTTCCCCTTTTTTTCTCGAAAATCAGTTTGTGTTCGCGATTGCCATTTTGATGCTATCGTGTAAGAAGGTAGTCAAGGGGGAATACGGGGCCGCATCCCGTTCCACGGTATGGCCATTATTTCCGGGACTAGAGACTGAAATATTTTAGGTACCCAAAAATTGAGGTTAGAAAAAAGTGCGACGGATTTGCCGGATATTAGCGGTGATTACTAGGCAACCTGCGGGGATGCTACAGTTAAAAGGGCGGGCCTCTGAGTCGCTTCGTTTTCCTTGTGTAAAAAAAATTCTGTTTTGGAAGGTCAAAATGACCATTTTTTGAAAATTTGCCGGCCTCTCCTGTCCAGACGAACGGGGATAGAGAGTTGTCCTTTATACTGAAGATAGAGTTCGACGAGTTGTATTCAACGCACTCTTCGGCTTTGTTGTTACTACACGCACTGCGGAGTTATGGCGGCTAGAATGTCGGCGGAAGGGTGGTTTTAAACCCTTCCCCTTTTTTTCTCGAAAATCAGTTTGTGTTCGCGATTGCCATTTTGATGCTATCGTGTAAGAAGGTAGTCAAGGGGGAATACGGGGCCGCATCCCGTTCCTCGGTATGGCCATTATTTCCGGAAGTAGAGACTGAAATATTTTAGGTACCCAAAAATTGAGGTTAGAAAAAATTGCTACGGATTTGCCGGATATTAGCGGTGATTACTAGGCAACCTGCGGGGATGCTACAGTTAAAAGGGCGGGCCTCTGAGTCGCTTCGTTTTCCTTGTGTAAAAAAAATTCTGTTTTGGAAGGTCAAAATGACCATTTTTTGAAAATTTGCCGGCCTCTCCTGTCCAGACGAACGGGGATAGAGAGTTGTCCTTTATACTGAAGATAGAGTTCGACGAGCTGTATTCAACGCACTCTTCGGCTTTGTTGTTACTACACGCACAGCGGAGTTATGGCGGCTAGAATGTCGGCGGAAGGGTGGTTTAAACCCTTCCCCTTTTTTTCTCGAAAATCAGTTTGTGTTCGCGACCCTTCCCCTTTTTTTCTCGAAAATCAGTTTGTGTTCGCGATTGCCATTTTGATGCTATCGTGTAGGAAGGTAGTCAAGGGGGAATACGGGGCCGCATCCCGTTCCTCGGTATGGCCATTATTTCCGGAAGTAGAGACTGAAATATTTTAGGTCCCCAAAAATTGAGGTTAGAAAAAAGTCCGACGGATTTGCCGGATATTAGCGGTGATTACTAGGCAACCTGCGGGGATGCTACAGTTAAAAGGGCGGGCCTCTGAGTCGCTTCGTTTTCCTTGTGTAAAAAAAATTCTGTTTTGGAAGGTCAAAATGACCATTTTTTGAAAATTTGCCGGCCTCTCCTGTCCAGACGAACGGGGATAGAGAGTTGTCCTTTATACTGAAGATAGAGTTCGACGAGCTGTATTCAACGCACTCTTCGGCTTTGTTGTTACTACACGCACTGCGGAGTTATGGCGGCTAGATGTCGGCGGAAGGGTGGTTTAAACCCTTCCCCTTTTTTTCTCGAAAATCAGTTTGTGTTCGCGATTGCCATTTTGATGCAATCGTGTAGGAAGGTAGTCAAGGGGGAATACGGGACCGCATCCCGTTCCACGGTATGGCCATTATTTCCGGGACTAGAGACTGAAATATTTTAGGTACCCTAAAAATTGAGGTTAGAATAAAGTGCGACGGATTTGCCGGATATTAGCGGTGATTACTAGGCAACCTGCGGGGATGCTACAGTTAAAAGGGCGGGCCTATGAGTCGCTTCGTTTTCCTTGTGTAAAAAAAATTCTGATTTGGAAGGTGAGAATGACCATTTTTTTTAATTTTGCCGGCCTCTCCTGTCCAGACGAACGGGGATAGAGAGTTGTCCTCTATACTGAAGATAGAGTTCGACGAGCTGTATTCAACGCACTCTTCGGCTTTGTTGTTACTACACGCACTGCGGAGTTATGGCGGCTAGAATGTCGGCGGAAGGGTGGTTTAAACCCTTCCCCTTTTTTTCTCGAAAATCAGTTTGTGTTCGCGATTGCCATTTTGATGCTATCGTGTAAGAAGTTAGTCAAGGGGGAATACGGGGCCGCATCCCGTTCCTCGGTATGGCCATTATTTCCGGAAGTAGAGACTGAAATATTATAGGTACCCAAAAATTGAGGTTAGAAAAAAGTGCGACGGATTTGCCGGATATTAGCGGTGATTACTAGGCAACCTGCGGTGATGCTACAGTTAAAAGGGCGGGCCTCTGAGTCGCTTCGTTTTCCTTGTGTAAAAAAAATTCTGTTTTGGAAGGTCAAAATGAATGTGTTTTGAAATTTTGCCGGCCTCTCCTGTCCAGACCAACGGGGATAGAGAGTTGTCCTTTATACTGAGGATAGAGTTCGACGAGCTGTATTCAACGCACTCTTCGGCTTTGTTCTTACTATACGGTCTACGGAGTTATGGCGGCTAGAATGTCGGCGGAAGGGTGGTTTAAACCCTTCCCCTTTTTTTCTCGAAAATCAGTTTGTGTTCGCGATTGCCATTTTGATGCTATCGTGTAAGAAGGTAGTCAAGGGGGAATACGGGGCCGCATCCCGTTCCACGGTATGGCCATTATTTCCGGGTCTAGAGACTGAAATATTTTAGCTCCCCAAAAATTGAGGTTAGAAAAAAGTGCGACGGATTTGCCGGATATTAGCGGTGATTACTAGGCAACCTGCGGGGATGCTACAGTTAAAAGGGCGGGCCTCTGAGTCGCTTCGTTTTCCTTGTGTAAAAAAAATTCTGTTTTGGAAGGTCAAAATGACCATTATTTGAAAATTTGCCTGCCTCTCCTGTCCAGACGAACGGGGATAGAGAGTTGTCCTTTATACTGAAGATAGAATTCCACGAGCTGTATACAACGCACTCTTCGGCTTTGTTGTTACTACACGCACTGCGGAGTTATGGCGGCTAGAATGTCGGCGGAAGGGTGGTTTAAACCCTTCCCCTTTTTTTCTCGAAAATCAGTTTGTGTTCGCGATTGCCATTTTGATGCTATCGTGTAAGAAGGTAGTCAAGGGGGAATACGGGGCCGCATCCCGTTCCTCGGTATGGCCATTATTTCCGTAAGTGGAGACTGAAATATTATAGGTACCCAAAAATTGAGGTTAGAAAAAATTGCTACGGATTTGCCGGATATTAGCGGTGATTACTAGGCAACCTGCGGGGATGCTACAGTTAAAAGGGCGGGCCTCTGAGTCGCTTCGTTTTCCTTGTGTAAAAAAAATTCTGATTTGGAAGGTCAGAATGACCATTTTTTTAAATTTTGCCGGCCTCTCCTGTCCAGACGAACGGGGATAGAGAGTTGTCCTCTATACTGAAGATAGAGTTCGACGAGCTGTATTCAACGCACTCTTCGGCTTTGTTGTTACTACACGCACTGCGGAGTTATGGCGGCTAGAATGTCGGCGGAAGGGTGGTTTAAACCCTTCCCCTTTTTTTCTCGAAAATCAGTTTGTGTTCGCGATTGCCATTTTGATGCTATCGTGTAAGAAGGTAGTCAAGGGGGAAAACGGGGCCGCATCCCGTTCCTCGGTATGGCCATTATTTCCGGAAGTAGAGACTGAAATATTATAGGTACCCAAAAATTGAGGTTAGAAAAAAGTGCGACGGATTTGCCGGATATTAGCGGTGATTACTAGGCAACCTGCGGGGATGCTACAGTTAAAAGGGCGGGCCTCTGAGTCGCTTCGTTTTCCTTGTGTAAAAAAATTCTGTTTTGGAAGGTCAAAATGAATGTGTTTTGAAATTTTGCCGGTTTCTCCTGTCCAGACCAACGGGGATAGAGAGTTGTCCTTTATACTGAGGATAGAGTTCGACGAGCTGTATTCAACGCACTCTTCGGCTTTGTTCTTACTACACGCACTACGGAGTTATGGCGGCTAGAATGTCGGCGGAAGGGTGGTTTAAACCCTTCCCCTTTTTTTCTCGAAAATCAGTTTGTGTTCGCGATTGCCATTTTGATGCTATCGTGTAAGAAGGTAGTCAAGGGGGAATACGGGGCCGCATCCCGTTCCACGATATGGCTATTATTTCCGGGACTAGAGACTGAAATATTTTAGGTACCCAAAAATTGAGGTTAGAAAAAAGTGCGACGGATTTGCCGGATATTAGCGGTGATTACTAGGCAACCTGCGGGGATGCTACAGTTAAAAGGGCGGGCCTCTGAGTCGCTTCGTTTTCCTTGTGTAAAAAAAATTCTGTTTTGGAAGGTCAAAATGACCATTATTTGAAAATTTGCCTGCCTCTCCTGTCCAGACGAACGGGGATAGAGAGTTGTCCTCTATACTGAAGATAGAATTCCACGAGCTGTATACAACGCACTCTTCGGCTTTGTTGTTACTACACGCACTGCGGAGTTATGGCGGCTAGAATGTCGGCGGAAGGGTGGTTTAAACCCTTCCCCTTTTTTTCTCGAAAATCAGTTTGTGTTCGCGATTGCCATTTTGATGCTATCGTGTAAGAAGGTAGTCAAGGGGGAATACGGGGCCGCATCCCGTTCCTCGGTATGGCCATTATTTCCGGAAGTGGAGACTGAAATATTATAGGTACCCAAAAATTGAGGTTAGAAAAAATTGCTACGGATTTGCCGGATATTAGCGGTGATTACTAGGCAACCTGCGGGGATGCTACAGTTAAAAGGGCGGGCCTCTGAGTCGCTTCGTTTTCCTTGTGTAAAAAAAATTCTGTTTTGGAAGGTCAAAATGAATGTGTTTTGAAATTTTGCCGGCCTCTCCTGTCCAGACCAACGGGGATAGAGAGTTGTCCTTTATACTGAGGATAGAGTTCGACGAGCTGTATTCAACGCACTCTTCGGCTTTGTTCTTACTATACGGTCTACGGAGTTATGGCGGCTAGAATGTCGGCGGAAGGGTGGTTTAAACCCTTCCCCTTTTTTTCTCGAAAATCAGTTTGTGTTCGCGATTGCCATTTTGATGCTATCGTGTAAGAAGGTAGTCAAGGGGGAATACGGGGCCGCATCCCGTTCCACGGTATGGCCATTATTTCCGGGTCTAGAGACTGAAATATTTTAGCTCCCCAAAAATTGAGGTTAGAAAAAAGTGCGACGGATTTGCCGGATATTAGCGGTGATTACTAGGCAACCTGCGGGGATGCTACAGTTAAAAGGGCGGGCCTCTGAGTCGCTTCGTTTTCCTTGTGTAAAAAAAATTCTGTTTTGGAAGGTCAAAATGACCATTATTTGAAAATTTGCCTGCCTCTCCTGTCCAGACGAACGGGGATAGAGAGTTGTCCTTTATACTGAAGATAGAATTCCACGAGCTGTATACAACGCACTCTTCGGCTTTGTTGTTACTACACGCACTGCGGAGTTATGGCGGCTAGAATGTCGGCGGAAGGGTGGTTTAAACCCTTCCCCTTTTTTTCTCGAAAATCAGTTTGTGTTCGCGATTGCCATTTTGATGCTATCGTGTAAGAAGGTAGTCAAGGGGGAATACGGGGCCGCATCCCGTTCCTCGGTATGGCCATTATTTCCGTAAGTGGAGACTGAAATATTATAGGTACCCAAAAATTGAGGTTAGAAAAAATTGCTACGGATTTGCCGGATATTAGCGGTGATTACTAGGCAACCTGCGGGGATGCTACAGTTAAAAGGGCGGGCCTCTGAGTCGCTTCGTTTTCCTTGTGTAAAAAAAATTCTGATTTGGAAGGTCAGAATGACCATTTTTTGAAATTTTGCCGGCCTCTCCTGTCCAGACGAACGGGGATAGAGAGTTGTCCTCTATACTGAAGATAGAGTTCGACGAGCTGTATTCAACGCACTCTTCGGCTTTGTTGTTACTACACGCACTGCGGAGTTATGGCGGCTAGAATGTCGGCGGAAGGGTGGTTTAAACCCTTCCCCTTTTTTTCTCGAAAATCAGTTTGTGTTCGCGATTGCCATTTTGATGCTATCGTGTAAGAAGGTAGTCAAGGGGGAAAACGGGGCCGCATCCCGTTCCTCGGTATGGCCATTATTTCCGGAAGTAGAGACTGAAATATTATAGGTACCCAAAAATTGAGGTTAGAAAAAAGTGCGACGGATTTGCCGGATATTAGCGGTGATTACTAGGCAACCTGCGGGGATGCTACAGTTAAAAGGGCGGGCCTCTGAGTCGCTTCGTTTTCCTTGTGTAAAAAAATTCTGTTTTGGAAGGTCAAAATGAATGTGTTTTGAAATTTTGCCGGTTTCTCCTGTCCAGACCAACGGGGATAGAGAGTTGTCCTTTATACTGAGGATAGAGTTCGACGAGCTGTATTCAACGCACTCTTCGGCTTTGTTCTTACTACACGCACTACGGAGTTATGGCGGCTAGAATGTCGGCGGAAGGGTGGTTTAAACCCTTCCCCTTTTTTTCTCGAAAATCAGTTTGTGTTCGCGATTGCCATTTTGATGCTATCGTGTAAGAAGGTAGTCAAGGGGGAATACGGGGCCGCATCCCGTTCCACGATATGGCTATTATTTCCGGGACTAGAGACTGAAATATTTTAGGTACCCAAAAATTGAGGTTAGAAAAAAGTGCGACGGATTTGCCGGATATTAGCGGTGATTACTAGGCAACCTGCGGGGATGCTACAGTTAAAAGGGCGGGCCTCTGAGTCGCTTCGTTTTCCTTGTGTAAAAAAAATTCTGTTTTGGAAGGTCAAAATGACCATTATTTGAAAATTTGCCTGCCTCTCCTGTCCAGACGAACGGGGATAGAGAGTTGTCCTTTATACTGAAGATAGAATTCCACGAGCTGTATACAACGCACTCTTCGGCTTTGTTGTTACTACACGCACTGCGGAGTTATGGCGGCTAGAATGTCGGCGGAAGGGTGGTTTAAACCCTTCCCCTTTTTTTCTCGAAAATCAGTTTGTGTTCGCGATTGCCATTTTGATGCTATCGTGTAAGAAGGTAGTCAAGGGGGAATACGGGGCCGCATCCCGTTCCTCGGTATGGCCATTATTTCCGGAAGTGGAGACTGAAATATTATAGGTACCCAAAAATTGAGGTTAGAAAAAATTGCTACGGATTTGCCGGATATTAGCGGTGATTACTAGGCAACCTGCGGGGATGCTACAGTTAAAAGGGCGGGCCTCTGAGTCGCTTCGTTTTCCTTGTGTAAAAAAAATTCTGATTTGGAAGGTCAGAATGACCATTTTTTGAAATTTTGCCGGCCTCTCCTGTCCAGACGAACGGGGATAGAGAGTTGTCCTCTATACTGAAGATAGAGTTCGACGAGCTGTATTCAACGCACTCTTCGGCTTTGTTGTTACTACACGCACTGCGGAGTTATGGCGGCTAGAATGTCGGCGGAAGGGTGGTTTAAACCCTTCCCCTTTTTTTCTCGAAAATCAGTTTGTGTTCGCGATTGCCATTTTGATGCTATCGTGTAAGAAGGTAGTCAAGGGGGAATACGGGGCCGCATCCCGTTCCACGATATGGCTATTATTTCCGGGACTAGAGACTGAAATATTTTAGGTACCCAAAAATTGAGGTTAGAAAAAAGTGCGACGGATTTGCCGGATATTAGCGGTGATTACTAGGCAACCTGCGGGGATGCTACAGTTAAAAGGGCGGGCCTCTGAGTCGCTTCGTTTTCCTTGTGTAAAAAAAATTCTGTTTTGGAAGGTCAAAATGAATGTGTTTTGAAATTTTGCCGGCCTCTCCTGTCCAGACCAACGGGGATAGAGAGTTGTCCTTTATACTGAAGATAGAATTCCACGAGCTGTATACAACGCACTCTTCGGCTTTGCTGTTACTACACGCACTGCGGAGTTATGGCGGCTAGAATGTCGGCGGAAGGGTGGTTTAAACCCTTCCCCTTTTTTTTCTCGAAAATCAGTTTGTGTTCGCGATTGCCATTTTGATGCTATCGTGTAAGAAGGTAGTCAAGGGGGAATAAGGGGCCGCATCCCGTTCCTCGGTATGGCCATTATTTCCGGAAGTAGAGACTGAAATATTATAGGTACCCAAAAATTGAGGTTAGAAAAAGTGCGACGGATTTGCCGGATATTAGCGGTGATTACTAGGCAACCTGCGGGGATGCTACAGTTAAAAGGGCGGGCCTCTGAGTCGCTTCGTTTTCCTTGTGTAAAAAAAATTCTGTTTTGGAAGGAAAAAATGACAATTTTTTGAAAATTTGGCGGCCTCTCCTGTCCAGACGAACGGGGATAGAGAGTTGTCCTTTATACTGAAGATAGAGTTCGACGAGCTGTATTCAACGCACTCTTCGGCTTTGTTGTTACTACACGCACTGCGGAGTTATGGCGGCTAGAATGTCGGCGGAAGGGTGGTTTTAAACCCTTCCCCTTTTTTTCTCGAAAATCAGTTTGTGTTCGCGATTGCCATTTTGATGCTATCGTGTAAGAAGGTACTCAAGGGGGAATACGGGGCCGCATCCCGTTCCTCGGTATGGCCATTATTTCCGGAAGTAGAGACTGAAATATTTTAGGTACCCAAAAATTGAGGTTAGAAAAAATTGCTACGGATTTGCCGGATATTAGCGGTGATTACTAGGCAACCTGCGGGGATGCTACAGTTAAAAGGGCGGGCCTCTGAGTCGCTTCGTTTTCCTTGTGTAAAAAAAATTCTGTTTTGGAAGGTCAAAATGACCATTTTTTGAAAATTTGCCGGCCTCTCCTGTCCAGACGAACGGGGATAGAGAGTTGTCCTTTATACTGAAGATAGAGTTCGACGAGCTGTATTCAACGCACTCTTCGGCTTTGTTGTTACTACACGCACAGCGGAGTTATGGCGGCTAGAATGTCGGCGGAAGGGTGGTTTAAACCCTTCCCCTTTTTTTCTCGAAAATCAGTTTGTGTTCGCGACCCTTCCCCTTTTTTTCTCGAAAATCAGTTTGTGTTCGCGATTGCCATTTTGATGCTATCGTGTAGGAAGGTAGTCAAGGGGGAATACGGGGCCGCATCCCGTTCCTCGGTATGGCCATTATTTCCGGAAGTAGAGACTGAAATATTTTAGGTACCCAAAAATTGAGGTTAGAAAAAAGTGCGACGGATTTGCCGGATATTAGCGGTGATTACTAGGCAACCTGCGGGGATGCTACAGTTAAAAGGGCGGGCCTCTGAGTCGCTTCGTTTTCCTTGTGTAAAAAAAATTCTGTTTTGGAAGGTCAAAATGACCATTTTTTGAAAATTTGCCGGCCTCTCCTGTCCAGACGAACGGGGATAGAGAGTTGTCCTTTATACTGAAGATAGAGTTCGACGAGCTGTATTCAACGCACTCTTCGGCTTTGTTGTTACTACACGCACTGCGGAGTTATGGCGGCTAGAATGTCGGCGGAAGGGTGGTTTAAACCCTTCCCCTTTTTTTCTCGAAAATCAGTTTGTGTTCGCGATTGCCATTTTGATGCAATCGTGTAGGAAGGTAGTCAAGGGGGAATACGGGGCCGCATCCCGTTCCACGGTATGGCCATTATTTCCGGGACTAGAGACTGAAATATTTTAGGTACCCAAAAATTGAGGTTAGAATAAAGTGCGACGGATTTGCCGGATATTAGCGGTGATTACTAGGCAACCTGCGGGGATGCTACTGTTAAATGGGCGGGCCTATGAGTCGCTTCGTTTTCCTTGTGTAAAAAAAATTCTGATTTGGAAGGTCAGAATGACCATTTTTTGAAATTTTGCCGGCCTCTCCTGTCCAGACGAACGGGGATAGAGAGTTGTCCTCTATACTGAAGATAGAGTTCGACGAGCTGTATTCAACGCACTCTTCGGCTTTGTTGTTACTACACGCACTGCGGAGTTATGGCGGCTAGAATGTCTCGAAAATCAGTTTGTGTTCGCGATTGCCATTTTGATGCTATCGTGTAAGAAGGTAGTCAAGGGGGAATACGGGGCCGCATCCCGTTCCACGGTATGGCCATTATTTCCGGGTCTAGAGACTGAAATATTTTAGGTCCCCAAAAATTGAGGTTAGAAAAAAGTGCGACGGATTTGCCGGATATTAGCGGTGATTACTAGGCAACCTGCGGGGATGCTACAGTTAAAAGGGCGGGCCTCTGAGTCGCTTCGTTTTCCTTGTGTAAAAAAAATTCTGATTTGGAAGGTCAAAATGACCATTATTTGAAAATTTGCCTGCCTCTCCTGTCCAGACGAACGGGGATAGAGAGTTGTCCTTTATACTGAAGATAGAATTCCACGAGCTGTATACAACGCACTCTTCGGCTTTGTTGTTACTACACGCACTGCGGAGTTATGGCGGCTAGAATGTCGGCGGAAGGGTTTAAACCACCCTTCCCCTTTTTTTCTCGAAAATCAGTTTGTGTTCGCGATTGCCATTTTGATGCTATCGTGTAAGAAGGTAGTCAAGGGGGAATACGGGGCCGCATCCCGTTCCTCGGTATGGCCATTATTTCCGGAAGTAGAGACTGAAATATTATAGGTACCCAAAAATTGAGGTTAGAAAAAATTGCTACGGATTTGCCGGATATTAGCGGTGATTACTAGGCAACCTGCGGGGATGCTACAGTTAAAAGGGCGGGCCTCTGAGTCGCTTCGTTTTCCTTGTGTAAAAAAAATTCTGATTTGGAAGGTCAGAATGACCATTTTTTGAAATTTTGCCGGCCTCTCCTGTCCAGACGAACGGGGATAGAGAGTTGTCCTCTATACTGAAGATAGAGTTCGACGAGCTGTATTCAACGCACTCTTCGGCTTTGTTGTTACTACACGCACTGCGGAGTTATGACGGCTAGAATGTCGGCGGAAGGGTGGTTTAAACCCTTCCCCTTTTTTTCTCGAAAATCAGTTTGTGTTCGCGATTGCCATTTTGATGCTATCGTGTAAGAAGGTAGTCAAGGGGGAAAACGGGGCCGCATCCCGTTCCTCGGTATGGCCATTATTTCCGGAAGTAGAGACTGAAATATTATAGGTACCCAAAAATTGAGGTTAGAAAAATTGCGACGGATTTGCCGGATATTAGCGGTGATTACTAGGCAACCTGCGGGGATGCTACAGTTAAAAGGGCGGGCCTCTGAGTCGCTTCGTTTTCCTTGTGTAAAAAAAATTCTGTTTTGGAAGGTCAAAATGAATGTGTTTTGAAATTTTGCCGGCCTCTCCTGTCCAGACCAACGGGGATAGAGAGTTGTCCTTTATACTGAGGATAGAGGTCGACGAGCTGTATTCAACGCACTCTTCGGCTTTGTTCTTACTACACGCACTACGGATTTAAGGCGGCTAGAATGTCGGCGGAAGGGTGGTTTAAACCCTTCCCCTTTTTTTTCTCGAAAATCAGTTTGTGTTCGCGATTGCCATTTTGATGCTATCGTGTAAGAAGGTAGTCAAGGGGGAATACGGGGCCGCATCCCGTTCCACGATATGGCTATTATTTCCGGGACTAGAGACTGAAATATTTTAGGTACCCAAAAATTGAGGTTAGAAAAAAGTGCGACGGATTTGCCGGATATTAGCGGTGATTACTAGGCAACCTGCGGGGATGCTACAGTTAAAAGGGCGGTCCTCTGAGTCGCTTCGTTTTCCTTGTGTAAAAAAAATTCTGTTTTGGAAGGTCAAAATGACCATTATTAGAAAATTTGCCTGCCTCTCCTGTCCAGACGAGAGGAGATAGAGAGTTGTCCTTTATACTGAAGATAGAATTCCACGAGCTGTATACAACGCACTCTTCGGCTTTGCTGTTACTACACGCACTGCGGAGTTATGGCGGCTAGAATGTCGGCGGAAGGGTGGTTTAAACCCTTCCCCTTTTTTTCTCGAAAATCAGTTTGTGTTCGCGATTGCCATTTTGATGCTATCGTGTAAGAAGGTAGTCAAGGGGGAATACGGGGCCGCATCCCGTTCCTCGGTATGGCCATTATTTCCGGAAGTAGAGACTGAAATATTATAGGTACCCAAAAATTGAGGTTAGAAAAAGTGCGACGGATTTGCTGGATATTAGCGGTGATTACTAGGCAACCTGCGGGGATGCTACAGTTAAAAGGGCGGGCCTCTGAGTCGCTTCGTTTTCCTTGTGTAAAAAAAATTCTGTTTTGGAATGAAAAAATGACAATTTTTTGAAAATTTGCCGGCCTCTCCTGTCCAGACGAACGGGGATAGAGAGTTGTCCTTTATACTGAAGATAGAGTTCGACGAGCTGTATTTAACGCACTCTTCGGCTTTGTTGTTACTACACGCACTGCGGAGTTATGGCGGCTGGAATGTCGGCGGAAGGGTGGTTTAAACCCTTCCCCTTTTTTTCTCGAAAATCAGTTTGTGTTCGCGATTGTCATTTTGATGCTATCGTGTAGGAAGGTAGTCAAGGGGGAATACGGGGCCGCATCCCGTTCCTCGGTATGGCCATTATTTCCGGAAGTAGAGACTGAAATATTTTAGGTACCCAAAAATTGAGGTTAGAAAAAAGTGCGACGAATTTGTCGGATATTAGCGGTGATTACTAGGCAACCTGCGGGGATGCTACAGTTAAAAGGGCGGGCCTCTGAGTCGCTTCGTTTTCCTTGTGTAAAAAAAATTCTGTTTTGGAAGGTCAAAATGACCATTTTTTGAAAATTTGCCGGCCTCTCCTGTCCAGACGAACGGGGATAGAGAGTTGTCCTCTATACTGAAGATAGAGTTCGACGAGCTGTATTCAACGCACTCTTCGGCTTTGTTCTTACTGCACGGTCTACGGAGTTATGGCGGCTAGAATGTCGGCGGAAGGGTGGTTTTAAACCCTTCCTCTTTTTTTCTCGAAAATCAGTTTGTGTTCGCGATTGCCATTTTGATGCTATCGTGTAAGAAGGTAGTCAAGGGGGAATACGGGGCCGCATCCCGTTCCTCGGTATGGCCATTATTTCCGGAAGTAGAGACTGAAATATTATAGGTACCCAAAAATTGAGGTTAGAAAAAAGTGCGACGGATTTGCCGGATATTAGCGGTGATTACTAGGCAACCTGCGGGGATGCTACAGTTAAAAGGGCGGGCCTCTGAGTCGCTTCGTTTTCCTTGTGTAAAAAAAAATCTGTTTTGGAAGGTCAAAATGAATGTATTTTGAAATTTTGCCGGCCTCTCCTGTCCAGACCAACGGGGATAGAGAGTTGTCCTTTATACTGAGGATAGAGTTCGACGAGCTGTATTCAACGCACTCTTCGGCTTTGTTCTTACTACACGGTCTACGGAGTTATGGCGGCTAGAATGTCGGCGGAAGGGTGGTTTAAACCCTTCCCCTTTTTTTCTCGAAAATCAGTTAGTGTTCGCGATTGCCATTTTGATGCTATCGTGTAAGAAGGTAGTCAAGGGGGAATACGGGGCCGCATCCCGTTCCACGGTATGGCCATTATTTCCGGGTCTAGAGACTGAAATATTTTAGGTCCCCAAAAATTGAGGTTAGAAAAAAGTGCGACGGATTTGCCGGATATTAGCGGTGATTACTAGGCAACCTGCGGGGATGCTACAGTTAAAAGGGCGGGCCTCTGAGTCGCTTCGTTTTCCTTGTGTAAAAAAAATTCTGTTTTGGAAGGTCAAAATGACCATTATTTGAAAATTTGCCTGCCTCTCCTGTCCAGACGAACGGGGATAGAGAGTTGTCCTTTATACTGAAGATAGAATTCCACGAGCTGTATTTAACGCACTCTTCGGCTTTGTTGTTACTACACGCACTGCGGAGTTATGGCGGCTAGAATGTCGGCGGAAGGGTGGTTTAAACCCTTCCCCTTTTTTTCTCGAAAATCAGTTTGTGTTCGCGATTGCCATTTTGATGCTATCGTGTAAGAAGGTAGTCAAGGGGGAATACGGGGCCGCATCCCGTTCCTCGGTATGGCCATTATTTCCGGAAGTAGAGACTGAAATATTATAGGTACCCAAAAATTGAGGTTAGAAAAAATTGCTACGGATTTGCCGGATATTAGCGGTGATTACTAGGCAACCTGCGGGGATGCTACAGTTAAAAGGGCGTTCCTCTGAGTCGCTTCGTTTTCCTTGTGTAAAAAAAATTCTGATTTGGAAGGTCAGAATGACCATTTTTTGAAATTTTGCCGGCCTCTCCTGTCCAGACGAACGGGGATAGAGAGTTGTCCTCTATACTGAAGATAGAGTTCGACGAGCTGTATTCAACGCACTCTTCGGCTTTGTTGTTACTACACGCACTGCGGAGTTATGACGGCTAGAATGTCGGCGGAAGGGTGGTTTAAACCCTTCCCCTTTTTTTCTCGAAAATCAGTTTGTGTTCGCGATTGCCATTTTGATGCTATCGTGTAAGAAGGTAGTCAAGGGGGAAAACGGGGCCGCATCCCGTTCCTCGGTATGGCCATTATTTCCGGAAGTAGAGACTGAAATATTATAGGTACCCAAAAATTGAGGTTAGAAAAATTGCGACGGATTTGCCGGATATTAGCGGTGATTACTAGGCAACCTGCGGGGATGCTACAGTTAAAAGGGCGGGCCTCTGAGTCGCTTCGTTTTCCTTGTGTAAAAAAAATTCTGTTTTGGAAGGTCAAAATGAATGTGTTTTGAAATTTTGCCGGCCTCTCCTGTCCAGACCAACGGGGATAGAGAGTTGTCCTTTATACTGAGGATAGAGGTCGACGAGCTGTATTCAACGCACTCTTCGGCTTTGTTCTTACTACACGCACTACGGATTTAAGGCGGCTAGAATGTCGGCGGAAGGGTGGTTTAAACCCTTCCCCTTTTTTTCTCGAAAATCAGTTTGTGTTCGCGATTGCCATTTTGATGCTATCGTGTAAGAAGGTAGTCAAGGGGGAATACGGGGCCGCATCCCGTTCCACGATATGGCTATTATTTCCGGGACTAGAGACTGAAATATTTTAGGTACCCAAAAATTGAGGTTAGAAAAAAGTGCGACGAATTTGCCGGATATTAGCGGTGATTACTAGGCAACCTGCGGGGATGCTACAGTTAAAAGGGCGGTCCTCTGAGTCGCTTCGTTTTCCTTGTGTAAAAAAAATTCTGTTTTGGAAGGTCAAAATGACCATTATTAGAAAATTTGCCTGCCTCTCCTGTCCAGACGAGAGGAGATAGAGAGTTGTCCTTTATACTGAAGATAGAATTCCACGAGCTGTATACAACGCACTCTTCGGCTTTGCTGTTACTACACGCACTGCGGAGTTATGGCGGCTAGAAGATAGAGTTCGACGAGCTGTATTTAACGCACTCTTCGGCTTTGTTGTTACTACACGCACTGCGGAGTTATGGCGGCTGGAATGTCCCCTTTTTTTCTCGAAAATCAGTTTGTGTTCGCGATTGCCATTTTGATGCTATCGTGTAAGAAGGTAGTCAAGGGGGAATACGGGGCCGCATCCCGTTCCTCGGTATGGCCATTATTTCCGGAAGTAGAGACTGAAATATTATAGGTACCCAAAAATTGAGGTTAGAAAAAGTGCGACGGATTTGCTGGATATTAGCGGTGATTACTAGGCAACCTGCGGGGATGCTACAGTTAAAAGGGCGGGCCTCTGAGTCGCTTCGTTTTCCTTGTGTAAAAAAAATTCTGTTTTGGAAGGAAAAAATGACAATTTTTTGAAAATTTGCCGGCCTCTCCTGTCCAGACGAACGGGGATAGAGAGTTGTCCTTTATACTGAAGATAGAGTTCGACGAGCTGTATTTAACGCACTCTTCGGCTTTGTTGTTACTACACGCACTGCGGAGTTATGGCGGCTGGAATGTCGGCGGAAGGGTGGTTTAAACCCTTCCCCTTTTTTTCTCGAAAATCAGTTTGTGTTCGCGATTGTCATTTTGATGCTATCGTGTAGGAAGGTAGTCAAGGGGGAATACGGGGCCGCATCCCGTTCCTCGGTATGGCCATTATTTCCGGAAGTAGAGACTGAAATATTTTAGGTACCCAAAAATTGAGGTTAGAAAAAAGTGCGACGAATTTGTCGGATATTAGCGGTGATTACTAGGCAACCTGCGGGGATGCTACAGTTAAAAGGGCGGGCCTCTGAGTCGCTTCGTTTTCCTTGTGTAAAAAAAATTCTGTTTTGGAAGGTCAAAATGAATGTATTTTGAAATTTTGCCGGCCTCTCCTGTCCAGACGAACGGGGATAGAGAGTTGTCCTCTATACTGAAGATAGAGTTCGACGAGCTGTATTCAACGCACTCTTCGGCTTTGTTCTTACTACACGGTCTACGGAGTTATGGCGGCTAGAATGTCGGCGGAAGGGTGGTTTAAACCCTTCCCCTTTTTTTCTCGAAAATCAGTTTGTGTTCGCGATTGCCATTTTGATGCTATCGTGTAGGAAGGTAGTCAAGGGGGAATACGGGGCCGCATCCCGTTCCACGGTATGGCCATTATTTCCGGGACTAGAGACTGAAATATTTTAGGTACCCAAAAATTGAGGTTAGAAAAAAGTGCGACGGATTTGCCGGATATTAGCGGTGATTACTAGGCAACCTGCGGGGATGCAACAGTTAAAAGGGCGGGCCTCTGAGTCGCTTCGTTTTCCTCGTGTAAAAAAAATTCTGTTTTGGAAGGTCAAAATGACCATTATTTGAAAATTTGCCTGCCTCTCCTGTCCAGACGAACGGGGATAGAGAGTTGTCCTTTATACTGAAGATAGAATTCCACGAGCTGTATACAACGCACTCTTCGGCTTTGTTGTTACTACACGCACTGCGGAGTTATGGCGGCTAGAATGTCGGCGGAAGGGTGGTTTAAACTCTTCCCCTTTTTTTCTCGAAAATCAGTTTGTGTTCGCGATTGCCATTTTGATGCTATCGTGTAAGAAGGTAGTCAAGGGGGAATACGGGGCCGCATCCCGTTCCTCGGTATGGCCATTATTTCCGGAAGTAGAGACTGAAATATTATAGGTACCCAAAAATTGAGGTTAGAAAAAGTGCGACGGATTTGCCGGATATTAGCGGTGATTACTAGGCAACCTGCGGGGATGCTACAGTTAAAAGGGCGGGCCTCTGAGTCGCTTCGTTTTCCTTGTGTAAAAAAAATTCTGTTTTGGAAGGTCAAAATGAATGTGTTTTGAAATTTTGCCGGCCTCTCCTGTCCAGACCAACGGGGATAGAGAGTTGTCCTTTATACTGAGGATAGAGGTCGACGAGCTGTATTCAACGCACTCTTCGGCTTTGTTCTTACTACACGCACTACGGATTTAAGGCGGCTAGAATGTCGGCGGAAGGGTGGTTTAAACCCTTCCCCTTTTTTTCTCGAAAATCAGTTTGTGTTCGCGATTGCCATTTTGATGCTATCGTGTAAGAAGGTAGTCAAGGGGGAATACGGGGCCGCATCCCGTTCCACGATATGGCTATTATTTCCGGGACTAGAGACTGAAATATTTTAGGTACCCAAAAATTGAGGTTAGAAAAAAGTGCGACGAATTTGCCGGATATTAGCGGTGATTACTAGGCAACCTGCGGGGATGCTACAGTTAAAAGGGCGGTCCTCTGAGTCGCTTCGTTTTCCTTGTGTAAAAAAAATTCTGTTTTGGAAGGTCAAAATGACCATTATTAGAAAATTTGCCTGCCTCTCCTGTCCAGACGAGAGGAGATAGAGAGTTGTCCTTTATACTGAAGATAGAATTCCACGAGCTGTATACAACGCACTCTTCGGCTTTGCTGTTACTACACGCACTGCGGAGTTATGGCGGCTAGAAGATAGAGTTCGACGAGCTGTATTTAACGCACTCTTCGGCTTTGTTGTTACTACACGCACTGCGGAGTTATGGCGGCTGGAATGTCCCCTTTTTTTCTCGAAAATCAGTTTGTGTTCGCGATTGCCATTTTGATGCTATCGTGTAAGAAGGTAGTCAAGGGGGAATACGGGGCCGCATCCCGTTCCTCGGTATGGCCATTATTTCCGGAAGTAGAGACTGAAATATTATAGGTACCCAAAAATTGAGGTTAGAAAAAGTGCGACGGATTTGCTGGATATTAGCGGTGATTACTAGGCAACCTGCGGGGATGCTACAGTTAAAAGGGCGGGCCTCTGAGTCGCTTCGTTTTCCTTGTGTAAAAAAAATTCTGTTTTGGAAGGAAAAAATGACAATTTTTTGAAAATTTGCCGGCCTCTCCTGTCCAGACGAACGGGGATAGAGAGTTGTCCTTTATACTGAAGATAGAGTTCGACGAGCTGTATTTAACGCACTCTTCGGCTTTGTTGTTACTACACGCACTGCGGAGTTATGGCGGCTGGAATGTCGGCGGAAGGGTGGTTTAAACCCTTCCCCTTTTTTTCTCGAAAATCAGTTTGTGTTCGCGATTGTCATTTTGATGCTATCGTGTAGGAAGGTAGTCAAGGGGGAATACGGGGCCGCATCCCGTTCCTCGGTATGGCCATTATTTCCGGAAGTAGAGACTGAAATATTTTAGGTACCCAAAAATTGAGGTTAGAAAAAAGTGCGACGAATTTGTCGGATATTAGCGGTGATTACTAGGCAACCTGCGGGGATGCTACAGTTAAAAGGGCGGGCCTCTGAGTCGCTTCGTTTTCCTTGTGTAAAAAAAATTCTGTTTTGGAAGGTCAAAATGAATGTATTTTGAAATTTTGCCGGCCTCTCCTGTCCAGACGAACGGGGATAGAGAGTTGTCCTCTATACTGAAGATAGAGTTCGACGAGCTGTATTCAACGCACTCTTCGGCTTTGTTCTTACTACACGGTCTACGGAGTTATGGCGGCTAGAATGTCGGCGGAAGGGTGGTTTAAACCCTTCCCCTTTTTTTCTCGAAAATCAGTTTGTGTTCGCGATTGCCATTTTGATGCTATCGTGTAGGAAGGTAGTCAAGGGGGAATACGGGGCCGCATCCCGTTCCACGGTATGGCCATTATTTCCGGGACTAGAGACTGAAATATTTTAGGTACCCAAAAATTGAGGTTAGAAAAAAGTGCGACGGATTTGCCGGATATTAGCGGTGATTACTAGGCAACCTGCGGGGATGCAACAGTTAAAAGGGCGGGCCTCTGAGTCGCTTCGTTTTCCTCGTGTAAAAAAAATTCTGTTTTGGAAGGTCAAAATGACCATTATTTGAAAATTTGCCTGCCTCTCCTGTCCAGACGAACGGGGATAGAGAGTTGTCCTTTATACTGAAGATAGAATTCCACGAGCTGTATACAACGCACTCTTCGGCTTTGTTGTTACTACACGCACTGCGGAGTTATGGCGGCTAGAATGTCGGCGGAAGGGTGGTTTAAACTCTTCCCCTTTTTTTCTCGAAAATCAGTTTGTGTTCGCGATTGCCATTTTGATGCTATCGTGTAAGAAGGTAGTCAAGGGGGAATACGGGGCCGCATCCCGTTCCTCGGTATGGCCATTATTTCCGGAAGTAGAGACTGAAATATTATAGGTACCCAAAAATTGAGGTTAGAAAAAAGTGCGACGGATTTGCCGGATATTAGCGGTGATTACTAGGCAACCTGCGGGGATGCTACAGTGAAAAGGGCGGGCCTCTGAGTCGCTTCGTTTTCCTTGTGTAAAAAAAATTCTGTTTTGGAAGGTCAAAATGACCATTTTTTGAAAATTTGCCGGCCTCTCCTGTCCAGACGAACGGGGATAGAGAGTTGTCCTATATACTGAAGATAGAGTTCGACGAGCTGTATTCAACGCACTCTTCGGCTTTGTTGTTACTACACGCACTGCGGAGTTATGGCGGCTAGAATGTCGGCGGAAGGGTGGTTTAAACCCTTCCCCTTTTTTTCTCGAAAATCAGTTTGTGTTCGCGATTGCCATTTTGATGCTATCGTGTAAGAAGGTAGTCAAGGGGGAATACGGGGCCGCATCCCGTTCTGCGGTATGGCCATTATTTCCGGGACTAGAGACTGAAATATTTTAGGTACCCAAAAATTGAGGTTAGAAAAAAGTGCGACGGATTTCCGGATATTAGCGGTGATTACTAGGCAACCTGCGGGGATGCTACAGTTAAAAGGGCGGGCCTCTGAGTCGCTTCGTTTTCCTTGTGTAAAAAAAATTCTGTTTTGGAAGGTCAAAATGACCATTATTTGAAAATTTGCCTGCCTCTCCTGTCCAGACGAACGGGGATAGAGAGTTGTCCTTTATACTGAAGATAGAATTCCACGAGCTGTATACAACGCACTCTTCGGCTTTGTTGTTACTACACGCACTGCGGAGTTATGGGGGCTAGAATTTCGGCGGAAGGGTGGTTTAAACCCTTCCCCTTTTTTTCTCGAAAATCAGTTTGTGTTCGCGATTGCCATTTTGATGCTATCGTGTAAGAAGGTAGTCTAGGGGGAATACGGGGCCGCATCCCGTTCCTCGGTATGGCCATTATTTCCGGAAGTAGAGACTGAAATATTATAGGTACCCAAAAATTGAGGTTAGAAAAAAATGCGACGGATTTGCCGGATATTAGCGGTGATTACTATGCAACTTGCGGGGATGCTACAGTTAAAAGGGCGGGCCTCTGAGTCGCTTCGTTTTCCTTGTGTAAAAAAAATTCTGTTTTGGAAGGTCAAAATGACCATTTTTTGAAAATTTGCCGGCCTCTCCTGTCCAGACGAACGGGGATAGAGAGTTGTCCTTTATACTGAAGATAGAGTTCGACGAGCTGTATTCAACGCACTCTTCGGATTTGTTGTTACTACACGCACTGCGGAGTTATGGCGGCTAGAATGTCGGCGGAAGGGTGGTTTTAAACCCTTCCCCTTTTTTTCTCGAAAATCAGTTTGTGTTCGCGATTGCCATTTTGATGCTATCGTGTAAGAAGGTAGTCAAGGGGGAATACGGGGCCGCATCCCGTTCCTCGGTATGGCCATTATTTCCGGAAGTAGAGACTGAAATATTTTAGGTACCCAAAAATTGAGGTTAGAAAAAATTGCTACGGATTTGCCGGATATTAGCGGTGATTACTAGGCAACCTGCGGGGATGCTACAGTTAAAAGGGCGGGCCTCTGAGTCGCTTCGTTTTCCTTGTGTAAAAAAAAATTCTGATTTGGAAGGTCAGAATGACCATTTTTTGAAATTTTGCCGGCCTCTCCTGTCCAGACGAACGGGGATAGAGAGTTGTCCTCTATACTGAAGATAGAGTTCGACGAGCTCTATTCAACGCACTCTTCGGCTTTGTTGTTTTTTACACGCACTGCGGAGTTATGGCGGCTAGAATGTCGGCGGAAGGGTGGTTTAAACCCTTCCCCTTTTTTTCTCGAAAATCAGTTTGTGTTCGCGATTGTCATTTTGATGCTATCGTGTAGGAAGGTAGTCAAGGGGGAATACGGAGCCGCATCCCGTTCCTCGGTATGGCCATTATTTCCGGAAGTAGAGACTGAAATATTTTAGGTACCCAAAAATTGAGGTTAGAAAAAAGTGCGACGTATTTGTCGGATATTAGCGGTGATTACTAGGCAACCTGCGGGGATGCTACAGTTAAAAGGGCGGGCCTCTGAGTCGCTTCGTTTTCCTTGTGTAAAAAGAATTCTGTTTTGGAAGGTCAAAATGACCATTATTTGAAAATTTGCCTGCCTCTCCTGTCCAGACGAGCGGGGATAGAGAGTTGTCCTTTATACTGAAGATAGAATTCCACGAGCTGTATACAACGCACTCTTCGGCTTTGTTGTTACTACTCGCACTGCGGAGTTATGGCGGCTAGAATGTCTCGAAAATCAGTTTGTGTTCGCGATTGCCATTTTGATGCTATCGTGTAAGAAGGTAGTCAAGGGGGAATACGGGGCCGCATCCCGTTCCTCGGTATGACCATTATTTCCGGAAGTAGAGACTGAAATATTTTAGGTACCCAAAAATTGAGGTTAGAAAAAATTGCTACGGATTTGCCGGATATTAGCGGTGATTACAAGGCAACCTGCGGGGATGCTACAGTTAAAAGGGCGGGCCTCTGAGTCGCTTCGTTTTCCTTGTGTAAAAAAAATTCTGTTTTGGAAGGTCAAAATGACCATTTTTTGAAAATTTGCTGGCCTCTCCTGTCCAGACGAACGGGGATAGAGAGTTGTCCTCTATACTGAAGATAGAGTTCGACGAGCTGTATTCAACGCACTCTTCGGCTTTGTTGTTACTACACGCACTGCGGAGTTATGGCGGCTAGAATGTCGGCGGAAAATCAGTTTGTGTTCGCGATTGTCATTTTGATGCTATCGTGTAGGAAGGTAGTCAAGGGGGAATACGGGGCCGCATCCCGTTCCTCGGTATGGCCATTATTTCCGGAAGTAGAGACTGAGTCGCTTCGTTTTCCTTGTGTAAAAAAAATTCTGTTTTGGAAGGTCAAAATGACCATTTTTTGAAAATTTGCCGGCCTCTCCTGTCCAGACGAACGGGGATAGAGAGTTGTCCTCTATACTGAAGATAGAGTTCGACGAGCTGTATTCAACGCACTCTTCGGCTTTGTTCTTACTACACGGTCTACGGAGTTATGGCGGCTAGAATGTCGGCGGAAGGGTGGTTTAAACCCTTCCCCTTTTTTTCTCGAAAATCAGTTTGTGTTCGCGATTGCCATTTTGATGCTATCGTGTAAGAAGGTAGTCAAGGGGGAATACGGGGCCGCATCCCGTTCCTCGGTATGGCCATTATTTCCGGAAGTAGAGACTGAAATATTATAGGTACCCAAAAATTGAGGTTAGAAAAAAGTGCGACGGATTTGCCGGATATTAGCGGTGATTACTAGGCAACCTGCGGGGATGCTACAGTTAAAAGGGCGGGCCTCTGAGTCGCTTCGTTTTCCTTGTGTAAAAAAAAATCTGTTTTGGAAGGTCAAAATGAATGTATTTTGAAATTTTGCCGGCCTCTCCTGTCCAGACGAACGGGGATAGAGAGTTGTCCTCTATACTGAAGATAGAGTTCGACGAGCTGTATTCTACGCACTCTTCGGCTTTGTTCTTACTACACGGTCTACGGAGTTATGGCGGCTAGAATGTCGGCGGAAGGGTGGTTTAAACCCTTCCCCTTTTTTTCTCGAAAATCAGTTTGTGTTCGCGATTGCCATTTTGATGCTATCGTGTAGGAAGGTAGTCAAGGGGGAATACGGGGCCGCATCCCGTTCCTCGGTATGGCCATTATTTCCGGAAGTAGAGACTGAAATATTTTAGGTACCCAAAAATTGAGGTTAGAAAAAAGTGCGACGTATTTGTCGGATATTAGCCGTGATTACTAGGCAACCTGCGGGGATGCTACAGTTAAAAGGGCGGGCCTCTGAGTCGCTTCGTTTTCCTTGTGTAAAAAAAATTCTGTTTTGGAAGGTCAAAATGACCATTTTTTGAAAATTTGCCGGCCTCTCCTGTCCAGACGAACGGGGATAGAGAGTTGTCCTTTGTACTGAAGATAGAGTTCGACGAGCTGTATTCAACGCACTCTTCGGCTTTGTTGTTACTACACGCACTGCGGAGTTATGGCGGCTAGAATGTCGGCGTAAGGGTGGTAGGAAGGTAGTCAAGGGGGAATACGGGGCCGCATCCCGTTCCTCGGTATGGCCATTATTTCCGGAAGTAGAGACTGAAATATTTTAGGTACCCAAAAATTGAGGTTAGAAAAAAGTGCGACGGATTTGCCGGATATTAGCGGTGATTACTAGGCAACCTGCGGGGATGCTACAGTTAAAAGGGCGGGCCTCTGAGTCGCTTCGTTTTCCTTGTGTAAAAAAAATTCTGTTTTGGAAGGTCAAAATGAATGTGTTTTGAAATTTTGCCGGCCTCTCCTGTCCAGACGAACGGGGATAGAGAGTTGTCCTTTATACTGAAGATAGAGTTCGACGAGCTGTATTTAACGCACTCTTCGGCTTTGTTGTTACTACACGCACTGCGGAGTTATGGCGGCTGGAATGTCGGCGGAAGGGTGGTTTAAACCCTTCCCCTTTTTTTCTCGAAAATCAGTTTGTGTTCGCGATTGTCATTTTGATGCTATCGTGTAGGAAGGTAGTCAAGGGGGAATACGGGGCCGCATCCCGTTCCTCGGTATGGCCATTATTTCCGGAAGTAGAGACTGAAATATTTTAGGTACCCAAAAATTGAGGTTAGAAAAAAGTGCGACGAATTTGTCGGATATTAGCGGTGATTACTAGGCAACCTGCGGGGATGCTACAGTTAAAAGGGCGGGCCTCTGAGTCGCTTCGTTTTCCTTGTGTAAAAAAAATTCTGTTTTGGAAGGTCAAAATGACCATTTTTTGAAAATTTGCCGGCCTCTCCTGTCCAGACAAACGGGGATAGAGAGTTGTCCTCTATACTGAAGATAGAGTTCGACGAGCTGTATTCAACGCACTCTTCGGCTTTGTTCTTACTACACGGTCTACGGAGTTATGGCGGCTAGAATGTCGGCGGAAGGGTGGTTTTAAACCCTTCCCCTTTTTTTCTCGAAAATCAGTTTGTGTTCGCGATTGCCATTTTGATGCTATCGTGTAAGAAGGTAGTCAAGGGGGAATACGGGGCCGCATCCCGTTCCTCGGTATGGCCATTATTTCCGGAAGTAGAGACTGAAATATTATAGGTACCCAAAAATTGAGGTTAGAAAAAAGTGCGACGGATTTGCCGGATATTAGCGGTGATTACTAGGCAACCTGCGGGGATGCTACAGTTAAAAGGGCGGGCCTCTGAGTCGCTTCGTTTTCCTTGTGTAAAAAAAAATCTGTTTTGGAAGGTCAAAATGAATGTATTTTGAAATTTTGCCGGCCTCTCCTGTCCAGACGAACGGGGATAGAGAGTTGTCCTCTATACTGAAGATAGAGTTCGACGAGCTGTATTCAACGCACTCTTCGGCTTTGTTCTTACTACACGGTCTACGGAGTTATGGCGGCTAGAATGTCGGCGGAAGGGTGGTTTAAACCCTTCCCCTTTTTTTCTCGAAAATCAGTTTGTGTTCGCGATTGCCATTTTGATGCTATCGTGTAGGAAGGTAGTCAAGGGGGAATACGGGGCCGCATCCCGTTCCTCGGTATGGCCATTATTTCCGGAAGTAGAGACTGAAATATTTTAGGTACCCAAAAATTGAGGTTAGAAAAAAGTGCGACGTATTTGTCGGATATTAGCGGTGATTACTAGGCAACCTGCGGGGATGCTACAGTTAAAAGGGCGGGCCTCTGAGTCGCTTCGTTTTCCTTGTGTAAAAAAAATTCTGTTTTGGAAGGTCAAAATGACCATTTTTTGAAAATTTGCCGGCCTCTCCTGTCCAGACGAACGGGGATAGAGAGTTGTCCTTTGTACTGAAGATAGAGTTCGACGAGCTGTATTCAACGCACTCTTCGGCTTTGTTGTTACTACACGCACTGCGGAGTTATGGCGGCTAGAATGTCGGCGGAAGTGTGGTAGGAAGGTAGTCAAGGGGGAATACGGGGCCGCATCCCGTTCCTCGGTATGGCCATTATTTCCGGAAGTAGAGACTGAAATATTTTAGGTACCCAAAAATTGAGGTTAGAAAAAAGTGCGACGGATTTGCCGGATATTAGCGGTGATTACTAGGCAACCTGCGGGGATGCTACAGTTAAAAGGGCGGGCCTCTGAGTCGCTTCGTTTTCCTTGTGTAAAAAAAATTCTGTTTTGGAAGGTCAAAATGAATGTGTTTTGAAATTTTGCCGGCCTCTCCTGTCCAGACGAACGGGGATAGAGAGTTGTCCTTTATACTGAAGATAGAGTTCGACGAGCTGTATTTAACGCACTCTTCGGCTTTGTTGTTACTACACGCACTGCGGAGTTATGGCGGCTGGAATGTCGGCGGAAGGGTGGTTTAAACCCTTCCCCTTTTTTTCTCGAAAATCAGTTTGTGTTCGCGATTGTCATTTTGATGCTATCGTGTAGGAAGGTAGTCAAGGGGGAATACGGGGCCGCATCCCGTTCCTCGGTATGGCCATTATTTCCGGAAGTAGAGACTGAAATATTTTAGGTACCCAAAAATTGAGGTTAGAAAAAAGTGCGACGAATTTGTCGGATATTAGCGGTGATTACTAGGCAACCTGCGGGGATGCTACAGTTAAAAGGGCGGGCCTCTGAGTCGCTTCGTTTTCCTTGTGTAAAAAAAATTCTGTTTTGGAAGGTCAAAATGACCATTTTTTGAAAATTTGCCGGCCTCTCCTGTCCAGACGAACGGGGATAGAGAGTTGTCCTCTATACTGAAGATAGAGTTCGACGAGCTGTATTCAACGCACTCTTCGGCTTTGTTCTTACTACACGGTCTACGGAGTTATGGCGGCTAGAATGTCGGCGGAAGGGTGGTTTTAAACCCTTCCCCTTTTTTTCTCGAAAATCAGTTTGTGTTCGCGATTGCCATTTTGATGCTATCGTGTAAGAAGGTAGTCAAGGGGGAATACGGGGCCGCATCCCGTTCCTCGGTATGGCCATTATTTCCGGAAGTAGAGACTGAAATATTATAGGTACCCAAAAATTGAGGTTAGAAAAAAGTGCGACGGATTTGCCGGATATTAGCGGTGATTACTAGGCAACCTGCGGGGATGCTACAGTTAAAAGGGCGGGCCTCTGAGTCGCTTCGTTTTCCTTGTGTAAAAAAAAATCTGTTTTGGAAGGTCAAAATGAATGTATTTTGAAATTTTGCCGGCCTCTCCTGTCCAGACGAACGGGGATAGAGAGTTGTCCTCTATACTGAAGATAGAGTTCGACGAGCTGTATTCAACGCACTCTTCGGCTTTGTTCTTACTACACGGTCTACGGAGTTATGGCGGCTAGAATGTCGGCGGAAGGGTGGTTTAAACCCTTCCCCTTTTTTTCTCGAAAATCAGTTTGTGTTCGCGATTGCCATTTTGATGCTATCGTGTAGGAAGGTAGTCAAGGGGGAATACGGGGCCGCATCCCGTTCCACGGTATGGCCATTATTTCCGGGACTAGAGACTGAAATATTTTAGGTACCCAAAAATTGAGGTTAGAAAAAAGTGCGACGGATTTGCCGGATATTAGCGGTGATTACTAGGCAACCTGCGGGGATGCTACAGTTAAAAGGGCGGGCCTCTGAGTCGCTTCGTTTTCCTCGTGTAAAAAAAATTCTGTTTTGGAAGGTCAAAATGACCATTATTTGAAAATTTGCCTGCCTCTCCTGTCCAGACGAACGGGGATAGAGAGTTGTCCTTTATACTGAAGATAGAATTCCACGAGCTGTATACAACGCACTCTTCGGCTTTGTTGTTACTACACGCACTGCGGAGTTATGGCGGCTAGAATGTCGGCGGAAGGGTGGTTTAAACTCTTCCCCTTTTTTTCTCGAAAATCAGTTTGTGTTCGCGATTGCCATTTTGATGCTATCGTGTAAGAAGGTAGTCAAGGGGGAATACGGGGCCGCATCCCGTTCTGCGGTATGGCCATTATTTCCGGGACTAGAGACTGAAATATTTTAGGTACCCAAAAATTGAGGTTAGAAAAAAGTGCGACGGATTTCCGGATATTAGCGGTGATTACTAGGCAACCTGCGGGGATGCTACAGTTAAAAGGGCGGGCCTCTGAGTCGCTTCGTTTTCCTTGTGTAAAAAAAATTCTGTTTTGGAAGGTCAAAATGACCATTATTTGAAAATTTGCCTGCCTCTCCTGTCCAGACGAACGGGGATAGAGAGTTGTCCTTTATACTGAAGATAGAATTCCACGAGCTGTATACAACGCACTCTTCGGCTTTGTTGTTACTACACGCACTGCGGAGTTATGGGGGCTAGAATTTCGACGGAAGGGTGGTTTAAACCCTTCCCCTTTTTTTCTCGAAAATCAGTTTGTGTTCGCGATTGCCATTTTGATGCTATCGTGTAAGAAGGTAGTCTAGGGGGAATACGGGGCCGCATCCCGTTCCTCGGTATGGCCATTATTTCCGGAAGTAGAGACTGAAATATTATAGGTACCCAAAAATTGAGGTTAGAAAAAAGTGCGACGGATTTGCCGGATATTAGCGGTGATTACTAGGCAACCTGCGGGGATGCTACAGTTAAAAGGGCGGGCCTCTGAGTCGCTTCGTTTTCCTTGTGTAAAAAAGATTCTGTTTTGGAAGGTCAAAATGACCATTATTTGAAAATTTGCCTGCCTCTCCTGTCCAGACGAACGGGGATAGAGAGTTGTCCTTTATACTGAAGATAGAGTTCGACGAGCTGTATTCATCGCACTCTTCGGCTTTGTTGTTACTACACGCACTGCGGAGTTATGGCGGCTAGAATGTCGGCGGAAGGGTGGTTTAAACCCTTCCCCTTTTTTTCTCGAAAATCAGTTTGTGTTCGCGATTGCCATTTTGATGCTATCGTGTAAGAAGGTAGTCAAGGGGGAATACGGGGCCGCATCCCGTTCCTCGGTATGGCCATTATTTCCGGAAGTAGAGACTGAAATATTATAGGTACCCAAAAATTGAGGTTAGAAAAAAATGCGACGGATTTGCCGGATATTAGCGGTGATTACTATGCAACCTGCGGGGATGCTACAGTTAAAAGGGCGGGCCTCTGAGTCGCTTCGTTTTCCTTGTGTAAAAAAAATTCTGTTTTGGAAGGTCAAAATGACCATTTTTTGAAAATTTGCCGGCCTCTCCTGTCCAGACGAACGGGGATAGAGAGTTGTCCTTTATACTGAAGATAGAGTTCGACGAGCTGTATTCAACGCACTCTTCGGATTTGTTGTTACTACACGCACTGCGGAGTTATGGCGGCTAGAATGTCGGCGGAAGGGTGGTTTTAAACCCTTCCCCTTTTTTTCTCGAAAATCAGTTTGTGTTCGCGATTGCCATTTTGATGCTATCGTGTAAGAAGGTAGTCAAGGGGGAATACGGGGCCGCATCCCGTTCCTCGGTATGGCCATTATTTCCGGAAGTAGAGACTGAAATATTTTAGGTACCCAAAAATTGAGGTTAGAAAAAATTGCTACGGATTTGCCGGATATTAGCGGTGATTACTAGGCAACCTGCGGGGATGCTACAGTTAAAAGGGCGGGCCTCTGAGTCGCTTCGTTTTCCTTGTGTAAAAAAAAATTCTGATTTGGAAGGTCAGAATGACCATTTTTTGAAATTTTGCCGGCCTCTCCTGTCCAGACGAACGGGGATAGAGAGTTGTCCTCTATACTGAAGATAGAGTTCGACGAGCTCTATTCAACGCACTCTTCGGCTTTGTTGTTTTTTACACGCACTGCGGAGTTATGGCGGCTAGAATGTCGGCGGAAGGGTGGTTTAAACCCTTCCCCTTTTTTTCTCGAAAATCAGTTTGTGTTCGCGATTGTCATTTTGATGCTATCGTGTAGGAAGGTAGTCAAGGGGGAATACGGAGCCGCATCCCGTTCCTCGGTATGGCCATTATTTCCGGAAGTAGAGACTGAAATATTTTAGGTACCCAAAAATTGAGGTTAGAAAAAAGTGCGACGTATTTGTCGGATATTAGCGGTGATTACTAGGCAACCTGCGGGGATGCTACAGTTAAAAGGGCGGGCCTCTGAGTCGCTTCGTTTTCCTTGTGTAAAAAGAATTCTGTTTTGGAAGGTCAAAATGACCATTATTTGAAAATTTGCCTGCCTCTCCTGTCCAGACGAGCGGGGATAGAGAGTTGTCCTTTATACTGAAGATAGAATTCCACGAGCTGTATACAACGCACTCTTCGGCTTTGTTGTTACTACTCGCACTGCGGAGTTATGGCGGCTAGAATGTCTCGAAAATCAGTTTGTGTTCGCGATTGCCATTTTGATGCTATCGTGTAAGAAGGTAGTCAAGGGGGAATACGGGGCCGCATCCCGTTCCTCGGTATGACCATTATTTCCGGAAGTAGAGACTGAAATATTTTAGGTACCCAAAAATTGAGGTTAGAAAAAATTGCTACGGATTTGCCGGATATTAGCGGTGATTACAAGGCAACCTGCGGGGATGCTACAGTTAAAAGGGCGGGCCTCTGAGTCGCTTCGTTTTCCTTGTGTAAAAAAAATTCTGTTTTGGAAGGTCAAAATGACCATTTTTTGAAAATTTGCTGGCCTCTCCTGTCCAGACGAACGGGGATAGAGAGTTGTCCTCTATACTGAAGATAGAGTTCGACGAGCTGTATTCAACGCACTCTTCGGCTTTGTTGTTACTACACGCACTGCGGAGTTATGGCGGCTAGAATGTCGGCGGAAAATCAGTTTGTGTTCGCGATTGTCATTTTGATGCTATCGTGTAGGAAGGTAGTCAAGGGGGAATACGGGGCCGCATCCCGTTCCTCGGTATGGCCATTATTTCCGGAAGTAGAGACTGAAATATTTTAGGTACCCAAAAATTGAGGTTAGAAAAAAGTGCAACGTATTTGTCGGTTATTAGCGGTGATTACTAGGCAACCTGCGGGGATGCTACAGTTAAAAGGGCGGGCCTCTGAGTCGCTTCGTTTTCCTTGTGTAAAAAAAATTCTGTTTTGGAAGGTCAAAATGACCATTTTTTGAAAATTTGCCGGCCTCTCCTGTCCAGACGAACGGGGATAGAGAGTTGTCCTTTGTCCTGAAGATAGAGTTCGACGAGCTGTATTCAACGCACTCTTCGGCTTTGTTGTTACTACACGCACTGCGGAGTTATGGCGGCTAGAATGTCGGCGGAAGGGTGGTAGGAAGGAAGTCAAGGGGGAATACGGGGCCGCATCCCGTTCCTCGGTATGGCCATTATTTCCGGAAGTAGAGACTGAAATATTTTAGGTACCCAAAAATTGAGGTTAGAAAAAAGTGCGACGGATTTGCCGGATATTAGCGGTGATTACTAGGCAACCTGCGGGGATGCTACAGTTAAAAGGGCGGGCCTCTGAGTCGCTTCGTTTTCCTTGTGTAAAAAAAATTCTGTTTTGGAAGGTCAAAATGAATGTGTTTTGAAATTTTGCCGGCCTCTCCTGTCCAGACGAACGGGGATAGAGAGTTGTCCTTTATACTGAAGATAGAGTTCGACGAGCTGTATTCAACGCACTCTTCGGCTTTGTTGTTACTACACGCACTGCGGAGTTATGGCGGCTAGAATCTCGGCCGAAGGGTGGTTTAAACCCTTGCCCTTTTTTTCTCGAAAATCAGTTTGTGTTCGCGATTGCCATTTTGATGCTATCGTGTAAGAAGTTAGTCAAGGGGGAATACGGGGCCGCATCCCGTTCCTCGGTATGGCCATTATTTCCGGGACTAGAGACTGAAATATTTTAGGTACCCAAAAATTGAGGTTAGAAAATAGAGCGACGGATTTGCCGGATATTAGCGGTGATTACTAGGCAACCTGCGGGGATGCTACAGTTAAAAGGGCGGGCCTCTGAGTCGCTTCGTTTTCCTTGTGTAAAAAAAATTCTGTTTTGGAAGGTCAAAATGACCATTTTTTGAAAATTTGCCGGCCTCTCCTGTCCAGACGAACGGGGATAGAGAGTTGTCCTTTATACTGAAGATAGAATTCGACGAGCTGTATTCAACGCACTCTTCGGCTTAGTTGTTACTACACGCACTGCGGAGTTGAAAATTTGCCGGCCTCTCCTGTCCAGACGAACGGGGATAGAGAGTTGTCCTTTATACTGAAGATAGAGTTCGACGAGCTGTATTCAACGCACTCTTCGGCTTTGTTGTTACTACACGCGCTGCGGAGTTATGGCGGCTAGAATGTCGGCGGAAGGGTGGTTTTAAACCCTTCCCCTTTTTTTCTCGAAAATCAGTTTGTGTTCGCGATTGCCATTTTGATGCTATCGTGTAAGAAGGTAGTCAAGGGGGAATACGGGGCCGCATCCCGTTCCTCGGTATGACCATTATTTCCGGAAGTAGAGACTGAAATATTTTAGGTACCCAAAAATTGAGGTTAGAAAAAATTGCTACGGATTTGCCGGATATTAGCGGTGATTACTAGGCAACCTGCGGGGATGCTACAGTTAAAAGGCCGGGCGTCTTAGTCGCTTCGTTTTCCTTGTGTAAAAAAAATTCTGTTTTGGAAGGTCAAAATGACCATTTTTTTTAATTTTGCCGGCCTCTCCTGTCCAGACGAACGGGGATAGAGAGTTGTCCTTTATACTGAAGATAGAATTCCACGAGCTGTATTCAACGCACTCTTCGGCTTTGTTGTTACTACACGCACTGCGGAGGTATGGCGGCTAGAATGTCGGCGGAAGGGTGGTTTATTCCCCTTTTTTTCTCGAAAATCAGTTTGTGTTCGCGATTGCCATTTTGATGCTATCGTGTAAGAAGGTAGTCAAGGGGGAATACGGGGCCGCATCCCGTTCCTCGGTATGGCCATTATTTCCGGAAGTAGAGACTGAAATATTTTAGGTACCCAAAAATTGAGGTTAGAAAAAAGTGCGACGGATTTGCCGGATATTAGCGGTGATTACTAGGCAACCTGCGGGGATGCTACAGTTAAAATGGCGGGCCTCTGAGTCGCTTCGTTTTCCTTGTGTAAAAAAAATTCTGTTTTGGAAGGTCAAAATGACCATTTTTTGAAATTTTGCCGGCCTCTCCTGTCCAGACGAACGGGGATAGAGAGTTGTCCTTTATACTGAAGATAGAATTCCACGAGCTGTATTCAACGCACTCTTCGGCTTTGTTGTTACTACACGCACTGCGGAGTTATGGCGGCTAGAATGTCGGCGGAAGGGTGGTTTAAACCCTTCCCCTTTTTTTCTCGAAAATCAGTTTGTGTTCGCGATTGCCATTTTGATGCTATCGTGTAAGAAGTTAGTCAAGGGGGAATACGGGGCCGCATCCCGTTCCTCGGTATGGCCATTATTTCCGGAAGTAGAGACTGAAATATTATAGGTACCCAAAAATTGAGGTTAGAAAAAAGTGCGACGGATTTGCCGGATATTAGCGGTGATTACTAGGCAACCTGCGGTGATGCTACAGTTAAAAGGGCGGGCCTCTGAGTCGCTTCGTTTTCCTTGTGTAAAAAAAATTCTGTTTTGGAAGGTCAAAATGAATGTGTTTTGAAATTTTGCCGGCCTCTCCTGTCCAGACCAACGGGGATAGAGAGTTGTCCTTTATACTGAGGATAGAGTTCGACGAGCTGTATTCAACGCACTCTTCGGCTTTGTTCTTACTACACGGTCTACGGAGTTATGGCGGCTAGAATGTCGGCGGAAGGGTGGTTTAAACCCTTCCCCTTTTTTTCTCGAAAATCAGTTTGTGTTCGCGATTGCCTTTTTGATGCTATCGTGTAAGAAGGTAGTCAAGGGGGAATACGGGGCCGCATCCCGTTCCACGGTATGGCCATTATTTCCGGGTCTAGAGACTGAAATATTTTAGGTCCCCAAAAATTGAGGTTAGAAAAAAGTGCGACGGATTTGCCGGATATTAGCGGTGATTACTAGGCAACCTGCGGGGATGCTACAGTTAAAAGGGCGGGCCTCTGAGTCGCTTCGTTTTCCTTGTGTAAAAAAAATTCTGTTTTGGAAGGTCAAAATGACCATTATTTGAAAATTTGCCTGCCTCTCCTGTCCAGGCGAACGGGGATAGAGAGTTGTCCTTTATACTGAAGATAGAATTCCACGAGCTGTATACAACGCACTCTTCGGCTTTGTTGTTACTACACGCACTGCGGAGTTATGGCGGCTAGAATGTCGGCGGAAGGGTGGTTTAAACCCTTCCCCTTTTTTTCTCGAAAATCAGTTTGTGTTCGCGATTGCCATTTTGATGCTATCGTGTAAGAAGGTAGTCAAGGGGGAATACGGGGCCGCATCCCGTTCCTCGGTATGGCCATTATTTCCGTAAGTGGAGACTGAAATATTATAGGTACCCAAAAATTGAGGTTAGAAAAAATTGCTACGGATTTGCCGGATATTAGCGGTGATTACTAGGCAACCTGCGGGGATGCTACAGTTAAAAGGGCGGGCCTCTGAGTCGCTTCGTTTTCCTTGTGTAAAAAAAATTCTGATTTGGAAGGTCAGAATGACCATTTTTTGAAATTTTGCCGGCCTCTCCTGTCCAGACGAACGGGGATAGAGAGTTGTCCTCTATACTGAAGATAGAGTTCGACGAGCTGTATTCAACGCACTCTTCGGCTTTGTTGTTACTACACGCACTGCGGAGTTATGGCGGCTAGAATGTCGGCGGAAGGGTGGTTTAAACCCTTCCCCTTTTTTTCTCGAAAATCAGTTTGTGTTCGCGATTGCCATTTTGATGCTATCGTGTAAGAAGGTAGTCAAGGGGGAATACGGGGCCGCATCCCGTTCCTCGGTATGGCCATTATTTCCGGAAGTAGAGACTGAAATATTATAGGTACCCAAAAATTGAGGTTAGAAAAAAGTGCGACGGATTTGCCGGATATTAGCGGTGATTACTAGGCAACCTGCGGGGATGCTACAGTTAAAAGGGCGGGCCTCTGAGTCGCTTCGTTTTCCCTGTGTAAAAAAAAATCTGTTTTGGAAGGTCAAAATGAATGTATTTTGAAATTTTGCCGGCCTCTCCTGTCCAGACGAACGGGGATAGAGAGTTGTCCTCTATACTGAAGATAGAGTTCGACGAGCTGTATTCAACGCACTCTTCGGCTTTGTTCTTACTACACGGTCTACGGAGTTATGGCGGCTAGAATGTCGGCGGAAGGGTGGTTTAAACCCTTCCCCTTTTTTTCTCGAAAATCAGTTTGTGTTCGCGATTGCCATTTTGATGCTATCGTGTAGGAAGGTAGTCAAGGGGGAATACGGGGCCGCATCCCGTTCCTCGGTATGGCCATTATTTCCGGAAGTAGAGACTGAAATATTTTAGGTACCCAAAAATTGAGGTTAGAAAAAAGTGCGACGTATTTGTCGGATATTAGCGGTGATTACTAGGCAACCTGCGGGGATGCTACAGTTAAAAGGGCGGGCCTCTGAGTCGCTTCGTTTTCCTTGTGTAAAAAAAATTCTGTTTTGGAAGGTCAAAATGACCATTTTTTGAAAATTTGCCGGCCTCTCCTGTCCAGACGAACGGGGATAGAGAGTTGTCCTTTGTACTGAAGATAGAGTTCGACGAGCTGTATTCAACGCACTCTTCGGCTTTGTTGTTACTACACGCACTGCGGAGTTATGGCGGCTAGAATGTCGGCGGAAGGGTGGTAGGAAGGTAGTCAAGGGGGAATACGGGGCCGCATCCCGTTCCTCGGTATGGCCATTATTTCCGGAAGTAGAGACTGAAATATTTTAGGTACCCAAAAATTGAGGTTAGAAAAAAGTGCGACGGATTTGCCGGATATTAGCGGTGATTACTAGGCAACCTGCGGGGATGCTACAGTTAAAAGGGCGGGCCTCTGAGTCGCTTCGTTTTCCTTGTGTAAAAAAAATTCTGTTTTGGAAGGTCAAAATGAATGTGTTTTGAAATTTTGCCGGCCTCTCCTGTCCAGACGAACGGGGATAGAGAGTTGTCCTTTATACTGAAGATAGAGTTCGACGAGCTGTATTTAACGCACTCTTCGGCTTTGTTGTTACTACACGCACTGCGGAGTTATGGCGGCTGGAATGTCGGCGGAAGGGTGGTTTAAACCCTTCCCCTTTTTTTCTCGAAAATCAGTTTGTGTTCGCGATTGTCATTTTGATGCTATCGTGTAGGAAGGTAGTCAAGGGGGAATACGGGGCCGCATCCCGTTCCTCGGTATGGCCATTATTTCCGGAAGTAGAGACTGAAATATTTTAGGTACCCAAAAATTGAGGTTAGAAAAAAGTGCGACGAATTTGTCGGATATTAGCGGTGATTACTAGGCAACCTGCGGGGATGCTACAGTTAAAAGGGCGGGCCTCTGAGTCGCTTCGTTTTCCTTGTGTAAAAAAAATTCTGTTTTGGAAGGTCAAAATGACCATTTTTTGAAAATTTGCCGGCCTCTCCTGTCCAGACGAACGGGGATAGAGAGTTGTCCTCTATACTGAAGATAGAGTTCGACGAGCTGTATTCAACGCACTCTTCGGCTTTGTTCTTACTACACGGTCTACGGAGTTATGGCGGCTAGAATGTCGGCGGAAGGGTGGTTTTAAACCCTTCCCCTTTTTTTCTCGAAAATCAGTTTGTGTTCGCGATTGCCATTTTGATGCTATCGTGTAAGAAGGTAGTCAAGGGGGAATACGGGGCCGCATCCCGTTCCTCGGTATGGCCATTATTTCCGGAAGTAGAGACTGAAATATTATAGGTACCCAAAAATTGAGGTTAGAAAAAAGTGCGACGGATTTGCCGGATATTAGCGGTGATTACTAGGCAACCTGCGGGGATGCTACAGTTAAAAGGGCGGGCCTCTGAGTCGCTTCGTTTTCCTTGTGTAAAAAAAAATCTGTTTTGGAAGGTCAAAATGAATGTATTTTGAAATTTTGCCGGCCTCTCCTGTCCAGACGAACGGGGATAGAGAGTTGTCCTCTATACTGAAGATAGAGTTCGACGAGCTGTATTCAACGCACTCTTCGGCTTTGTTCTTACTACACGGTCTACGGAGTTATGGCGGCTAGAATGTCGGCGGAAGGGTGGTTTAAACCCTTCCCCTTTTTTTCTCGAAAATCAGTTTGTGTTCGCGATTGCCATTTTGATGCTATCGTGTAGGAAGGTAGTCAAGGGGGAATACGGGGCCGCATCCCGTTCCACGGTATGGCCATTATTTCCGGGACTAGAGACTGAAATATTTTAGGTACCCAAAAATTGAGGTTAGAAAAAAGTGCGACGGATTTGCCGGATATTAGCGGTGATTACTAGGCAACCTGCGGGGATGCTACAGTTAAAAGGGCGGGCCTCTGAGTCGCTTCGTTTTCCTCGTGTAAAAAAAATTCTGTTTTGGAAGGTCAAAATGACCATTATTTGAAAATTTGCCTGCCTCTCCTGTCCAGACGAACGGGGATAGAGAGTTGTCCTTTATACTGAAGATAGAATTCCACGAGCTGTATACAACGCACTCTTCGGCTTTGTTGTTACTACACGCACTGCGGAGTTATGGCGGCTAGAATGTCGGCGGAAGGGTGGTTTAAACTCTTCCCCTTTTTTTCTCGAAAATCAGTTTGTGTTCGCGATTGCCATTTTGATGCTATCGTGTAAGAAGGTAGTCAAGGGGGAATACGGGGCCGCATCCCGTTCTGCGGTATGGCCATTATTTCCGGGACTAGAGACTGAAATATTTTAGGTACCCAAAAATTGAGGTTAGAAAAAAGTGCGACGGATTTCCGGATATTAGCGGTGATTTCTAGGCAACCTGCGGGGATGCTACAGTTAAAAGGGCGGGCCTCTGAGTCGCTTCGTTTTCCTTGTGTAAAAAAAATACTGTTTTGGAAGGTCAAAATGACCATTATTTGAAAATTTGCCTGCCTCTCCTGTCCAGACGAACGGGGATAGAGAGTTGTCCTTTATACTGAAGATAGAATTCCACGAGCTGTATACAACGCACTCTTCGGCTTTGTTGTTACTACACGCACTGCGGAGTTATGGGGGCTAGAATTTCGGCGGAAGGGTGGTTTAAACCCTTCCCCTTTTTTTCTCGAAAATCAGTTTGTGTTCGCGATTGCCATTTTGATGCTATCGTGTAAGAAGGTAGTCTAGGGGGAATACGGGGCCGCATCCCGTTCCTCGGTATGGCCATTATTTCCGGAAGTAGAGACTGAAATATTATAGGTACCCAAAAATTGAGGTTAGAAAAAAGTGCGACGGATTTGCCGGATATTAGCGGTGATTACTAGGCAACCTGCGGGGATGCTACAGTTAAAAGGGCGGGCCTCTGAGTCGCTTCGTTTTCCTTGTGTAAAAAAGATTCTGTTTTGGAAGGTCAAAATGACCATTATTTGAAAATTTGCCTGCCTCTCCTGTCCAGACGAACGGGGATAGAGAGTTGTCCTTTATACTGAAGATAGAGTTCGACGAGCTGTATTCATCGCACTCTTCGGCTTTGTTGTTACTACACGCACTGCGGAGTTATGGCGGCTAGAATGTCGGCGGAAGGGTGGTTTAAACCCTTCCCCTTTTTTTCTCGAAAATCAGTTTGTGTTCGCGATTGCCATTTTGATGCTATCGTGTAAGAAGGTAGTCAAGGGGGAATACGGGGCCGCATCCCGTTCCTCGGTATGGCCATTATTTCCGGAAGTAGAGACTGAAATATTATAGGTACCCAAAAATTGAGGTTAGAAAAAAATGCGACGGATTTGCCGGATATTAGCGGTGATTACTATGCAACCTGCGGGGATGCTACAGTTAAAAGGGCGGGCCTCTGAGTCGCTTCGTTTTCCTTGTGTAAAAAAAATTCTGTTTTGGAAGGTCAAAATGACCATTTTTTGAAAATTTGCCGGCCTCTCCTGTCCAGACGAACGGGGATAGAGAGTTGTCCTTTATACTGAAGATAGAGTTCGACGAGCTGTATTCAACGCACTCTTCGGATTTGTTGTTACTACACGCACTGCGGAGTTATGGCGGCTAGAATGTCGGCGGAAGGGTGGTTTTAAACCCTTCCCCTTTTTTTCTCGAAAATCAGTTTGTGTTCGCGATTGCCATTTTGATGCTATCGTGTAAGAAGGTAGTCAAGGGGGAATACGGGGCCGCATCCCGTTCCTCGGTATGGCCATTATTTCCGGAAGTAGAGACTGAAATATTTTAGGTACCCAAAAATTGAGGTTAGAAAAAATTGCTACGGATTTGCCGGATATTAGCGGTGATTACTAGGCAACCTGCGGGGATGCTACAGTTAAAAGGGCGGGCCTCTGAGTCGCTTCGTTTTCCTTGTGTAAAAAAAAATTCTGATTTGGAAGGTCAGAATGACCATTTTTTGAAATTTTGCCGGCCTCTCCTGTCCAGACGAACGGGGATAGAGAGTTGTCCTCTATACTGAAGATAGAGTTCGACGAGCTCTATTCAACGCACTCTTCGGCTTTGTTGTTTTTTACACGCACTGCGGAGTTATGGCGGCTAGAATGTCGGCGGAAGGGTGGTTTAAACCCTTCCCCTTTTTTTCTCGAAAATCAGTTTGTGTTCGCGATTGTCATTTTGATGCTATCGTGTAGGAAGGTAGTCAAGGGGGAATACGGAGCCGCATCCCGTTCCTCGGTATGGCCATTATTTCCGGAAGTAGAGACTGAAATATTTTAGGTACCCAAAAATTGAGGTTAGAAAAAAGTGCGACGTATTTGTCGGATATTAGCGGTGATTACTAGGCAACCTGCGGGGATGCTACAGTTAAAAGGGCGGGCCTCTGAGTCGCTTCGTTTTCCTTGTGTAAAAAGAATTCTGTTTTGGAAGGTCAAAATGACCATTATTTGAAAATTTGCCTGCCTCTCCTGTCCAGACGAGCGGGGATAGAGAGTTGTCCTTTATACTGAAGATAGAATTCCACGAGCTGTATACAACGCACTCTTCGGCTTTGTTGTTACTACTCGCACTGCGGAGTTATGGCGGCTAGAATGTCTCGAAAATCAGTTTGTGTTCGCGATTGCCATTTTGATGCTATCGTGTAAGAAGGTAGTCAAGGGGGAATACGGGGCCGCATCCCGTTCCTCGGTATGACCATTATTTCCGGAAGTAGAGACTGAAATATTTTAGGTACCCAAAAATTGAGGTTAGAAAAAATTGCTACGGATTTGCCGGATATTAGCGGTGATTACAAGGCAACCTGCGGGGATGCTACAGTTAAAAGGGCGGGCCTCTGAGTCGCTTCGTTTTCCTTGTGTAAAAAAAATTCTGTTTTGGAAGGTCAAAATGACCATTTTTTGAAAATTTGCTGGCCTCTCCTGTCCAGACGAACGGGGATAGAGAGTTGTCCTCTATACTGAAGATAGAGTTCGACGAGCTGTATTCAACGCACTCTTCGGCTTTGTTGTTACTACACGCACTGCGGAGTTATGGCGGCTAGAATGTCGGCGGAAAATCAGTTTGTGTTCGCGATTGTCATTTTGATGCTATCGTGTAGGAAGGTAGTCAAGGGGGAATACGGGGCCGCATCCCGTTCCTCGGTATGGCCATTATTTCCGGAAGTAGAGACTGTAATATTTTAGGTACCCAAAAATTGAGGTTAGAAAAAAGTGCGACGTATTTGTCGGATATTAGCGGTGATTACTAGGCAACCTGCGGGGATGCTACAGTTAAAAGGGCGGGCCTCTGAGTCGCTTCGTTTTCCTTGTGTAAAAAAAATTCTGTTTTGGAAGGTCAAAATGACCATTTTTTGAAAATTTGCCGGCCTCTCCTGTCCAGACGAACGGGGATAGAGAGTTGTCCTTTGTACTGAAGATAGAGTTCGACGAGCTGTATTCAACGCACTCTTCGGCTTTGTTGTTACTACACGCACTGCGGAGTTATGGCGGCTAGAATGTCGGCGGAAGGGTGGTAGGAAGGAAGTCAAGGGGGAATACGGGGCCGCATCCCGTTCCTCGGTATGGCCATTATTTCCGGAAGTAGAGACTGAAATATTTTAGGTACCCAAAAATTGAGGTTAGAAAAAAGTGCGACGGATTTGCCGGATATTAGCGGTGATTACTAGGCAACCTGCGGGGATGCTACAGTTAAAAGGGCGGGCCTCTGAGTCGCTTCGTTTTCCTTGTGTAAAAAAAATTCTGTTTTGGAAGGTCAAAATGAATGTGTTTTGAAATTTTGCCGGCCTCTCCTGTCCAGACGAACGGGGATAGAGAGTTGTCCTTTATACTGAAGATAGAGTTCGACGAGCTGTATTCAACGCACTCTTCGGCTTTGTTGTTACTACACGCACTGCGGAGTTATGGCGGCTAGAATCTCGGCCGAAGGGTGGTTTAAACCCTTGCCCTTTTTTTCTCGAAAATCAGTTTGTGTTCGCGATTGCCATTTTGATGCTATCGTGTAAGAAGTTAGTCAAGGGGGAATACGGGGCCGCATCCCGTTCCTCGGTATGGCCATTATTTCCGGGACTAGAGACTGAAATATTTTAGGTACCCAAAAATTGAGGTTAGAAAATAGAGCGACGGATTTGCCGGATATTAGCGGTGATTACTAGGCAACCTGCGGGGATGCTACAGTTAAAAGGGCGGGCCTCTGAGTCGCTTCGTTTTCCTTGTGTAAAAAAAATTCTGTTTTGGAAGGTCAAAATGACCATTTTTTGAAAATTTGCCGGCCTCTCCTGTCCAGACGAACGGGGATAGAGAGTTGTCCTTTATACTGAAGATAGAATTCGACGAGCTGTATTCAACGCACTCTTCGGCTTAGTTGTTACTACACGCACTGCGGAGTTGAAAATTTGCCGGCCTCTCCTGTGGGGATAGAGAGTTGTCCTTTATACTGAAGATAGAGTTCGACGAGCTGTATTCAACGCACTCTTCGGCTTTGTTGTTACTACACGCGCTGCGGAGTTATGGCGGCTAGAATGTCGGCGGAAGGGTGGTTTTAAACCCTTCCCCTTTTTTTCTCGAAAATCAGTTTGTGTTCGCGATTGCCATTTTGATGCTATCGTGTAAGAAGGTAGTCAAGGGGGAATACGGGGCCGCATCCCGTTCCTCGGTATGACCATTATTTCCGGAAGTAGAGACTGAAATATTTTAGGTACCCAAAAATTGAGGTTAGAAAAAATTGCTACGGATTTGCCGGATATTAGCGGTGATGACTAGGCAACCTGCGGGGATGCTTCAGTTAAAAGGCCGGGCGTCTTAGTCGCTTCGTTTTCCTTGTGTAAAAAAAATTCTGTTTTGGAAGGTCAAAATGACCATTTTTTTTAATTTTGCCGGCCTCTCCTGTCCAGACGAACGGGGATAGAGAGTTGTCCTTTATACTGAAGATAGAATTCCACGAGCTGTATTCAACGCACTCTTCGGCTTTGTTGTTACTACACGCACTGCGGAGGTATGGCGGCTAGAATGTCGGCGGAAGGGTGGTTTATTCCCCTTTTTTTCTCGAAAATCAGTTTGTGTTCGCGATTGCCATTTTGATGCTATCGTGTAAGAAGGTAGTCAAGGGGGAATACGGGGCCGCATCCCGTTCCTCGGTATGGCCATTATTTCCGGAAGTAGAGACTGAAATATTTTAGGTACCCAAAAATTGAGGTTAGAAAAAAGTGCGACGGATTTGCCGGATATTAGCGGTGATTACTAGGCAACCTGCGGGGATGCTACAGTTAAAATGGCGGGCCTCTGAGTCGCTTCGTTTTCCTTGTGTAAAAAAAATTCTGTTTTGGAAGGTCAAAATGACCATTTTTTGAAATTTTGCCGGCCTCTCCTGTCCAGACGAACGGGGATAGAGAGTTGTCCTTTATACTGAAGATAGAATTCCACGAGCTGTATTCAACGCACTCTTCGGCTTTGTTGTTACTACACGCACTGCGGAGTTATGGCGGCTAGAATGTCGGCGGAAGGGTGGTTTAAACCCTTCCCCTTTTTTTCTCGAAAATCAGTTTGTGTTCGCGATTGCCATTTTGATGCTATCGTGTAAGAAGTTAGTCAAGGGGGAATACGGGGCCGCATCCCGTTCCTCGGTATGGCCATTATTTCCGGAAGTAGAGACTGAAATATTATAGGTACCCAAAAATTGAGGTTAGAAAAAAGTGCGACGGATTTGCCGGATATTAGCGGTGATTACTAGGCAACCTGCGGTGATGCTACAGTTAAAAGGGCGGGCCTCTGAGTCGCTTCGTTTTCCTTGTGTAAAAAAAATTCTGTTTTGGAAGGTCAAAATGAATGTGTTTTGAAATTTTGCCGGCCTCTCCTGTCCAGACCAACGGGGATAGAGAGTTGTCCTTTATACTGAGGATAGAGTTCGACGAGCTGTATTCAACGCACTCTTCGGCTTTGTTCTTACTACACGGTCTACGGAGTTATGGCGGCTAGAATGTCGGCGGAAGGGTGGTTTAAACCCTTCCCCTTTTTTTCTCGAAAATCAGTTTGTGTTCGCGATTGCCATTTTGATGCTATCGTGTAAGAAGGTAGTCAAGGGGGAATACGGGGCCGCATCCCGTTCCACGGTATGGCCATTATTTCCGGGTCTAGAGACTGAAATATTTTAGGTCCCCAAAAATTGAGGTTAGAAAAAAGTGCGACGGATTTGCCGGATATTAGCGGTGATTACTAGGCAACCTGCGGGGATGCTACAGTTAAAAGGGCGGGCCTCTGAGTCGCTTCGTTTTCCTTGTGTAAAAAAAATTCTGTTTTGGAAGGTCAAAATGACCATTATTTGAAAATTTGCCTGCCTCTCCTGTCCAGACGAACGGGGATAGAGAGTTGTCCTTTATACTGAAGATAGAATTCCACGAGCTGTATACAACGCACTCTTCGGCTTTGTTGTTACTACACGCACTGCGGAGTTATGGCGGCTAGAATGTCGGCGGAAGGGTGGTTTAAACCCTTCCCCTTTTTTTCTCGAAAATCAGTTTGTGTTCGCGATTGCCATTTTGATGCTATCGTGTAAGAAGGTAGTCAAGGGGGAAAACGGGGCCGCATCCCGTTCCTCGGTATGGCCATTATTTCCGGAAGTAGAGACTGAAATATTATAGGTACCCAAAAATTGAGGTTAGAAAAAAGTGCGACGGATTTGCCGGATATTAGCGGTGATTACTAGGCAACCTGCGGGGATGCTACATTTAAAAGGGCGGTCCTCTGAGTCGCTTCGTTTTCCTTGTGTAAAAAAAATTCTGTTTTGGAAGGTCAAAATGACCATTATTAGAAAATTTGCTTGCCTCTCCTGTCCAGACGAGAGGAGATAGAGAGTTGTCCTTTATACTGAAGATAGAATTCCACGAGCTGTATACAACGCACTCTTCGGCTTTGCTGTTACTACACGCACTGCGGAGTTATGGCGGCTAGAATGTCGGCGGAAGGGTGGTTTAAACCCTTCCCCTTTTTTTCTCGAAAATCAGTTTGTGTTCGCGATTGCCATTTTGATGCTATCGTGTAAGAAGGTAGTCAAGGGGGAATACGGAGCCGCATCCCGTTCCTCGGTATGGCCATTATTTCCGGAAGTGGAGACTGAAATATTATAGGTACCCAAAAATTGAGGTTAGAAAAAATTGCTACGGATTTGCCGGATATTAGCGGTGATTACTAGGCAACCTGCGGGGATGCTACAGTTAAAAGGGCGGGCCTCTGAGTCGCTTCGTTTTCCTTGTGTAAAAAAAATTCTGATTTGGAAGGTCAGAATGACCATTTTTTGAAATTTTGCCGGCCTCTCCTGTCCAGACGAACGGGGATAGAGAGTTGTCCTCTATACTGAAGATAGAGTTCGACGAGCTGTATTCAACGCACTCTTCGGCTTTGTTGTTACTACACGCACTGCGGAGTTATGGCGGCTAGAATGTCGGCGGAAGGGTGGTTTAAACCCTTCCCCTTTTTTTCTCGAAAATCAGTTTGTGTTCGCGATTGCCATTTTGATGCTATCGTGTAAGAAGGTAGTCAAGGGGGAAAACGGGGCCGCATCCCGTTCCTCGGTATGTCCATTATTTCCGGAAGTAGAGACTGAAATATTATAGGTACCCAAAAATTGAGGTTAGAAAAAAGTGCGACGGATTTGCCGGATATTAGCGGTGATTACTAGGCAACCTGCGGGGATGCTACAGTTAAAAGGGCGGGCCTCTGAGTCGCTTCGTTTTCCTTGTGTAAAAAAAATTCTGTTTTGGAAGGTCAAAATGAATGTGTTTTGAAATTTTGCCGGCCTCTCCTGTCCAGACCAACCGGGATAGAGAGTTGTCCTTTATACTGAGGATAGAGTTCGACGAGCTGTATTCAACGCACTCTTCGGCTTTGTTCTTACTACACGCACTACGGAGTTATGGCGGCTAGAATGTCGGCGGAAGGGTGGTTTAAACCCTTCCCCTTTTTTTCTCGAAAATCAGTTTGTGTTCGCGATTGCCATTTTGATGCTATCGTGTAAGAAGGTAGTCAAGGGGGAATACGGGGCCGCATCCCGTTCCACGATATGGCTATTATTTCCGGGACTAGAGACTGAAATATTTTAGGTACCCAAAAATTGAGGTTAGAAAAAAGTGCGACGGATTTGCCGGATATTAGCGGTGATTACTAGGCAACCTGCGGGGATGCTACAGTTAAAAGGGCGGGCCTCTGAGTCGCTTCGTTTTCCTTGTGTAAAAAAAATTCTGTTTTGGAAGGTCAAAATGACCATTATTTGAAAATTTGCCTGCCTCTCCTGTCCAGACGAGAGGGGATAGAGAGTTGTCCTTTATACTGAAGATAGAATTCCACGAGCTGTATACAACGCACTCTTCGGCTTTGTTGTTACTACAAGCACTGCGGAGTTATGGCGGCTAGAATGTCGGCGGAAGGGTGGTTCAAACCCTTCCCCTTTTTTTCTCGAAAATCAGTTTGTGTTCGCGATTGCCATTTTGATGCTATCGTGTAAGAAGGTAGTCAAGGGGGAAAACGGGGCCGCATCCCATTCCTCGGTATGGCCATTATTTCCGGAAGTAGAGACTGAAATATTATAGGTACCCAAAAATTGAGGTTAGAAAAAAGTGCGACGGATTTGCCGGATATTAGCGGTGATTACTAGGCAACCTGCGGGGATGCTACAGTTAAAAGGGCGGGCCTCTGAGTCGCTTCGTTTTCCTTGTGTAAAAAAAAATTCTGATTTGGAAGGTCAGAATGACCATTTTTTGAAATTTTGCCGGCCTCTCCTGTCCAGACGAACGGGGATAGAGAGTTGTCCTCTATACTGAAGATAGAGTTCGACGAGCTCTATTCAACGCACTCTTCGGCTTTGTTGTTTTTTACACGCACTGCGGAGTTATGGCGGCTAGAATGTCGGCGGAAGGGTGGTTTAAACCCTTCCCCTTTTTTTCTCGAAAATCAGTTTGTGTTCGCGATTGTCATTTTGATGCTATCGTGTAGGAAGGTAGTCAAGGGGGAATACGGAGCCGCATCCCGTTCCTCGGTATGGCCATTATTTCCGGAAGTAGAGACTGAAATATTTTAGGTACCCAAAAATTGAGGTTAGAAAAAAGTGCGACGTATTTGTCGGATATTAGCGGTGATTACTAGGCAACCTGCGGGGATGCTACAGTTAAAAGGGCGGGCCTCTGAGTCGCTTCGTTTTCCTTGTGTAAAAAGAATTCTGTTTTGGAAGGTCAAAATGACCATTATTTGAAAATTTGCCTGCCTCTCCTGTCCAGACGAGCGGGGATAGAGAGTTGTCCTTTATACTGAAGATAGAATTCCACGAGCTGTATACAACGCACTCTTCGGCTTTGTTGTTACTACTCGCACTGCGGAGTTATGGCGGCTAGAATGTCTCGAAAATCAGTTTGTGTTCGCGATTGCCATTTTGATGCTATCGTGTAAGAAGGTAGTCAAGGGGGAATACGGGGCCGCATCCCGTTCCTCGGTATGACCATTATTTCCGGAAGTAGAGACTGAAATATTTTAGGTACCCAAAAATTGAGGTTAGAAAAAATTGCTACGGATTTGCCGGATATTAGCGGTGATTACAAGGCAACCTGCGGGGATGCTACAGTTAAAAGGGCGGGCCTCTGAGTCGCTTCGTTTTCCTTGTGTAAAAAAAATTCTGTTTTGGAAGGTCAAAATGACCATTTTTTGAAAATTTGCTGGCCTCTCCTGTCCAGACGAACGGGGATAGAGAGTTGTCCTCTATACTGAAGATAGAGTTCGACGAGCTGTATTCAACGCACTCTTCGGCTTTGTTGTTACTACACGCACTGCGGAGTTATGGCGGCTAGAATGTCGGCGGAAAATCAGTTTGTGTTCGCGATTGTCATTTTGATGCTATCGTGTAGGAAGGTAGTCAAGGGGGAATACGGGGCCGCATCCCGTTCCTCGGTATGGCCATTATTTCCGGAAGTAGAGACTGTAATATTTTAGGTACCCAAAAATTGAGGTTAGAAAAAAGTGCGACGTATTTGTCGGATATTAGCGGTGATTACTAGGCAACCTGCGGGGATGCTACAGTTAAAAGGGCGGGCCTCTGAGTCGCTTCGTTTTCCTTGTGTAAAAAAAATTCTGTTTTGGAAGGTCAAAATGACCATTTTTTGAAAATTTGCCGGCCTCTCCTGTCCAGACGAACGGGGATAGAGAGTTGTCCTTTGTACTGAAGATAGAGTTCGACGAGCTGTATTCAACGCACTCTTCGGCTTTGTTGTTACTACACGCACTGCGGAGTTATGGCGGCTAGAATGTCGGCGGAAGGGTGGTAGGAAGGAAGTCAAGGGGGAATACGGGGCCGCATCCCGTTCCTCGGTATGGCCATTATTTCCGGAAGTAGAGACTGAAATATTTTAGGTACCCAAAAATTGAGGTTAGAAAAAAGTGCGACGGATTTGCCGGATATTAGCGGTGATTACTAGGCAACCTGCGGGGATGCTACAGTTAAAAGGGCGGGCCTCTGAGTCGCTTCGTTTTCCTTGTGTAAAAAAAATTCTGTTTTGGAAGGTCAAAATGAATGTGTTTTGAAATTTTGCCGGCCTCTCCTGTCCAGACGAACGGGGATAGAGAGTTGTCCTTTATACTGAAGATAGAGTTCGACGAGCTGTATTCAACGCACTCTTCGGCTTTGTTGTTACTACACGCACTGCGGAGTTATGGCGGCTAGAATCTCGGCCGAAGGGTGGTTTAAACCCTTGCCCTTTTTTTCTCGAAAATCAGTTTGTGTTCGCGATTGCCATTTTGATGCTATCGTGTAAGAAGTTAGTCAAGGGGGAATACGGGGCCGCATCCCGTTCCTCGGTATGGCCATTATTTCCGGGACTAGAGACTGAAATATTTTAGGTACCCAAAAATTGAGGTTAGAAAATAGAGCGACGGATTTGCCGGATATTAGCGGTGATTACTAGGCAACCTGCGGGGATGCTACAGTTAAAAGGGCGGGCCTCTGAGTCGCTTCGTTTTCCTTGTGTAAAAAAAATTCTGTTTTGGAAGGTCAAAATGACCATTTTTTGAAAATTTGCCGGCCTCTCCTGTCCAGACGAACGGGGATAGAGAGTTGTCCTTTATACTGAAGATAGAATTCGACGAGCTGTATTCAACGCACTCTTCGGCTTAGTTGTTACTACACGCACTGCGGAGTTGAAAATTTGCCGGCCTCTCCTGTGGGGATAGAGAGTTGTCCTTTATACTGAAGATAGAGTTCGACGAGCTGTATTCAACGCACTCTTCGGCTTTGTTGTTACTACACGCGCTGCGGAGTTATGGCGGCTAGAATGTCGGCGGAAGGGTGGTTTTAAACCCTTCCCCTTTTTTTCTCGAAAATCAGTTTGTGTTCGCGATTGCCATTTTGATGCTATCGTGTAAGAAGGTAGTCAAGGGGGAATACGGGGCCGCATCCCGTTCCTCGGTATGACCATTATTTCCGGAAGTAGAGACTGAAATATTTTAGGTACCCAAAAATTGAGGTTAGAAAAAATTGCTACGGATTTGCCGGATATTAGCGGTGATTACTAGGCAACCTGCGGGGATGCTACAGTTAAAAGGCCGGGCGTCTTAGTCGCTTCGTTTTCCTTGTGTAAAAAAAATTCTGTTTTGGAAGGTCAAAATGACCATTTTTTTTAATTTTGCCGGCCTCTCCTGTCCAGACGAACGGGGATAGAGAGTTGTCCTTTATACTGAAGATAGAATTCCACGAGCTGTATTCAACGCACTCTTCGGCTTTGTTGTTACTACACGCACTGCGGAGGTATGGCGGCTAGAATGTCGGCGGAAGGGTGGTTTATTCCCCTTTTTTTCTCGAAAATCAGTTTGTGTTCGCGATTGCCATTTTGATGCTATCGTGTAAGAAGGTAGTCAAGGGGGAATACGGGGCCGCATCCCGTTCCTCGGTATGGCCATTATTTCCGGAAGTAGAGACTGAAATATTTTAGGTACCCAAAAATTGAGGTTAGAAAAAAGTGCGACGGATTTGCCGGATATTAGCGGTGATTACTAGGCAACCTGCGGGGATGCTACAGTTAAAATGGCGGGCCTCTGAGTCGCTTCGTTTTCCTTGTGTAAAAAAAATTCTGTTTTGGAAGGTCAAAATGACCATTTTTTGAAATTTTGCCGGCCTCTCCTGTCCAGACGAACGGGGATAGAGAGTTGTCCTTTATACTGAAGATAGAATTCCACGAGCTGTATTCAACGCACTCTTCGGCTTTGTTGTTACTACACGCACTGCGGAGTTATGGCGGCTAGAATGTCGGCGGAAGGGTGGTTTAAACCCTTCCCCTTTTTTTCTCGAAAATCAGTTTGTGTTCGCGATTGCCATTTTGATGCTATCGTGTAAGAAGTTAGTCAAGGGGGAATACGGGGCCGCATCCCGTTCCTCGGTATGGCCATTATTTCCGGAAGTAGAGACTGAAATATTATAGGTACCCAAAAATTGAGGTTAGAAAAAAGTGCGACGGATTTGCCGGATATTAGCGGTGATTACTAGGCAACCTGCGGTGATGCTACAGTTAAAAGGGCGGGCCTCTGAGTCGCTTCGTTTTCCTTGTGTAAAAAAAATTCTGTTTTGGAAGGTCAAAATGAATGTGTTTTGAAATTTTGCCGGCCTCTCCTGTCCAGACCAACGGGGATAGAGAGTTGTCCTTTATACTGAGGATAGAGTTCGACGAGCTGTATTCAACGCACTCTTCGGCTTTGTTCTTACTACACGGTCTACGGAGTTATGGCGGCTAGAATGTCGGCGGAAGGGTGGTTTAAACCCTTCCCCTTTTTTTCTCGAAAATCAGTTTGTGTTCGCGATTGCCATTTTGATGCTATCGTGTAAGAAGGTAGTCAAGGGGGAATACGGGGCCGCATCCCGTTCCACGGTATGGCCATTATTTCCGGGTCTAGAGACTGAAATATTTTAGGTCCCCAAAAATTGAGGTTAGAAAAAAGTGCGACGGATTTGCCGGATATTAGCGGTGATTACTAGGCAACCTGCGGGGATGCTACAGTTAAAAGGGCGGGCCTCTGAGTCGCTTCGTTTTCCTTGTGTAAAAAAAATTCTGTTTTGGAAGGTCAAAATGACCATTATTTGAAAATTTGCCTGCCTCTCCTGTCCAGACGAACGGGGATAGAGAGTTGTCCTTTATACTGAAGATAGAATTCCACGAGCTGTATACAACGCACTCTTCGGCTTTGTTGTTACTACACGCACTGCGGAGTTATGGCGGCTAGAATGTCGGCGGAAGGGTGGTTTAAACCCTTCCCCTTTTTTTCTCGAAAATCAGTTTGTGTTCGCGATTGCCATTTTGATGCTATCGTGTAAGAAGGTAGTCAAGGGGGAAAACGGGGCCGCATCCCGTTCCTCGGTATGGCCATTATTTCCGGAAGTAGAGACTGAAATATTATAGGTACCCAAAAATTGAGGTTAGAAAAAAGTGCGACGGATTTGCCGGATATTAGCGGTGATTACTAGGCAACCTGCGGGGATGCTACATTTAAAAGGGCGGTCCTCTGAGTCGCTTCGTTTTCCTTGTGTAAAAAAAATTCTGTTTTGGAAGGTCAAAATGACCATTATTAGAAAATTTGCTTGCCTCTCCTGTCCAGACGAGAGGAGATAGAGAGTTGTCCTTTATACTGAAGATAGAATTCCACGAGCTGTATACAACGCACTCTTCGGCTTTGCTGTTACTACACGCACTGCGGAGTTATGGCGGCTAGAATGTCGGCGGAAGGGTGGTTTAAACCCTTCCCCTTTTTTTCTCGAAAATCAGTTTGTGTTCGCGATTGCCATTTTGATGCTATCGTGTAAGAAGGTAGTCAAGGGGGAATACGGAGCCGCATCCCGTTCCTCGGTATGGCCATTATTTCCGGAAGTGGAGACTGAAATATTATAGGTACCCAAAAATTGAGGTTAGAAAAAATTGCTACGGATTTGCCGGATATTAGCGGTGATTACTAGGCAACCTGCGGGGATGCTACAGTTAAAAGGGCGGGCCTCTGAGTCGCTTCGTTTTCCTTGTGTAAAAAAAATTCTGATTTGGAAGGTCAGAATGACCATTTTTTGAAATTTTGCCGGCCTCTCCTGTCCAGACGAACGGGGATAGAGAGTTGTCCTCTATACTGAAGATAGAGTTCGACGAGCTGTATTCAACGCACTCTTCGGCTTTGTTGTTACTACACGCACTGCGGAGTTATGGCGGCTAGAATGTCGGCGGAAGGGTGGTTTAAACCCTTCCCCTTTTTTTCTCGAAAATCAGTTTGTGTTCGCGATTGCCATTTTGATGCTATCGTGTAAGAAGGTAGTCAAGGGGGAAAACGGGGCCGCATCCCGTTCCTCGGTATGTCCATTATTTCCGGAAGTAGAGACTGAAATATTATAGGTACCCAAAAATTGAGGTTAGAAAAAAGTGCGACGGATTTGCCGGATATTAGCGGTGATTACTAGGCAACCTGCGGGGATGCTACAGTTAAAAGGGCGGGCCTCTGAGTCGCTTCGTTTTCCTTGTGTAAAAAAAATTCTGTTTTGGAAGGTCAAAATGAATGTGTTTTGAAATTTTGCCGGCCTCTCCTGTCCAGACCAACCGGGATAGAGAGTTGTCCTTTATACTGAGGATAGAGTTCGACGAGCTGTATTCAACGCACTCTTCGGCTTTGTTCTTACTACACGCACTACGGAGTTATGGCGGCTAGAATGTCGGCGGAAGGGTGGTTTAAACCCTTCCCCTTTTTTTCTCGAAAATCAGTTTGTGTTCGCGATTGCCATTTTGATGCTATCGTGTAAGAAGGTAGTCAAGGGGGAATACGGGGCCGCATCCCGTTCCACGATATGGCTATTATTTCCGGGACTAGAGACTGAAATATTTTAGGTACCCAAAAATTGAGGTTAGAAAAAAGTGCGACGGATTTGCCGGATATTAGCGGTGATTACTAGGCAACCTGCGGGGATGCTACAGTTAAAAGGGCGGGCCTCTGAGTCGCTTCGTTTTCCTTGTGTAAAAAAAATTCTGTTTTGGAAGGTCAAAATGACCATTATTTGAAAATTTGCCTGCCTCTCCTGTCCAGACGAGAGGGGATAGAGAGTTGTCCTTTATACTGAAGATAGAATTCCACGAGCTGTATACAACGCACTCTTCGGCTTTGTTGTTACTACAAGCACTGCGGAGTTATGGCGGCTAGAATGTCGGCGGAAGGGTGGTTCAAACCCTTCCCCTTTTTTTCTCGAAAATCAGTTTGTGTTCGCGATTGCCATTTTGATGCTATCGTGTAAGAAGGTAGTCAAGGGGGAAAACGGGGCCGCATCCCATTCCTCGGTATGGCCATTATTTCCGGAAGTAGAGACTGAAATATTATAGGTACCCAAAAATTGAGGTTAGAAAAAAGTGCGACGGATTTGCCGGATATTAGCGGTGATTACTAGGCAACCTGCGGGGATGCTACAGTTAAAAGGGCGGGCCTCTGAGTCGCTTCGTTTTCCTTGTGTAAAAAAAATTCTGTTTTGGAAGGAAAAAATGACAATTTTTTGAAAATTTGGCGGCCTCTCCTGTCCAGACGAACGGGGATAGAGAGTTGTCCTTTATACTGAAGATAGAGTTCGACGAGCTGTATTCAACGCACTCTTCGGCTTTGTTGTTACTACACGCACAGCGGAGTTATGGCGGCTAGAATGTCGGCGGAAGGGTGGTTTAAACCCTTCCCCTTTTTTTCTCGAAAATCAGTTTGTGTTCGCGACCCTTCCCCTTTTTTTCTCGAAAATCAGTTTGTGTTCGCGATTGCCATTTTGATGCTATCATGTAGGAAGGTAGTCAAGGGGGAATACGGGGCCGCATCCCGTTCCTCGGTATGGCCATTATTTCCGGAAGTAGAGACTGAAATATTTTAGGTACCCAAAAATTGAGGTTAGAAAAAAGTGCGACGGATTTGCCGGATATTAGCGGTGATTACTAGGCAACCTGCGGGGATGCTACAGTTAAAAGGGCGGGCCTCTGAGTCGCTTCGTTTTCCTTGTGTAAAAAAAATTCTGTTTTGGAAGGTCAAAATGACCATTTTTTGAAAATTTGCCGGCCTCTCCTGTCCAGACGAACGGGGATAGAGGGTTGTCCTTTATACTGAAGATAGAGTTCGACGAGCTGTATTCAACGCACTCTTCGGCTTTGTTGTTACTACACGCACTGCGGAGTTATGGCGGCTAGAATGTCGGCGGAAGGGTGGTTTAAACCCTTCCCCTTTTTTTCTCGAAAATCAGTTTGTGTTCGCGATTGCCATTTTGATGCAATCGTGTAGGAAGGTAGTCAAGGGGGAATACGGGGCCGCATCCCGTTCCACGGTATGGCCATTATTTCCGGGACTAGAGACTGAAATATTTTAGGTACCCAAAAATTGAGGTTAGAATAAAGTGCGACGGATTTGCCGGATATTAGCGGTGATTACTAGGCAACCTGCGGGGATGCTACAGTTAAATGGGCGGGCCTATGAGTCGCTTCGTTTTCCTTGTGTAAAAAAAATTCTGATTTGGAAGGTCAGAATGACCATTTTTTGAAATTTTGCCGGCCTCTCCTGTCCAGACGAACGGGGATAGAGAGTTGTCCTCTATACTGAAGATAGAGTTCGACGAGCTGTATTCAACGCACTCTTCGGCTTTGTTGTTACTACACGCACTGCGGAGTTATGGCGGCTAGGGTGGTTTAAACCCTTCCCCTTTTTTTCTCGAAAATCAGTTTGTGTTCGCGATTGCCATTTTGATGCTATCGTATAAGAAGGTAGTCAAGGGGGAATACGGGGCCGCATCCCGTTCCTCGGTATGGCCATTATTTCCGGAAGTAGAGACTGAAATATTATAGGTACCCAAAAATTGAGGTTAGAAAAAAGTGCGACGGATTTGCCGGATATTAGCGGTGATTACTAGGCAACCTGCGGTGATGCTACAGTTAAAAGGGCGGTCCTCTGAGTCGCTTCGTTTTCCTTGTGTAAAAAAAATTCTGTTTTGGAAGGTCAAAATGAATGTGTTTTGAAATTTTGCCGGCCTCTCCTGTCCAGACCAACGGGGATAGAGAGTTGTCCTTTATACTGAGGATAGAGTTCGACGAGCTGTATTCAACGCACTCTTCGGCTTTGTTCTTACTACACGGTCTACGGAGTTATGGCGGCTAGAATGTCGGCGGAAGGGTGTTTTAAACCCTTCCCCTTTTTTTCTCGAAAATCAGTTTGTGTTCGCGATTGCCATTTTGATGCTATCGTGTAAGAAGGTAGTCAAGGGGGAATACGGGGCCGCATCCCGTTCCACGGTATGGCCATTATTTCCGGGTCTAGAGACTGAAATATTTTAGGTCCCCAAAAATTGAGGTTAGAAAAAAGTGCGACGGATTTGCCGGATATTAGCGGTGATTACTAGGCAACCTGCGGGGATGCTACAGTTAAAAGGGCGGGCCTCTGAGTCGCTTCGTTTTCCTTGTGTAAAAAAAATTCTGTTTTGGAAGGTCAAAATGACCATTATTTGAAAATTTGCCTGCCTCTCCTGTCCAGACGAACGGGGATAGAGAGTTGTCCTTTATACTGAAGATAGAATTCCACGAGCTGTATACAACGCACTCTTCGGCTTTGTTGTTACTACACGCACTGCGGAGTTATGGCGGCTAGAATGTCGGCGGAAGGGTGGTTTAAACCCTTCCCCTTTTTTTCTCGAAAATCAGTTTGTGTTCGCGATTGCCATTTTGATGCTATCGTGTAAGAAGGTAGTCAAGGGGGAATACGGGGCCGCATCCCGTTCCTCGGTATGGCCATTATTTCCGGAAGTAGAGACTGAAATATTATAGGTACCCAAAAATTGAGGTTAGAAAAAATTGCTACGGATTTGCCGGATATTAGCGGTGATTACTAGGCAACCTGCGGGGATGCTACAGTTAAAAGGGCGGGCCTCTGAGTCGCTTCGTTTTCCTTGTGTAAAAAAAATTCTGATTTGGAAGGTCAGAATGACCATTTTTTGAAATTTTGCCGGCCTCTCCTGTCCAGACCAACGGGGATAGAGAGTTGTCCTTTATACTGAGGATAGAGTTCGACGAGCTGTATTCAACGCACTCTTCGGCTTTGTTCTTACTACACGCACTACGGATTTAAGGCGGCTAGAATGTCGGCGGAAGGGTGGTTTAAACCCTTCCCCTTTTTTTCTCGAAAATCAGTTTGTGTTCGCGATTGCCATTTTGATGCTATCGTGTAAGAAGGTAGTCAAGGGGGAATACGGGGCCGCATCCCGTTCCACGATATGGCTATTATTTCCGGGACTAGAGACTGAAATATTTTAGGTACCCAAAAATTGAGGTTAGAAAAAAGTGCGACGGATTTGCCGGATATTAGCGGTGATTACTAGGCAACCTGCGGGGATGCTACATTTAAAAGGGCGGTCCTCTGAGTCGCTTCGTTTTCCTTGTGTAAAAAAAATTCTGTTTTGGAAGGTCAAAATGACCATTATTAGAAAATTTGCCTGCCTCTCCTGTCCAGACGAGAGGAGATAGAGAGTTGTCCTTTATACTGAAGATAGAATTCCACGAGCTGTATACAACGCACTCTTCGGCTTTGCTGTTACTACACGCACTGCGGAGTTATGGCGGCTAGAATGTCGGCGGAAGGGTGGTTTAAACCCTTCCCCTTTTTTTCTCGAAAATCAGTTTGTGTTCGCGATTGCCATTTTGATGCTATCGTGTAAGAAGGTAGTCAAGGGGGAATACGGGGCCGCATCCCGTTCCACGATATGGCTATTATTTCCGGGACTAGAGACTGAAATATTTTAGGTACCCAAAAATTGAGGTTAGAAAAAAGTGCGACGGATTTGCCGGATATTAGCGGTGATTACTAGGCAACCTGCGGGGATGCTACAGTTAAAAGGGCGGGCCTCTGAGTCGCTTCGTTTTCCTTGTGTAAAAAAAATTCTGTTTTGGAAGGTCAAAATGACCATTATTTGAAAATTTGCCTGCCTCTCCTGTCCAGACGAACGGGGATAGAGAGTTGTCCTTTATACTGAAGATAGAATTCCACGAGCTGTATACAACGCACTCTTCGGCTTTGTTGTTACTACACGCACTGCGGAGTTATGGCGGCTAGAATGTCGGCGGAAGGGTGGTTTAAACCCTTCCCCTTTTTTTCTCGAAAATCAGTTTGTGTTCGCGATTGCCATTTTGATGCTATCGTGTAAGAAGGTAGTCAAGGGGGAATACGGAGCCGCATCCCGTTCCTCGGTATGGCCATTATTTCCGGAAGTGGAGACTGAAATATTATAGGTACCCAAAAATTGAGGTTAGAAAAAATTGCTACGGATTTGCCGGATATTAGCGGTGATTACTAGGCAACCTGCGGGGATGCTACAGTTAAAAGGGCGGGCCTCTGAGTCGCTTCGTTTTCCTTGTGTAAAAAAAATTCTGATTTGGAAGGTCAGAATGACCATTTTTTGAAATTTTGCCGGCCTCTCCTGTCCAGACGAACGGGGATAGAGAGTTGTCCTCTATACTGAAGATAGAGTTCGACGAGCTGTATTCAACGCACTCTTCGGCTTTGTTGTTACTACACGCACTGCGGAGTTATGGCGGCTAGAATGTCGGCGGAAGGGTGGTTTAAACCCTTCCCCTTTTTTTCTCGAAAATCAGTTTGTGTTCGCGATTGCCATTTTGATGCTATCGTGTAAGAAGGTAGTCAAGGGGGAAAACGGGGCCGCATCCCGTTCCTCGGTATGTCCATTATTTCCGGAAGTAGAGACTGAAATATTATAGGTACCCAAAAATTGAGGTTAGAAAAAAGTGCGACGGATTTGCCGGATATTAGCGGTGATTACTAGGCAACCTGCGGGGATGCTACAGTTAAAAGGGCGGGCCTCTGAGTCGCTTCGTTTTCCTTGTGTAAAAAAAATTCTGTTTTGGAAGGTCAAAATGAATGTGTTTTGAAATTTTGCCGGCCTCTCCTGTCCAGACCAACGGGGATAGAGAGTTGTCCTTTATACTGAGGATAGAGTTCGACGAGCTGTATTCAACGCACTCTTCGGCTTTGTTCTTACTACACGCACTACGGAGTTATGGCGGCTAGAATGTCGGCGGAAGGGTGGTTTAAACCCTTCCCCTTTTTTTCTCGAAAATCAGTTTGTGTTCGCGATTGCCATTTTGATGCTATCGTGTAAGAAGGTAGTCAAGGGGGAATACGGGGCCGCATCCCGTTCCACGATATGGCTATTATTTCCGGGACTAGAGACTGAAATATTTTAGGTACCCAAAAATTGAGGTTAGAAAAAAGTGCGACGGATTTGCCGGATATTAGCGGTGATTACTAGGCAACCTGCGGGGATGCTACAGTTAAAAGGGCGGGCCTCTGAGTCGCTTCGTTTTCCTTGTGTAAAAAAAATTCTGTTTTGGAAGGTCAAAATGACCATTATTTGAAAATTTGCCTGCCTCTCCTGTCCAGACGAGAGGGGATAGAGAGTTGTCCTTTATACTGAAGATAGAATTCCACGAGCTGTATACAACGCACTCTTCGGCTTTGTTGTTACTACAAGCACTGCGGAGTTATGGCGGCTAGAATGTCGGCGGAAGGGTGGTTCAAACCCTTCCCCTTTTTTTCTCGAAAATCAGTTTGTGTTCGCGATTGCCATTTTGATGCTATCGTGTAAGAAGGTAGTCAAGGGGGAATACGCTGCCGCATCCCATTCCTCGGTATGGCCATTATTTCCGGAAGTAGAGACTGAAATATTATA